>NC_041336.1:9458174-9765674 GCF_004354835.1 Perca flavescens | reverse complement strand
GTGTGTGTGTGTGTGTGTGAGATCTACTACTTCCTCGAATTTGCTTCTCCATTGTCCCAGAGACCTTGATTCACACAAGCCAAATGTCGAGGTTGCACATTTGCAACTCAAAACTAGCCAGATCAATGGTGAGCGTAATCACTCCATTTGTCAGCCCGCGATTTGAATTTCACAATGAGTGTGTGTAGAAGAGATGGAGGGAGAAAAAAATAAAACTGGAAAGTCTGACTTCTCTCAAAATCAATGTCTTTCAACCACCCTCCGCTCCTCTTTGACTGCAAAGGGCATTCACACGCATTTGGCGGCCCATTGTCGGCAGCAAAATGACTAATCATAACATCATTGAGGTGTTAAAAAAAAAAAAAAAAAAAAAAAAAAAAACTACAGGCGACAGTACCATTAACAACCTTTGCTCCCATCCAGAGAGAAAGAGTTAATTTGATCATGATGACACCAGTCTCTTTCAAGCCCCTTTTCAGGCCAGCAGCAGCTGGGGCTGGAAAAGCAAGAGATGGGATGAATCCTCCGCAGAGGAGAAAAAAAAAAAATAAAAACGACAAGAAGGGTCGTTATTACGTCTCCATTTTGGAACTTAGAGGGCTTTCTGAATTGCCCTGGATTGCGATCCAGCCTTCGTTCATTCCTATATAGACCCTCGGAGCGGCAAATGGGCCTTGGGCCAGTGCGAGGCGCTGGAGCTGGAACAAGAATAAGATCACAATTACGTTTAAAGCCCAGAGAGGGAAAGAAGAGGAGGAGAGACAGAAAGAGGGAGCCTATGAGCCCTAATTGCCAGATGGTGAATATTTTCGCTCCCTTTCAACGGCGCATTAATTGCAGGGCTGCCCGGGGGTTGAGACGTACTGATCAGTGTGGCAGAGGATCCTGACCCTGATTATCCCCCCTCAGACTCCCCCCGCTGGAGAGACAGTGAGCAGTAAAAGGGGGTGAAGGGGGTCTGAGAAGGGAGAGGAGGGGAGGTGAGTTTTTTTTTTTCCTTTTGCAACAGTTACTCACCCAATCATTTGCCTATCAAGCCACCTGGGCCTCGACACTTTTGGGTTTCAAGTTGGTAAAGGGGGTGATGGTGAGGAGGCATGGTGGAGGGTCTTTCGGGGGCAAGAGAGGGGAAAGGGGTGTGATGAGGATAGGTAGGGAGGACAGACCACCCCCCTGTCCTCCTCTCGCTTCCCTCGTCACCCACCTTTCCCTCCTCCTCTCCCAGCCCCTCAGCGCCTCGTTTACATATCTCCAAAAGATGTAATTGAATTAAATAAAGCTTTCCTTCGGGGCAGCTGCCACAGCTGCTGTTTGTGGCATGTCAAAAGGCCCGCCACTTTAAGAGCACTTACATATGCTCCAAATTAGCAGGTCAGATAGGCGGACGCACGATGACAGGGCCGAGGCTGCCAGCGCGACAAGGGGCCCGCAGCTGTGAGCAATTCACTGGCAGAGTGGGGGCTCTTTCAGACCCCCTGATTATGAAGGGCAGCGGTGCACGTGCTCATACACACACACACACACACACACACACATGCACGTTAACAGGCGTGTAACTGCAGGCACATACACACACCTATTCACAGATGTAGACATAAGGGGTCACTGCGGTATTCAGAAAGAATGACGGATTTATTGGAGGAGGATGTGTACGGTGACCCTGAGGAATCCTTTACAAAACACTTATTAGAAAGAATTAAAAAATCAAACGGTGTCAAATAATCAATGGAAAACAGAACCTATTTGGTGTCTGTCAGCACAAACTTCTGCTTTTTAAAATCGAGATGGAAAAAAAATAAAAAAATAAGTCATGTGCTCAAAATTGGAAAGTGAATTAAGAAACTTCTATCTACCTAAAATCCACGTTTATTTCATTATATATATATTCTGAATGAATTTACATACAGTATACAGTATATACTGCACATATTTGGACTAAGACACAGTTAGCATTTTTTTTGGGCTCTGTACTCCAGCATACAGGATTTGTGATCGTCATAGGCCTCTTTCATGGATTCAATCAGTTCAATAAATCTTTATTTTCCTCGGAGGGCAATTCAGAAGCAACATAAAAAAACGGGGCGACCTCTAGTACACCCAGTAGAGCGTGCACCCCATGTATGCTGAGTCCTTTGCAGCGGCCCGGGTTTGAATCCAACCTGCAGCCCTTTGCTGCGTGTTATCCCCTCTCTCTCGCTCTCTCTCTCCCCACTTTCCTGTCTATCCACGGTCACTAATACAGGGAAAAATAATCTTAAAAAAAACAAAGAGAAAACATGGGAAACGTACAGTACACACTATCAACAAGTAATAAGAAACATACTGAACATACGGCAACAACAAAGGCACTATAAACAAGTAAAAGCAGTTTGCAAAGTGCAATGAATAAAAAGAGAGAGAACACGTTGTGTGTCACAGTAAAAGTATAGGTGTAAATAATAATATTAATGATGGCTGAAATCCATTTCGCTGCTTCAGGTTCAGAGTCCTGGTGTTGTGCATGCTGGTTCACTGTCACGGCTTAGCTGGACACTTTAATAGAACAGAGCCATTGTTAATGCTATTAGCAACACCTGTGCTTTTTCTACTAAGACTAGTTGAAATGTATGCTGTGAAAAAGCTTTAATTAGGGTGTTTACATTCACATCATACGATTGCTACAGTCAGTGGTGGAAGAAGTATTCAGAGCCTTTACTTAAGCAGAAGTACTAATGCCACACTGTAAAAAAAAACAAAAACACTGTTACAAGTAAAAGTTCTGCATTGAAAATATTACTTAAGCAAGTAGTATGTAAGTATCATCTGGAACATTATATTGTAATACTTCAAGTATTAAAAGTAAAAGAACTCAATACAAACACATTAGAAACTGGAAACGATCAAGGCAGCTCTGTCAATCAACTGTCAAGTGTTTAGTTGTCTAATCATCATCAGTCTAAACCAGAGATCTTCAACAGGGGGTCCGGGGCCCCTAGGGGGTCCTCAGAGTTGCTGCGGGACTAGTTAATTTGTGAAGTAACTAGTAACTAAAACTGTCAGATTATTGTAGTGGAGTAAAAAGTACAATATGTCTCTCAGAAATGTAGCGCAGTAGAAGTAGAAAGTGGCATGAAAAGAAAAGACTCAAGTACAAGTACCTTAAATATGTACTTAAGTCCAGTACTTGAGTAAATGTACTTCATTACATTCCACCACTGGTTACAGTTAAGCTTGTTATACACAGTGCACACATTCTAGGACTCAGTAGGTCACTCCACAAGTTAAATAAAGTGAAATAATTAGATATTTGGGGTAAAAAATAGTTAGTAACACTCTGTTTCTGCTAGTATCAAGCAAATAAAGTGCATGTTAATTTGCACTATTATAATATATATAGGCCTATAGTTGCACTATAATTTCTTATTGGCCATAAATAAACTTCTCGGTTGCCTTGCCTGTATATTTTTCGAGCTCTGTCCTCCTGCGTTCTCCTTAGATTGGTTAACTATGTACAAATTGAACTGTAAATCCTGTAGTAAGGATGAGAACAACTACAAACACAAGCTGAGAGTCAGAAGTTTAACCTCAAAGTCCAATCCAATGTGCACTGTCCATATCCTCCAAACTGAACTGTGTGTCTGACTGCAACACGGAGATGTTGCAAAAACAAAAAAACAAAAAGAGGAAATATTTGCGCTGTGTTAACCTTGCTGTTTATCGAGGGTTCGGATGTGATTAGCAGAAGGCTTTTAAAAATGATGTCAACGCTTAACTTCAGTTATGTATCCAGCGAGACACGCCTGTCACATCGTAATCAACCGTTGTGAACAATCATCTAATGACTTGTCACTCAAGGTCGGCTGGGCAATTATGTTGCATTTGCATTGCGGTGAACGGTGTTTATGACAAATAATCTGTGTCCTAATTGCTTGTCTGTTTTCCTTAAGACATGTACTGCTAAAGGGATGTGATTAGCTGGAGGCTGAAGAGTAAAGCAAAGTTGACACTGATCATACAGGTTAAGTTTAGCAGCAGAGGGCAGCCTTTTACGATTGTTTCAAATATTGGGAACTGCTTTTGTGTTGTTTTTGTAGGAGCTCTTTGAGTCCAAACTAGATTATCCTTTAGTTTGCAGACATTTTGTAGCAACTAAGGCTGTACAACTTACACCTTACTTCAGCTATAGTGCATTAAACCAAAGTTAGTTGAAGCTTATAAATAAAGTAAAATAAAGAAATAAAATCAACATTGCAGTGCAGGAGAAGATAGTATGGAAGACCTGAGAGGACGAATGTAATGGTTATACTGCAAGGACGAAACTTTATCATCTCATGGAGTTGACGGAGGTTTTTACAGTTTGTGAATTTGGGATGAGTTTCTTATGTTCAGACAAAACAAAAAAGATTTTGTGATCTCAACAAACCCACTTGTACATTTCTCATGATTACGAGAACACTACAGATATATTTACACATTTCCTCTCCACCCATCCACAGATTTGGGCTTTGCAATAATCCAACTTTGCAGCAGTCAGAGCAAATTTGCTACTTGTTAACATATTTATGGAGGCAACGTTGCAGTGGGACAACACAGGAAAAGACTGTTCAAAAGTGTTACCCAACAGCAATTTGTGAATTGTTTTGAGGTGTCACAAACTGTTAGCTACAAACCAACTTCCATGTCCTCATACTGACTGATACAGTAGATTTATTATGACCAGGGCCGGACTGGGATAATAATTCAGGCCAATGTCCACAAACTCACAACAGACCAGTAAATATATTTTTTTCTGTTTTTCAAGTGAACTTCCAATTATTAAAGCTTTATTAAAACTTTTTGATATTAATGAATGTCCGTTACGTTCAAGCCATTGCCAAATGAGTTGCTACAAAGCTAATGAAGACTATCAGCTCCACACAACTCTCTCTGTATCTCTCAGTATGACTATGTTCAGAAGATGGTGTCGTCTGGTGACTTTCCCGCCTAGAAATCTTCTGAAGAGTCAATGTTTTTTTAATCCTCCGTGTCCTCCTTGGCTACTAGCAACTGTGTGGAGGAGGGGTGGAGGCGCATGCGCGATCACGGAAGGCTTGTATCATGTGGACGAGTCGACAGTTTTATTATCATTATAATAAATGTCGCCCCCTCATGGGGGCGACAGAAACTACGCACTATAGCTTTAAGGCCACAGGAATAAATATTCATATACTGTATATCATTTTTGTGTACATTTCCTCAACGCTGTGACTGGACTTGTGTTGATCGTCATGAAGCTCTGAATATCTGGAGGTACATCCACCCGACAGAAAAAAAATACCATCAGGGGCTGACGGTCTACATTTACTCAGTTCCTATTAGTTTAAAAACAGTTGGTGAATTGATGATGGGCTTGATTTATGTGCTTCAAACCATAATGTGAAATGAAACACCTTGTGAAAATAGTTTTGCCAGTAACCACTTTAACATCAGCAACCTTGTTTAATGGGACTAAGGGGGAACACATTGTCTACAACCACCTTTTTGAAGGAAACATAACTCTTAACTGTTGCACATTTATTGCTTGCAATATTCTCTCTAATTGACCCGTCATACCAGTCAACACACATGGATAAATACATCTGAATAAGAACATCAGCCCACGCCACACTTTGCCCTGAATTCAGGATTAATGCTTTTCTAGTAGAAAGGGACAGTCAGCTATCAGATGTCCACGTCGGTCTTCTCCAACCAACAACTTTGTTGTTTCAGGTTTTCCAGTTGTAGACTGATTACGTTGCACTTTGAGCGGACTGAAACTCTTGAGGTTGTTATTGTTGTTGTATTTTTATTCCTGTTATTTTATTTTATTGTTAATTTTTTGCCCTGTGTTTGTTTTCTTTTGTTTTCATCTGTGTTAATATTGTTCTGTGAAGCACTTTGGGCTGTGTTCCTGCGTAAAAAGGTGTTATATAAATAAAGTTGAGGTGAGTTGAGTTGTTTATTAATTACATTGCAACTAAACGCAAAGAATAAAACCTTTTAAATAAAAATAAAATACACTTTTTCTTCTCTAAACATGCACCCCATAGAAGGACACATCTGAACATGATTATGACTCACTCAGGTGTCCTGTTCAGTTTTAACTCATTACTTGACTTTATCTGCAGACTCCTGCAGGAACAATTGTCGTCACACACACTTTAGAATAAATAAATCCTCTTTGACTGTATGTCAGTGGACACCTTCATAACCGGGCACTCTCATTTAGAATCTTAAGGTCATTGTTTCATGTTGTCCTGTGGCGGGCAGAAAGGCTGTGACTCAGCTGTTTGCATGCAACATTGGAGAATAATGGATGTGAAGGCACACCAAACACGGCCTTTTAAAAAATGCATGAGTGCCCCCCAAAAACCTCCCTCTCCCTCCGCAGAATAGAGCTATCACTGGTGCCTGTTATCTCCCCGAACCCCCAGGTAGAAAATGGTAATGATACCACTTAACATCGCTGCACATATGGAGGGAAAATGGAAATGCCAACAGCACCTCAACTATAAAGCAAATCAAATTGAAATATTAATCCGCTGATTAATATAACATTATGAGAGCCCATTCTCTTTGTTGTTAAACAACAAAGGGTTGCAAAATAAGCAACTGCCTAAGAGGTAAGGGGTTTAAAAGAGTCCCACAGAGGTGCTAAAGCCCCTTTCAAACATCATTACTCTGCATAATGTATTCCCTTCCACAGTGCTGAGATTTGATATTGATGTTTACTCATTTATTTTTTAATTAACGTGCGTTGTTAATGAATTCTTTGATGAGAGGCATTTTGTAAATCATTATCCTTGGAAGAGGGGAAAAAAGGGGATGCATTGCTCTTGCCCCTTATACCCGTGACAGAAGAAAAAATGCAAGGTGTAAGGGGAAAAAGTTGCACACGAGAAGTAAGGTCATTGTTCAAAGTTTGTTTTTTGATGTGTGGATTTTTTTTCGTGTTGCTGTTTTTCTGATTGCATCTTCTATCTACAGGGATGAGCGTATATGGAGCCGACAGGGACTCACGCAGGAGCTCTGTGTGAGAGCCGGTGTGGATACTTAGCTAATTACAGGAATATAACTCAAGGCTTTCTCAGAGTCGCTCCAATCGGGGGAGGAGGGGTGCAGTTTTATCCACGGAGCCCTTGGTGGAACTCTGTCCTTCCCCTCTTTAATATTGATCACTGGGGATCTCTTGGAGGACACAAAGTATAGGCTCAGAGGCTGGGAAAGTTTGTTGGACCAGCAGTTTTACTCTTTCTCACAAGTGACACAAACATCGGATACTTTTTCCAATCGAGTGATCTGCTGCCCCTCGTCTGCCTCCTGCAGTGTGTATAATGTCATACAATGATCAGTGATTAATATAACAATGGATCTTCCCTTCTTTTAATGGAAATCTAAAATATTACTTAAGTATTTTGTTTAATTGTCAACTAATCTCATGAAAAGCATCGGGGTGCTACCCCAAAACTTGTTTGTTTACGTCTCAGTCTCATTCCACTGAGCATTGGAATCCAAAAACAATTATAAATATTAAATTATAAAATAAAAAAATTATAAAATAAAAAATAAAAACGTCACATGCACCGGGTGACATTTCTTAATTACAATGAATATGTACCTACTGTATTTTAAAATCAGTCCCACAAACACCGTCCTGATAGGAAATGAGGTAGCCTTTAAAAAAATTAAATAAATTAAATTTTTTATCATATCAAACCCCTTTTTGATACTAGCTATAGCCCATTTAAAAGAAGAAGAAAAAACATTTGATGTACAGGTATTATAGTTTTCACTGTCAATGGCGGAGTTCACCTTTTCCATGTGGAGGTATTCTCGGGAAAAATGGCGCACGCAAGATGCAAACGAATGTGCAAATGCGCAAAAACAGCTAGTGCCGAAGATTCGGAAGAGAAAGTAAAGTTGTTCTTCTTGCACTTGCCTACTGAGGGATAAGACACGCAAAGTGCTAGCATGCTATTTAAAAAAGTACTCTGTAACCACTGGTGGCGCCATGGAGCAATGTTTTGATGAAAATATTTCTTTCAGTTTCTATTTTGCCAGCAAAAGGCAAGAAGAAAATACTGCTAGCCGGCGTACACCAGGGGTTGATGCATAGTCTGTATAATTGAAAGTAAAAAACATCGGAATCGCCCCCTGGTGCCTGGCTGCAGTATAGGTCATAAATCCATGGGACATGGGCCAAAATAAAAATCCAAGTACTAACACATACATTTTCCCAAAGATGGTTTCTGTCATTTTAGGTAGTTCTGATTATGCTGCTGTTTGTTCAAGTGTTCATTTTCTAATAAGTTAGGTTTTTATTAGTTATTTGATTATAAAAATTAGGTGAAACATCATGATTGACAGCTGGGATTGACTCGCGATTGGTTGGGAGCGTGTGTATGGGCAGGACTTCGATACTGCAGCTTCACCGCCCGATCACTACTGCACAGACTCTGGCTCCAAAATTACAAGATGGGAACGCCCGTATCAGAGATATTTTGGCTTCACTTTTTTACAGTGCGAGGAAGTGAAGACGTGTCGTCCAATTTTTATATACAGTCTATGCTGTACACACGGATGTATAAACAAAGGTGGATAAAAAATATTGCTAATATTTAATGGGAAGCATTTAACATGTCTGTTAGACCTCGAGGATGCACACAGAATGTTTGGGGGTTTTGTTGAGAGGAGAGAGGTCAGCAGGGAAATGCATCATTTAATAATGATTTTCCAATATTGACAACAAGATGCAGGGATATGTTGCAGAGCATTGTTCAGGGACTGTGTGTCTATGATACTGTAGGCAAGTCTCAGTGTGAGGTTTGGACCAGTTGGCCACGGATGAGTCTCAAGCCCCCAGCCCATCTGGAGCCATCTCAGAGATGAAGCAAAAAACCTGGAGCCTGTCCATCTCTTGGCAGGGCCGGCCTCGTCTCTACACATACAAGCCTGATCGTCTCTAATCCTACCAAAGAATTAATTGCTTAATTGGATCAATTAGATGTCCCAATAGGTCTTGATGACGTGCGGTAGGTGCATCACATAATTATGAATCAAATCTGAATCAATATTTGAAAGGACTGTGTGGTTGTTGTATCCAGGATTCTTGAATGCTGGGAGTTATTTGCATCTCCGTCACACGATATTGAGACAATTCTAGACAACTTTCAGATCGTACTTTTTATTAATTTGCTTGTGTCACAATCTCATTTCAATCATGAAAGCACTTTCTCGAGTTTGCGTCACTCGACGACATTATGCAGTGCTTGTTTTTGAGACAGAAGAACTATTTTCATGACTTATGGCATTTGCAGTATCTCAAAGATCGCACTGCTGTTTTTCTTCCTTCAAGCCAGTTTTAAATGGAGCCAAACTGCATAGCTTTAAAGGCACATTCATCAAAAAGCGAGTGTGAGTGCACTGCAGATGCTGCCACTTTTTTCTTAAAAAAAGAAAAAAAGATTGCAAGTAGAATTATGGCTTTTCATCAGCCGATAAATTTCACTTGTGATTAATTGCAACACTCACTTTTGGGATCACTTCTACACAAAAGAGCATTTCTGCTTTGTAAAATTCATATAAAAGAAATGCAAATCAATGGTGTTCTTGGCACCAAACATATGCTGCCACAATGCCAACAAGCCTGCCCCTGACAACCCCAGCTGGGGGCTTGTAAGACTTGCTCTTGGCAAAAGACGTTTTTTCCACCCGCTTTGCAAATGATCACCAATTAATACGAACAGCATCCAATTCTAATTTTGCACCTGGTAAGATTGTGAGTATCTTGTAAAGCTCTTCTAAGCTATGGATCCAAATTACTGCATGTTTTCTCCCCTCCCTTTTTGGGATCACAGCAGAAAAAAAAGAAAAAAAAAAAAAAAAAGATGGCAAAAGTCCATAACCCATCAAGACCAGCATCAGTGGAAACCATGAAAATGACCGTTTAGCTAGAAAGCTGTTTGTGTGTGCTTCAGATGTGTAGAGAGAATTTAGCTGGGGACAGTTTGGAAGAGAGAAAGTGTGGGATCTTTTATCGTCATGCAACAATGTGATCCTTGGTGTCATGAACTATGTGTGCAATAATACAACCTGCAATATGCTTCCATGTTTTTAAAATGCTTATTCATATATTTATTGACTGGGATGGCTCTGCACAAGTGTATGTCAAAAGTATTTGTGTATTTATTACTTTTATATTCAGGTACAGCACAGCAAAGTTTCATTGTGTATAAGTTTGTGTTGTACATAAGTCTATTCTAATACACAAATAAATCTGTAGAAATATGCCACAATATGCCACTTCTTCTAAAAAAATATCAAAAAATGTATTTTGTTTTCATAGATCCACACAAACTTTATCCTCCATTGTCTCTAAAAAAAGATCCAGTTTTCCCAGTGTCTTCACTCTGAAACTTTCAGGAGATGTAGCAGAGAGAAATCAGGGGTGTGTTTATCACTTGGTAACACAGCAGCATCCATCCATGTGATGAATTCCACACATTTTCCCGAAGAAATAAAACTACAACAATTCAAAAAGGCGTTTCACGTCACTAATTGCTCATCAGAGTTCTTAGCATCTCTCTCTCCCTCTGAAATTGTTACTCGCCATACGACTTATGATGGATAGGAAGCTTTAATGAGCTCTTACAAGCAATTAAGTAATCAGGGAACCCCGCTGCTCGGTGCTGGAGCTAGCAAGAGCCGTGACAAACGGAGGCCCATCAGTACTGTAATCAGCACAGGACACAGTCACCGCTGCTCAACACTCCCTAACCAAGGGCAGCAATGGGCAGAGCAGCAGGCTGCCATCTCACGTTATTGTTTTGTCTGCAAATAGTCTGAACTTTGTGACTCCGAGACGTGCTCTTGTTGGAAGTCTTATATGTTTTTATTACAGTGTCACATGGTCGTCTTTGGCATGATATTTGAAATTTTACACACCTTTGCCATGATAAAGAATAAAAAGGTGCAGAACATAAAGTGCTTTAAAAAAAAAAAGGTGCATTAAGTGCATGCATCTCTCAGATCTTAATGCCAAACAGAGGAGCGAAACACTCACACACCTTTATACTGCAGGAGCAGTAATGGGCAACACGTTACAGGTGTGGAGACAGCTCCCAGATAATCCTCATTAGGCTCATCAAGAAGCACGGCACCTGTGTGTGGGAATAAATGGAAACAAACAAGGAAAAATAAACCATTTTTTAGTACAATCACACCTAATTATTAATTATAAAGTTCAAAAACCTGCAAAAATGAATGAATTCCTTAGTTGTTTTGTCACAAGGAAAACATTATTTAAAATGTACACAAATCCAGCAACAAAACTCAGTGTCCCTATAGTTTATTGATTGCTTTCGAAGACTCAAGTCTTCTGACACTACTGTTTCAGTTTGAATCACTTGTCAATGTCAACTAATGCTAACGCTGTGGGCTAGCTAACCATCAATGTTAGCTCAATAGCAGCTAAGGAATGCATTAATGCGTTGCACTGTCTAATTAACCTCATTGAAATCTATATCAGCTCACTGTTTTTTAATATCAGCAGGTTATTTGGTGAACACATCACTGCTAGGTGCTTTGCTAACTTACAAGTCTAGCTAATGGAATGCTAACATTTCTGTTTAATGTGCTAAAACGCCAGCTCTAAAGGTATCTAATGAAGTTACTCAACATGAAAAAAAATCCATTACGCATTAAAGAAACATTTTGGGAAATACACTTGTTTACTTTCTCGCTAAGAAATCAACACTGTAAGCTATAGTTTTCCCTGATTTACTTTCGTTTCATTACTTTCGTTTCGCTACTCGTTTCGTGAATCTCTGATCTGGTTTTATTCCTCTTTTATTCATATTTTGTAATCATTACTCTGTTGTGGTTGCCTGTTCTCGTTTTAAGCCCCAAAGTACTTTGCTATGCTACTGTATGTAACCTTTGTTTAGAAAAGTGCTCTATAGATAAAGTTTAAATTCAATTATTATTGCTATAATTATTACCTCTCTCATGTCTATGCATTAACAATGGAGCTACAGTAGAGCCGGAAGGCAATTAGCTTAGCTTAGCATAAAGACTGGAAGCAGGGGGAAACAGCTAGCTTGGCTCTCTCCAAAGTTCAAAAAAAGGAAGTCCACTTGTGAAAAAAATAGTTCCCTCATGGTCCCTGTAAAACCCCAACTTGTCGTTTTTACATCTGTGTGGCTTACACTTACAAAATAGGTGTTAATTAGTGAGCTTTAGAGGCAATTGGTAGCCTATATATTTGAACGTAATGACCTAATGATCTCTAATCTAATCTTTTTTTTTATCAATGTTGTATTGAAAACCTCAAACTTGTTGATGTTACAGGACAGTTTGAACTTCTGTGGGTTGTATGTGGTAAACAGGGAAAATGAAATCTTAACTGCAAGATTCGGCGTTCTCAGCTCGCTGCTCACCCGGGGGGGGTCTAATCTGGTGAGCTGCACGTTCTCAGCTCGACGTTCTCACCCACCCGAAGCATCTTGGTCGCCCCAGGGCGCCGTGACACGTCTCCCACACTCTCCGACTCCTCTGAATTATTCCGCCCCAAACATACCTAGCCCATCTCGTATCGTTTTATGGAGGTTTGGGGGCTGAGACAATGCATAGAAAATCAAATATGTTGCTTATTAATAGGACGACTTTGGCGAACGCTACCAGGAGAAATGCCGGAGGGGGGAGCTACTGTAGGAGAGAGTGGGACGCCTACAGTGTGGTTTCTCCCTCTTCTGCGCAAGAGGGAGAAAACAGCTGAGGGTGCAGATTTCCAATCGCTAAACTGGCACAGATGATGTAGGTGCGCACGCATGCACGCACGCACACAGACACACACACACACACACATTATGGTAATCAGAGAGCCAGGGTGTTTGTCAGCCATGCATGAAAAGCACAGAGCTTCATGTGTTTATTGTATGTATGGGGAGCTGAAGAAAGAGAGGAAATGAAGGGAAAGAGGACAAAAAAAGATGATCCCTCACCTAAACTTTGTTTTAACCAGTGGTGGAATGTAACTAAGTACATTCAAATACTCTACTTAAGTACAAATTTGAGTTACTTTACTTCAGCGTTTCCATTTTTAGGAACTGCATACTTCTACCCCCCTACATCGGTCTGACAGCTTTAGTTACTTTTCAGATTACAGTTCTTCATCCCCTTCCTGTCAAGTGAAAACCACGTACCTCGAGATATGTTGACGTGGAATGTATGTGATAAACTAAAGGATGAAGTGTTCCTTTATGTGTTGAAATAATTCTCCTACTTCTTAAGCTAAATAAAGTCTCTTCTTGGATCAGCTGGAAAATGCATCGTCACTGTTTTTCTGACACCATGAAAAGTAATGTGGTTCTCACAGGACAGCCTGCTACAAACCTATAAGTATTTTAAACACTATGATGCATCATTGTAGATTAAACTACTCAACAGTATATATAGGAATTAAAATTAGCACACTCTAAACATCTATAGCAGTAAAATGCAACATACACATTAATTCAGCAGTCATATTAATCCAGAAACATCATAGTAAAACACTGACAGGGAACATTTTACTGCTTTTAGTACTTTAACAACTGTACATTTACATACTTTTACTTAAATGAGGTTTTGAATGCAGGACTTTTACTTGTAGCGGAGTATTTTCACAGTGTGGTATTAGTACTTTTACTAAAGTAAAAGATCTGAAAACTTCTTCCACCGCTGACACAAACACATCACGCCACGTCAGTCAAAACATGGCCTGGTGTTTGCGTTGCAGCAGTGCTGTCGTTAAAACAGAGCCAGTTATTTTCATTAGCTGCCATCTGGTTCATTATATTCCTGGTTATTCAAACACGGACTCCTCTCACACTGTACAGTTAGTTCACGAAAGTGACTGAAAAAGGCTGCCGACGGCTGCATGTCTCTCTCAGGCTAAACGGAGAGTGGGCAGAGCAGCGCTGCGCTGCTAACTTGGCGTCATTTCCTCGGATTCCGTACAGATTGCAGCAGCTAATTATGATCTAATAACTGGCAGACTGTCTGTTTCAATAGTATTACAGGAAGAGTAGGTTAAATGAATAGCTCATCATCTGCCCCCTGTATCAGTCATGTTGTTTTAATGATCATAATTCTACCATTAAATCTTAATAATATGTCAAGATCATAAGGGAGACATGTCAATTTGGGGCTTCAATTGAGAATTAAGCCAAGGATCGCTGAAGTTGAGCATGCTTTTTTTTCAGGGGAAGGCTTGATTTTGTTACCCATGTCCTCTCTCTCTCTCTCTCTCACACACACACACACACACACACACACACACACAGAGAGACAGAGCTGTTTCTGAGTCAATCTGATAGTCAAGAAATTAATTTCGATCCACTGATTGATGACTAACGTTGAACAGGAAACAAGCTGGTAAATGTTTTCTAGCTTTGGTATTTTGTATAATAATATCTAAATGTGTTCTTTCACATTTAGTTATGAGGTTGTTTTTCTTTTCCTATCTTTAACATAATAACGACATTTTTTGTTTCATTACAGTAACAGCAGAGAAACAACAAACCACCTCACTCACCTCAAGGTCCACTTAGTAGCTGTTCTGGAGCTTTCAATCACAATCTTAGATGGAGTTTATCCAGTTTGACGTGGAAATGTAGATGTTTGAATTTCCTTTTTACACTGAGCACTTTAAAGAGTTCTCATTCATGTTTTAGAACCGGAGCGTTTTCCGTCCCCATACATAATCAGTCATGGTTTTAAACACGTTAACTTGTGAAACGGTCCCAGTTTGGTTACGTTTAGGCACAAAAACAACTGCGTTAGGTTTAGAAAAAGATTGAAAAAAGGTTAAAATCAGTACATGTGTTACGTTACTTTACTCCTGTGCGTCCGTACATGACATTATTACGAATGTGGAGCAAAATGTAAAAAGACTCGACATTCATGTTTATTTTCAAATGGATTTCAAGCGGGACACGAACACCGGTCTCCATGGTGAACATCCTGTGTTTGTTTGACCCATCCCCCTCCACTCCCACACGGAATTTCTAGGTCTTAACTACCACGTCGCATGACTTCCTGCTTTGCTCCCGTCATGATGATCGGTCATCCGACCACCACAAAGACCCAGCAGCCTTTCTTTTCCATCGTCTCCTTTTGTGCACATATTAGAGTCTACATTTATAATAAACATGAAATTAAAAAAAACTTTGTACAAAATGACACTTTTGAGAAAAACTCAAACAGGATACCTTTAAAGTTTGAAGCTTTTTTGAATAAAAAACAGGAACATCTGAAGAAAGTTTTAGTCGAGACTAAAATGGCGGTGTGTTTGATGCTGGAGGATCATTTCTTGGAAGACTCTTTGGATCCTCTGTTGGAGTCTCAATTACAGCACATTACACTTTGAAAGGCCTCCAAGGACCTGGAGTAAAGGCACTTTTTGGATGGACTTCTAGAGTCGCTAAAACTTAAAAAAAAAAAAATGAGAGAGGGAAATTCACTGCTTTGAGGTACAAACCTGTATTCTAATCCCTCTTCCCTCAAGGTGTTCTGTTTGTGAGGTAGAGACAGTCACTGCACACAGCTCCCAGCTAAGAATAGCTGCAGGAGAGGGGAGAAAGTGAGGAAAGTGAGGCAACACAAAAGGCAGAGAGAGAGAGAGAGAGAGAGAGAGAGAGAGAGGAGGGAAAAAAAAAAACGAAGGGGAGAAAAAAGAGGAAGTGGGTGACAAGAGAAGAAAATAACTCAGGAGGCAGTGTGAATGAGACAATGGCTCTGTCAAGTAGTCAAACGAAGTAAACATCATCGGTGCGATCCGGCGGTGACTCGGTCTGGCTCGGGACTAAACACGACACTGGGACGATCAATCTAAATCAATCAAGTGTCTGAGGGGGTGGTGTGTGTGTGTGTGTGTGGACAGGCGTGGGTGGTATTGTTGTGGTGACGGGGTGTACCGTGTCCCGATCGAGGCCACTGCCCTGGTCAGATAGAGGAAATACATGTGTATCTTTGTGTGTGAATGAGTCTATTGAAGGATAGCATGCTGCGGAGTTAATAAAAGAGCATTTTGTGTGTGTGTGTGTGTGTGTGCAGGAGGGGCAGATACAGTCAATGAATATATTGAAGGACAGTAACATGTATACAATTAATAGGAGTGCACAGAGGTTGTATTCTGTTTATTGTAGTTTGTTGAACAGTCATTGACGGGGGGGATGCTCACACAGGAAGTTTACTTTACATTGTGGTGAGACGTCAGATCATTCTTAGTGTCGTGTGCCTCACAATTTATGTCCAACGTCAAACATTCAGTGCCAATGCAGGAAGTAGCTTGCCCTTTATGTAGCAAAGCGGAAGTAAGTTGGGCATGTAGCACGTCTGAGTTTCATGCATCTTTTCCTAACATGAATCAAGTATTTTAGTTGCCTTACCTAATCTTGGAGACTGTCCTCCCAAGAACCGGTTAAAGGATTATTTTGTTGCTTAGTCTGTAAAACGGATTCAAATGATAATGAGAATGTGAACACTAAGCTTTGAATGTAAAAGGGAGCGATTAAATTGATTGCACTGCAGCTACTTATTTGTAATGTGTGATGTAATGTATGTTTGTAATATTTGGCTTTGTGGTTTGGTTAAATGTTGCTGTTTGGCTATGCGTGTGAAATGGCGTACGTCTTGGGACGCAAGACAAATTTCAGAATCAAGAATTCTGATAATTAAGTGAAATCAAATCAAAGAAGAACGACAGCATCAGTTGCTTCCGCGAGTAACACCAAAACTAAACACGCTTGCTGAGAAAGGCCTCTAGCGGCCATGGCAAAGGAGGAAGTAGTTTAAGGTTGGAAGTCAGGCGAGATGGATGGGTGAACAAAATATTGGACTATGTGTGTCACCAACAGTTGGTTTCTTTTCACCAAAACTGCTTCCAAACTTGAATGAATCTAGCAATTTTAGCTGTCTATCTACCTATCTATCTATCTATCTATCTATCTATCTATCTATCTATCTATCTATCTATTAGACCTGGGCAATATATCAATATTATATCGATATTGTGATATGAGACTAGATATCGTCTTAGAGTTTGGATATCGTAATATAATATGGCATAAGTCTTTTCCTGGTTTTAAAGGCTGCATTACAGTAAAGTGATTCATTCAAGTCATTTTCTGAACTTACCAGACTGTTGTAACTGTTATTATTTGCCTTTACCCACTTAGTCATTATATCCACATTACTGATGATTATTTATAAAAAATCTCATTGTGTAAATATTTTGTGAAAGCACCAATAGTCAACACTACAATATTGTTGCGGTATCGATATTGAGGTATTTGGTCAAAAATATTGTGATTTTCTCCATATCGCCCAGCCCTACTATCTATCTATCTATCTATCTAATCACACCATCAGCTACCAAACAAGCCCACTGTTGATGTGGACACCTAAAATAGAGCGCTGGCAAAAATAACAATGTGTCTTCACATGGTCTAATGCCAGTTGATCAATAGTAATTACCTAGCTCTGGAACTGGCTAGCGGAGCTCCTTAGGCCCCTGGGGGTTTCACTATAGACAGCTCACAATCCAGTCCCAGGTAACTCCATTGGACAGACCTTTTAATTGCTTTGTTCACTGTAAGTAATTGAGGGTTGGAGCGCGATTGCCACGAGGAGTGTGACTTCACTTGGCCTCCGTTTAATTATTCCTGTAACACGAGCCTTCTGCCTTAATTTTCACTTTGCACGCGGCATCTTGAGGTGCGAATACAACTGGAAACAGGTTGGTAACTGTATACAGCAAGCTGAGCCGAGCCAGATGCGCTACAAACGCAGCCATATGGATAGACAGAGACGTGTTTCTGTGTTTTCTCCTCAGTGTGGAGGAACATATTGCCAGACATTCAACGCATCTTTTTAGCACAGCAACTGTCCCACTGCTCTAATTTGATCTCATCCCTCGCTAGGCCTCCAACCAGACATACGTGGAACTGTATCAATATAGTTTCATTAGCATACGGATTAATCAACTGGTTAATTAGACAAATTTCCTATAGGCTGATTACGCCTCCCGACCTCTTGGTGTGAAGACATATAGAGTGCATGAGTAATTTAATTATTCTGACGATGAGGATGAGGCAAGGTAAGATTTTATAACACTGTTCACACACAAAGGCAGTTCAGAGCGCTGAAGATAAGACATGAATGCCAATGTTGGCTGAAGACAGTTAAAGATCTCCCCCCTCCCACCCCCCCCAAAGAAATGTTTTACGACATATAAAAATACTCCATGCTCTACTATGCTTTGAACGGTAATTTGTCTTATATGGTTTCCCCCAGAAAAAAAGTAAAATTACCCCGTTTAAAATCTATCATTCTCCTTAATTCAAAATTTCAGATGTGCGATGGAGTGGAATGGAAATTTCTAAGTGACCCCAAACTTTTGAGAGGTAGTGTACATCATTCTGCATAGTGACGCTCAAACATCCAAGTGAAGTAACAATAAGCAAATTTTTTGGGGTAACACTAACACTAAGCTTTGGGAAAGATCATGGTTATAGCAAAGAAACTATGCAACTAAAACACTTTGCGAAAGTTAGGGGGAAAGTGCGCCTACATTTACTGCAAAAGGTTAATTGTGATGCAAACTACGTCCTCCTGCATGAAAGTCACATTCACTACATGCCAATCCACCATTGGGCCCTCTCCACACCTTTACTCTCCGCCTCTACTACGGAAAGGACACATTACTTCTTGCACTGGTACGAAAGGTTGGTATTGGATATACAGTTAATCATGGGATGCAGATTTGTACATAATGGGCATAATTTATAGAAGGGACACTGCGCTGACAAGCAATCTATTATGGTCATGCAAAGCAAAAAGAGAGAGGCAAATACTGAAATAGCACGATGCTGCAGAAACTGGGACCAGAAGAGGTCATTTTGAGAACCTCAGAATTGTTGGTTATTGTAGGCTTATTTCCCAAACTTTTGGTCATGGTATCAGCCTTTAAAAACCTATATCTGCCAACTTTTTTCCAGCCATTGTTGAACTTCCAACGTTTCTTTTTACACAAGAGAGGTAATCTGAGATTACACTGCAGTTTGATGTTCTCGATAAAAATGCACTTTTCTTCTAAAGCTGAAGCTTTCAAGACGGAAATGCCTGCTGAGTAAGGATGCAGCGTAGAAAATAAAGGAAAATACTTTTCATGCTCTACTCTTCATGCTCGTGGTTTAGATTATTATGGGCCATTTGAACCACAACATATGTGTGAAAGTAATACAACACTAGTATGTAAGTATCATTCTGGTCCACAACCTGTAAAACAACCTCAGTGTTCGACACTACGACTCAAACCTGTGCTCTTGGCCTCTGTTTGTCCTGTAACTCACACATGCAGCAGCGAGGCGGAGCGGGTGCTGCCGTGAGGTGCGATGGGTGCCGGCGCTGGCACCGCCAGGCTCGGGTGGCCGTGCAACAGTATCTGCAGGCTGCCATCCTTCTGTTCGCAGAGCATCTGAAGAAAAGCAAACTGCACTGTTGCTCACACTCCCCGATCCCGTTGTTATCATTGGCCGGCAGCCACCAATAGTGAGCCAACTGAGTTAACAGACACTTCCGCTCAGCACATAAGGAACCATCTGTTTTAAAAAGCTAGAAATAAATAAATAAAAGAGCCCTCTCTCCCCCACTTACTCCCTCTACCACCAGTCGACAGTCAGCAGAGCTCAGCCATTATCCTGCACCTCACTCTTCTTCATTTGCAATCAACAGCCAGCTACTAAAATTACTGCTGGGACTTTATTGAATCTCTACTGCCCTGTATTGGCCTTTCAAATTGAGCCAGGACGAGCAACTAACCAATTTCTTATTTGAGAAAACTATTTCATTCTGTCTATTTGCCGGGTAAATAACTAAATTGTCAATTTATTGTTTTTTGTTGCCTTGGTCACGGTGCATCGTCAAATGTGGTATTGCAGCAGTTATGGCACACACAAAACTAATTTGTAATTTATTGGACATTAGCAAGGTCAGAATCATATCGGAGCCTGATGTTTGTAACATCTTGAAAATCACGGTTGTGCGCCTGGTCTTGGCGGCGTCGAGCTCCTCAGACGTGCCAGCTTGTAGCTAAATAAATATTGGCTGAGGGGCATTTGAAAAAACATATTGTCCTGGCTCAGCACTCGGTCCCCCTGCCCTCTGCTGCCAAAACAAGACAACGGGGGTCCAGAGCAGAATCTCTTCTCACATGAGCGCTTTGGTAATGGTCAGCTCGCTGCCACGGCCCTGCTCCTGCAGCCTTTGTGTCTGTGCTTATAGGTGCTCGAGTCTAATGTATTTACTCGGCTCTTCATGGTGCGGCTTGCGGAGAGAGGATCCTGGAAGCGTGCCATTTGCGCTATCACACTCCGCCTTTGTTTCTCACGTGGCTTACGAGAAGAAGGGTGTGCTTGTCCTGTGTGTTTAGCAGGTTTTGTGATATAGACAGAGATATCTTTGACGCTTCTATTTATGACGTGTGTTTTGAGATTGAGCCTTTAAATACGACTGTTTACCACAGCAGGGTTTCTTTTTCTGGCATTTTTACTGCCTGTGAACTCCTTCTGTATGTTGATAATGGTTTGCTCATTTTAGTTTTATATGCGATCTAATTTAAGAGCAAGATGTGATGCTTTTGTGGTTTTTAAAATGACCTAATGTTTGTTTTGGAATATTGTTATGTCAGGATACTTATGCCTGGTGACCCCTAAAATCCACTCTAATCTCTTGTACAAACTCACAAAACTACATACTTTGTTTTGATTGATAAATCCCCCCCAAAAAAAGAGTCCTGTATACTTTCTCTTCTGAGCACGCATTTAATTTGCCCTTCTCCCCCCCATCTTTCCTCACATTACTCTTCATAGTTGATCTTGCGCAGGGAAACAGAATAACTGTAAGAAAAGTATTACTAAAACATTACCGCCTGCGTTCAATTTAACTGGCGAATACCCCACGAGTTCCTCTCTCCAAGAAATTAAGGTGTATCGTAACAAGTGCATTATTTAGTAGATTTGACATGGCTGCCACATATTCGCAGAGAAAGAATTAATATGCCTGTGGAAAGGAAAGCAGACGAAGAAGAAGAAAACGAGGAAAAAGAAATGTACTGAAAATAATTCATTATCAGAGCCTATTTCCAGTCCTCCTCTTAAGCCTATTTAAAGAGCATTAGGTATTATGAATGTGAGGTGGTCTAAATTTACCCCCTGTAACATCTATCCTCATCTGACTACATTAGTATACTTTTCCAGGCTCTGCAGGCTCCTCACTTGCTATTTAAATCACATTGCATGACTCTGAAATCCAGACTCTTTTTTTCATTGTTTCACAGATATTTTCCTTCCCACCAAGATTAATCTCTCCGTAAGGTTTACAGCAGCTGCAATCCCATTTACACACCTGTAACTGTTGTACAAAAAAAGATAAACCTGACATAAGTATTTGCTAAACGGGTGCAAGGCGCCAGTAAGTGACTTCAAGAAATGAATTATGTATACGCTAAAGAGAACTCATTTGGGAATTAAGGAGGATAAGGAGCAGTCCATTTTGTGCCTGTTGGGGGCCCTCTCGGAGCTACAGTGGCTGCTTTAGGGGAGAGCTAATGGGTCCTGGGAGGGGGTGAGTGTGGGGTGGGGGGGAGGGGGGGGGGGGGGGGGGGTTGGGCCCTTTGCCGTCCGAGATCTGTGGGCCCCGGTGACAGATGGTTGGCCACCTCACTGGGTGGCTGTGGCTACAAGGTCTGTTGTGAGGCTGATCCGCGGCGTTGACAGCGTTGCAAAGATCAAACGACATTGTGGAAGGTGAAGAGACGGGTGGCGTGCCGGGCCAGAGCGGGGGAGACGGGGTTAGGGCTCCACCGATTTGGGAGTTCTGCAGGAAGTTGCCAAATACAGATATTTTTAGACCTAACTCAGTATTATTCAGTGCCTGGAAAATCACCCAAAATACTATGCAATATTTTGTATCCAAAATGTTCCTGAAAACAGAATATAGAGCATCAGGGGGCACTAAAAGTCAGACCCTAGTTAAATGATGATGGTCTTTTATAAAAATAATACCCGATACTCAATTAGTCCATGCAATCCAGTGTTAATTTGATGATCTCCATGACCACGGTGCATAAAAAAACTGTTTGTTGAACCTCCCCTACAACTCATTTTCCCTTGTCAGCTTTTATTCATTCATCAATAATGCTTCTTGTTAATTCATTCCTGATTTAAAGGTAGTATTGAATCCCAGAGTCTCCTCCACTGAATTTATGCTGTAAGTCACGCTGCCTGAAAGAGCTGATTTAATTTAAATGTCCCATGATGTAAATACAGACTGTTTGCATATTGACAAGATGAAATAAAGTCACATTTGTGAGCAGGAAAACTATTTTCTATGTTCAAAAAATAGATTTTTTTACTCTCAAAAGTATGGTTGCTAAGAAAGACACATGTATAATGTAAGTAAAATGCTCGAACATTAATTCCATTTCATCAGGAAACACGGGACAAATTACTGCCTATAAATGTGACACTGATTTAAAGTTTGGAGGTGTTACAGGGGCTATTTTTATGTACCTGTTGTGTCCTAAAGAAACTGCATCACATCCGCGGTGAACTTCATGATTGGCCAATATCCGATTTTTTGATAAAGTGAAGTTGCCCCACGCTGTGTTCTCATTTTTGGGCGACTGTTTATTAAGACAGCAACACAACAGCAAACAGCTTTCATCAGGTTTCATCACACTCTGATGAAAGCTGTTTGCACAAACCGCGTCTTTATAAAGTCACAGAAATGAGAACTTTAAATGCGACCGCTTCTCTTAAATGGAATAATTGTTTGCCTTAGCAAGTACACATATGCATATGTACATGCATACCCATATGTACGTATAAGTCAGTTGCCTGAGGCGAGTTTGTACGTACAGATCGACAGCAGAGTTGTGCGTTAGCAGGTAGTTTGCACCATGTGCCGGGTGTCAGTCTGTCATGAGGTTTTGTCAAACCTCATTACAATAATGAAGGGAATTCGAAGCAGCTTTACATCAAGCCTCTATGTCTTTGTACAAATTTCTTTTTTACTTTTTTTGTTTTCCCGTTATATCGCTCTTGACCGCTTCAATGAGAAGTTGTATAAATGTGTTAAAGTGTGCAAAACTGGTATGATTGGATAAAAAAAAAAAAAAAAAAATGGTATCAAGAATTAAAAAAACAGCTTATTTATGTTTTTGTGTTTTCCCTTTTGCAGTGCAGTTCATGCTCTGGACCTTCTGCATTACACAGTAACATTTGTCATCGCTCATCTATTCTAATGCACCAACATTTTGACAAGTGGAAGACATAAAAGTGTTTTTACGAGTGCCTGTGAAACGAAAGACTTGATAAATCCCCATTCAAAACGAGCACGGCATCAACTCCCCACCACCGATGCCCCGTGGGCACAAGACACCGGGCCCGTCAGGCGATTAGCCCGTCTTACATTCCCGGTGATCGGATTAGACGATTCCCACAGTCTAGTCTGAAACTACTCCCGACCCGCAGCTCCGGAGAGCATCTCAATATCCAATTTCACAGCTTTCTAAACCTGGATCACGGAGGCTATTTATTACTGTCACAAGCTTTTGTATTGGGGAGGGAAGGGGGGGTTGGCTTTTGTGTTTCATCTGCTCCAGAGCAGGAAGATGATCAACAAGAGAGTAAAAAGTGTAATGAGTGGGGAACCAGTGGCGTTGCCTGAAACCCCTAAAAAAAAAAAAAAAACACAGCAGCCAAATTAGACCATGACGACGCTGCAGTCAGCAGCTTCTCCAGGACCTTTGATCCACACACTGCAGTGACTGCTGCTGAAAACAATTACGACCCTGGTGTGTGTGTGTGTGTGTGTGTCCTACAGCACATTGTGGTGTGTTCTGTAAAAAAAAAAAAAAAAAAAAAAAAAAAAAAAACAAAAAGCAAAATGTTGACTTGAGTCTGGATTTGGGAATCGGAAGTTCTGAAGAAAATGGGGATGTATTGGAAAGTTTGTGATTACAACTCAGAATTGTGTTTAGGAGTACAGTAAAATAGAGTTCACCAAGTGATTTTGGACAGATGTAGCCTTAGTGCAGGCTTGGCTGGCCAAAATAGAGCCTCCTAGATAATAAAACCATTTATAAGACAGTCTTAAACCAGACCAGCAGCTGTAATAGGGGCCTCCATTATAGAGGCTTTATAATTTCCTTGCTTTTTCCTTTCAGCGCCTCTGTTGTTCCTCTGAATTACCCCTGAATGATTTATGCTCACTGGTCTGGCCACTGATAGACCCTGGCAACACAGATAGAAACACACTTAGGGCTTTTTGGTGTGTAAACACACTGTATTAAAAGCCAACTTGTTTCAAACAGCCAAACACATTTGCTGCGGCGGGCGGCTGCTCTGTGTCATTTCACTCGTCAAACACCGCAGTGTCACAGCCAATCAGGGGACTCCAGAGGCAACACAAGCCATTTAACCTGAGCAAACACAGTGTGTCACGAAGCCCGAGGATGACTTAAGAGCCTGAGCAAACACTGGCGAGAGCCATCGGGCACGAATCAAGGCGGCCCGGCTGAGGACAAGTCACTCTAGTAATGGCTTTGTGATGACTCAAGATCGAGCGGCCATCTGTTTGTTACAGTGGGGGAGGACCACAATTCGCAGTTCAGATACACTGAATATTAGCTGGTAGTGCAGCAGAGGAGGGGAGGATTTGGCCGGTGGCACAGGATGTAAAGCATATGTCCATAAATGGTAAATATGTTGATAGCTGAGGCCCTGATTCCCTGAACTGGGGCCAGATAACAGGATTTGCATGGTGATTTGTGACACAACACCTTCAAAAGGTGTAAGACAAGTAATCCTGCAAGTGGCCTCTTCCCCTCATACATACATACATACATACATAAAGGTGAAAAATACTGCAACAGAAAGCTGACATGAAACACTCGCCACATATTTAAAGCACCAAGGAGTTTGCATGAGATTTCAATGATGTGAGTTTGAATAAACCGCAGTCATTTGTGTCCCGTCTGTAACCGTGAAGTTCATTTGAACAGCAAAAGTCAAACCACATCTCAGAGGCCTCGCACACAGACATGATCAGGGCTTCAGAAGCAGTGAAGCCCCCTCAAAGTAGCCCTACCCCCCTTATAAAATCTGACCAGACACCCACTAAAAAGCACAGGTGGAATAAATATTCAGATCCTTTACTGTACATAAGGAAAAGTCATGTAGAAATATTCCACTCTAAGTGAAAATCCTGCATTAAAACGAAGTAAAAGTACAGTGTGTATCATGTTATTGGATTTTATACAATAACACATAATTTTATACACTGTTAGGTGGTTTAATTTACTGTATAACAAAGCATTGTATTGTTTATGCTTGTTAAAGGTTTTTAAAATCTTAAATGGCTAAGTAATTAGTAACTGGATAAAAAAAAAAAAGGATCGCTTAAATCAAGCAATCTGACTGGTTCGTAGCCGTGGAACACCTAGGATTCAAATTCCTTTGCACAAGCACAATAGGTATCACTCCGCGTCTGAGAAAACGTGAAAACCCTAAAAGCTGGTGCCATGGAGGGAACCCGTTCATCTGCACACACACACTGCCGTTACACAGAGGAGCTGGTTTAAACTGAAGCTGTTGTCTTTGCTCTTTTCAAAGCCGCCAGACTCAATTGACAAAAAAGCAGTAATTTTACCTAGAAGAAAACGGGAATTTCTGTTCCACCGCTGCCTCAATCGGTTAGTTGATGGTTCACTGCTGTCTCGTTTGTTTGTGTAGTTGTGTGCCTGCCTTTCTTTGGCGTTAAGCTAAAGAAACGGTCTATGCTAGCTAGCTAGCTGCTAGTGTAGGCTAACGTTGCCTGCGCTGCGTTCCACAGCTACCGATAGCCGATTGGTCAGGGGATAGGAGCTGTACAAATGGGGTAACGTTACCTTGCGTAAGCATGGACGCCTGGCCAATAAATGCTATTGAAGGGCGGGTCTTGGCGTGGCCATAGTGGGATTCGTAATATCGCCCAACGGTATGTGCGGGCAGCCAGCCCAAAAGGGCCTTTTTTATTGTGAACATGATCATTTATTCATAAAAACACATTAAATGTGAACGTGACTATAACTTTCGTACTGACAAACTTGATGACCATATTATAAAAAGCAATAGCTCACTTCAGTTAGTTACATGTTATGATTATATCACAGCTGAGGGGCGTTGTCTTCCCTCCTCAAACCACTATTGCTTAAATATTATCCTCTGAAAGGTAATGGAGTAATACAATAAAGTACCTCAGATGGTACTTAAGTAAATGTGCATTACGCCACTGCTAGAAAGTCTGTAAAATGTTGCAATTATTACAAAGCGCAGTTTCCTCAAAAAGAAGCTTCATCTGAGATTGTGTTAAAAATTAAAATTAGAAGTGATTTTTAGGAATTACTGTACAATATGTGAGGACCTCCTTGAGCAAACTGCACTGATAGAATTAAACTTAGATTATGTTGTTTGTTATCTGTGTGCTTGGCAGCTTTTTATAATGCACTTCGAGTAATATTATGTGTACAGTACTTTTTCAGTGGTGAACAGCAGGCAGGTTATTACTACAGATTACTGCCATTTTAAAAGGGAAAACCCAAATTAGAAGTGTCATTCATCATATTAAAAGCTTTACTGCTGTTTTCGGGTTTGTACATGTCAGATTAGATGTTGCTAGATATCCTCAGGGAAGCAATCAGGTGTTTTAAGTTAAGGGCAATTCCCTGCTCTACACACAATCAATAAAAAAACCTAAGAGTGGGGACTCTAACAGGGTTGGCTTGTAACCTGCTCTGACAAATTAAGGCAAGTAGTGTTCTTTCATTACTTACACATCCGTTTTCATTTTTCCCATCAGTGGAAGCAATTAAACAATGCTTCCTTAAATTAGTCATTGATTTTTTTTTAGCAATAGTGACACTTTGCAGAAGGAAATAATAACTTTAAAGGAGTGTTACGTTTTTTTTTTTTTTCATTACTGCCAGTCTTGTAAGAGCAGAAACAATTCACCTACATGAAAAAGTGGTGTCTTAAATTAGCCATTGATTTTTCCTCAGGTGTCACTTTGGTTAAATGCTTTGTGGTTGGGAGTTTTCTCTCCAACCTGGAAATTGACAAGTGTCCATAATCTATTCTATCTATAGTCTTACACACACGCACACGCACACACACACACACACACACACACACACACACACACACACAGGGTACAGTATATAAATGTATGACCTAAAACTCTTTTCTGCCAAGAATGAAGTGATAAACGTAAAGTTTGAGTGTTAATATCACCTCAGAAATGCAATACATGAATCTGGCAAGACAGGAAATACTACAGTTCTTAACAACAAAACCTTTATGTAATGATTAAATACGTAAAACATCTGAAAAGTGGCGATAACTTTGTTTTTCAGAGCTATTTTATTACAGAATCTTTCCTATTGCCAATACCGTCCCAAAAAATGTGAACATCGAGAACCAAAACTCAGACCAGATTCTTTTTTTAATGCTCAATTTGAACAACAAAAAACAAATAAAAAAACAACAAAATAAAAAAAAAAAGAGAAATCCAGAATAGCAGGTCGTAACTGCCGCACTTGTTTTCTTTCTTTTTTCTTAAGACTAGAAAATACACTTAGAACTTGAAGCAGCAACAAAATGTGCATTTACCTGATTATACAATGGAACATAATCTTTGTTATAACATGAATGTTTTTTTTTAATCACATTATAAAACTCTAAATATTTTTTTTTTTTTTACCAAAAAAAGCAACCCCATCAATGGCAAAGCAAAATGTACACCTTGTGTTGACCTGGAACAAAACAGAGAAAAGAAGATCAGGGAAGTGTTTAATTTTCTTTCTTTTTTTAGCGTTTTTATTGTTTAAGCCAATAACATCTGTCTTTATTTTTATTTTTGGGGATGCAAATAATATTCTGAAGGTGTTGATTGATCGGTTGCTGTGTCCACTTTAACTGTACATACACTTTCACCTGTTATTCATTGAAAAACACCTGAATGAAAAACGAATGACTGCTGCTTTGATGCGTTTCAGAAGACAAAGGAAAACTGCCGTTTGCAGTGGATGAGTTATTTTACAGCGGCCTGCAGCTTTATTGATTATCCTAAACACAGGTTGTATTTTCACCTGCACCACTCGAGGTGCATCCTTGTGTCTTCACTTTACTAACCCACAAGGTTTTTCAGCCGTTGAGAGAATGAATCACGGGTTTATGTCATTAACAGCAAAAACAGCTACGATGAAGAGATCTACAGTTTGATTGGACGAGGGGCAGAGATCACTGACACGCAAGAGGTGTCGTGATCAAACTGACGAGCGAGACAGTTCTCACTGATGGTCGCTAAACGTCTCTTTTATTATCACATTACTTTTTCCAAGTCTATGATCATGTCACTTCACCTTAAAAAGCATTGTTACAATACGTTGCCAGTATTCACTTTAAATGAGCGTGAAGGTACAGGATGGCTGTTTTGAGGGACAAACCAGTCGAAACAGGAGCGATTATCCTTCGATTTCGCCGCGCCTGTGTAGACGAGTTTCTTTTGCATGAAGTCTTAGATTCAGTCCTTGGGTGACCGTGAGTTAGCCGTTGAGTCCTGTCTCACCAGGGCGCCACATGCTCAAAATCATGAGAATAAAAAAAAACAAAAAAACATAATGATTCCCACATTAATGTACAAACATAAACAACGGTAAAAAGCCAACCACATAGCTAGCCCCCGGCAGGTTAACACCGCACTTCCTGTCCATAAAGTGCACTCTCCATCCCGCTGTGCGGCTTGAACGTCAGAAAGAGCAAAAAAAAAGAAAAGAAAAGATGTGTGTGTGTTTATGTGAGAAGGGAAGCTCCGCTGCATGTGTGTGTTCAGTCTTATTCCCGGAGCGGCTGTGAATTAGAGGACATGACAGTCTCAGGTGTGTTGACGGAGGAGGTGGGAGAGGGTAGAGTGGAGGGGTGTGTGAGTGTGTGTGTGTGTGTGTGTGTGTGTGTGTGTGTGTGTTTGAGTGGGCTGACGTTAATAAACATAGCCCTCGCTGTAGGGGTGCGGTGGGCAGTAGGGCCCCTCCTGTACGTAGGCCATGTTTTCGTCAAAGTGCGACAGCGGCACCGTGTCCTCCTCGTTGATCTGCCGCTCCATGTCCGTCTTCAGCACCGGCCGCTGATTGTCGGGAAACGCCATGGAGAACAAGGCCTCGGGGTCGCACACAAACTTGTAGACGTATCTCTCGCCGGCCACCTGGACGGAGACGGACAGGACGAGGTGGGAAAAACAAATTAGGATGAGAAATGACATTTTGCTTCGGACTTTTCTAACTTTGAGAATGCACACGCAGCGAGACATAAACTTAAGGCACGACTGACAAATCACCCTGGATACCAAGAATATATCATCATCTTTTTCTCAAAAATGACTATTTATAAAATAGCCTTAGTCTTAGTGGATACAAACGTGGCCAAGAGAAAGGAAGAAAAATATAAAAGCAATCTTTTCTGACTAACTACAATCGTTCATCTGAACCTATCAGTGGGTAAAAGGCGACAAATTCTCTCTTTTTTTAACCGAAGTTTTCAAAAATATCACTCAAATCTTTTCTATCTTCCATCTCTTAATATTCATGGACTAATTTCAAAGTCAACCTACTAAAACAGCTTAAAGTCAAGTGAGCTCTGAGTGTACGCTGCCTCAGACACCCTGATGAAGGTAAGATAGTTTACAACGTGAGGTGACCAAAGCATGGTGGTTTGGTCTCTTAGAGGCAGACATTATCTCAGTGGGCAGATTTTTTTCTTTTTAAGAGTTCCTTCTTTAAATAAATTTCATTTAAGTTTGCCTGATTGCTAACGAACTCTTTAGCGCCACACACTGAAGCCGCCTACACATGATAAGCGATTTGCTCTCTGCCCACCGCTAGGTAGGGCGCAGAGCGAAGCGCAGAGAGCACAGTGCAGCGCAGGTATTCGACATCAAGGGCGGCAAGGAAGCTATTTCCTGTTGCTAGGTAACGACAGCTGTTCATGTTGATTTTGTAGTGGCGGACCGCCAATGGCAAAATTTCTGCCGCCACGGTATCGGAAATAGGGCAGACGCACAATGTAGTCGTGGTTGCCTTTTAAATGATCCTACCGACATAATGGCTGCTGCTCACATTGCAATTTAACAACAAGTAGAACTATTCAGATGGGCCCGTCCAGTTTAACTCCACGTACTGTTGTGTTGATGAGGTTTATTGTCAAAACCTTTATTCGGAGTCGACTATTATATGAACAGCTCCACCAAAAACGTCACCGCTGTGGGCCCGTACCTAATAGGACGATGGGGGTTGTTGTTCGGACAGACCTGCCCCCACTGCTAAAAAAAAATCTCATTGGTTGCACTTTCGAAAGGTCAGCAGCAACAAGGTCAAAGCTGAAATAATTTGAACTTTGAGCACAGCGCGAAGCGGCAAATCCGAGCAGTGCGCGACACCAGGGGCCGCTCTCCCCGTAGGAAATCAATCAAGCGGCCGGCGCAAAGCGGATTTCCCGCCTATCATGTCTAGGCGGCTTGAGGTTTAACTTAATCAGTAAGATCATCTGTGTCCCAAAAACACACACTACATACTACCTCTAAGCTGGTTTGGAATACTTGGTGCGTTCACACTGGAAAAGTGACTAAATAAGGATTCAAAAATCTGTTGTTGATGTCATCTATTCTCCCACAACGCATTGCAAAAAGGAAATGGAGGAGCTGCTCCCAGCTGGAAAAAAAAATGAAGACTGATCGTGTGTGGTGGTGAAACAGCTTCGGGAAGTTTTAGGAGAGTATTTAGCTGTCTCTCTGTTAAGTTTAACGGTCAGTGACATTTTAAAGTTGCAGATTTATTGACGTCAGAATGGAAGCATTGTATCATTTCCTGTTCGTATAAAAAAAAGTGGGAGTATGTTGATTTTTTTTTTTTTTGTGTGCACTAACTGCAAAAACAGTACACAACCAAGGCCAGAAAAATCTCTCCAATCATCCCAGAATGTCCATTACACAGAGGGGCTCTGAATAAGACATTTCTTTAACTACAAAGTGCACAGGAACAAGGTTTCAATGCCTTGATCTTCATGAGGTTCACCATTTTTGAGACGCTGCACAAGTGGTATCAATCAAGCTATATTGGGTAAATTAACTCCAAACATTCTTGATCTTAATACGGTGAGTTTTAAGCAAAGCTGAACAGAGATTTGGATCTCCTTTAATGTTGTAGTTCTGTACTTTTTGGTGTTGGTATCTATTCTATAAATCTATAGAAGATTTCTTTTACCTTTTGCATGATTCCCTTCTCGTAGTAGTAGCGCAACGATCGGCTGAGCTTGTCATAATTCATCGCTGGTCGATTCTTCTGTATCCCCCACCGACGTGCCACCTTTGCGCCGCACAGATAAACAACACAAAGGCAGTCGGTAAACATGAACAGAGAAGCAGGATGCCAAAATGCAGACAGCGTCAAACACAGACACGCCCGGTCGACCTGATTTCCTCGACAAACACCGTTGCGGCAGCTGAAATGTTAAAACAAACTTATTAATCCATATTATCCTAATAACGGTAATTAGAGTGTGTCCAGCCTGAGCAGACCTGACCGGGGATGTGTTCATTAGGAGCTTGTCACACACCCAGCGGAGGAGGCAGCAGATGTTACAGCACCTGTCTACCAGACCGCCCACCACCCAGCCTCGCGGTCCAAACCCACAGCCCCACAGTGCTCTCATCAGCATCGCTTCTGCAGCTTTGACTCTTTCTCTTGCTGTCTGCTTTTGTTCATCGTTCTCTGCTTTTCTAGGACCCTTTCACCATAAAAATAAAATATAAATCTGTGCTGGCATGCTACACCTGCCCGGTGAAAAGGCAGAAGCTGCTAGCTAACGTTTGTCTGCGGTGTCCCAAAGCAAGTGTGTTTGGGTTTGGTCACCTGATGGCATGAATGGGCCCCCCTGTTAGCTGCAGCTGGCCCGTGCCGCTAGACTCGGTCGGGCTGCGTGGACCGCTGCCAGGTACCCCTATATCTCCTCCGTTCTACACCCCCACCTCCCCTGCCTGCAACCTGCATCCTCCTCCACCCTCCCATGGTGAGAAACAGTGACTGAGCCCCACTGTGTGTGATGTGGGCGCACACAGACCCAGCCTCTGTTTCCATTTCAAAAGCCCCAACCGTCAACATGGGTTATATTTTTAGGAATACATCCTGTGAAATATTTAGCAGGCGCTGGCCTTAAGGGTCAGTTGCTATGAATGTGGTTGAGTTTAAGGTAAATAAAAAAAACTACTATGGCAGATCCAGGCCCGACTTTACCACTTTAAGAGCAGAGAACATTATCGATTCCTCTTCAAAAGTTGACTTTCGACATTGTCTTATTTTGCCGCAACCTGTTTTTGTTTTTATTTTGCTGTATGCAAATTTGGCTAAGTCATACTGAAAATACACATTTCCACCAGGCACAGATATGAATGTAGCACACTTAGCTAGAGCTGCAACTTATTTTCATCATCAATTCATCTGTTAATAATCTTACATTTAATTGATCAATATTTCAGTCAATAAAACGGTGAAAAATGGCCATCATGACTACCCAGAGCTGAGGTCGACCTCTTCAGATGGCTTTTTTAATCACACCAACAGCTCAATACCTGAGGACATTCAGTTCACAGTGATTAAAAACTGAAAAAGCAGTCCTTGGGTTACGTAAAAGTTGCTTAAAATCAAACTGATTATTAATATTATCGAAATTCAATATAAAAAAAAATAGTAATAATAATGTTTTTCTCTTACCTCCTCTGGCTCGATGAGTTTGAACTCCATGCCGCGGCCGGTCCAGGCGATGAAGTGGGAGTTGGACGGTTCGTCCAGCAGAGCCACCAGGAACTGCCACAGCTGCAGCGAGCCTCTGCGCTGATACGACGGGCCCTCGCGGTACAGGCCCGACTCCTGCTTGATGTCACCTAAGAGGTCACCAAACACACCATTACTGTATGGCGCTTCAACACAACTGAGCACGAAGCAGTTCTCAATTTTAAAAGCGTTCAGTGCGCTCGTGGGGAGAAAACTCACCTTCAACCTTTTCAGGCACCACGCAGGTATCATCGTAGAAATGCCTCGCCACTTTGTCAAACATACAACCTGGAAAACAAGATTAGGAAAAAAAAAGGAGCGTTTGATATAATATTCAGCACAAATCCAACATGCACAATCACAACATTCACTCGTAGCATCGTCGGTACCTTCGGTCCTGTTAGCGTGAGCCAGATAGCCGTCTTGCCGTAAGTAGACAGAATGGCAGCTAGGCACTTCTGCTGAAAGCCAGGCAAGAATGGGAGAGTGGGTGTTAAAGGGCCCGAAGGCAGCATTAAGAACACTATCTCAGTTATCTGAGAGCAGTCAAAGCCTGTTCACTCAATGCACCACTGGCTCTGATTAAAGAATCTGCCCCCCAGCAATGGCTCCCAGCCACAGGCAAGCTCGCTATATCACCCTGCTAATACTCGCTCCCAGCGTCTCCACTCAGAGGAAGATTTACTACCGAATGAAAACACGCCGCTTGTGTGAAAACACAAGATGACATGAGGTAAGTTTTTTCATAATGCGAGGGGTCAACATTAAGCTTCTCTTTTAGATCAAAACTACACGGGACCTGAAGGCGTCTTTGACTTTTTTTTACTGGACATTGTGTCACTGCAGCATGTTAGCTAAAAGTCGTTTTTTGGTTTAAAGGCCCTGGAAACTTATTTTCTCAATCAGGTTCTCTGGATCTTACATTAACACACTATTTTCCGTTTTTGGTCGTTTCACATGAAAGATATCAGTTTTTTCTATCTTTTATCAGAGCCCCTCCCACTGGTTTGGAGTGGGCGGGGCTCATTGGAAAAATATATCACATATATTCATTCAAAAACACAGCCGGATAGTGGAGTTTTTTGAGTTTCAAAGTCATAATAAGTAATACCAAAAGATGTTTTGTTTTACTTTGATTGTTGCTTATTGAGTTCTAATTATTTATCGTATTTCTCAAAGCCACGTTTTCAGGGGCTTTAAAAGGAGACGTGCAAACTAATGGAGGTGCCTTTCTAATATGGATCTTGACTTATTAACCATATCTGTTTCTTTTTTGTTCCTTTGTTGACATCATGGACTTTTAACAAGAGATCACATTTTCACCTAGATTCCCTGATCTTTTGCAGAAATAAACATGGTTCTGTATCGCTTGAAAACCAAAAATATCATCTTATTTGAAAGATTTTGTACCTAAAATCATTTAACTACCCGTGTCTAATCACATCATTCTCTAAAAAAGAAGCCTGTGTTCACCAGTTTGCTTTAAAACACTGTCCAAATTGACTCATTCCATTTACTGTAAATGTCCGAACCTCCCACATCACAGACATCACGGTCCATCATGTCTCGTGATCAAAAAACAGCCAAACAGGTTACAAAGTGAATGTTCAATAAACAGACTGAGGCCCTTCATTTAGGCCCATAAACATTTCTCTGAACTTCATCAAAGTAATGGGCTTGTAGAGGAAATTGCTGCTAATGAAATTACCAGCTCCCCTCCCATCCTTTCCAACAGGCCTGCTCCAGTCAACATGCTCCACTGTGACTGCTAATAAATTCACTCTGATGCTCCATCTTGGACATACAGGACAGCGCAGTAGTGGAGACTTGGCCACTATAAACCAAAATATTCTTTCCCTCTCTCTTCATTTATAATCTTTATACTGCACTCTGGCCTTTCTAGAGTCTACTGGATGCTTGTAATGACAATAAGCTAATAACTGAACTTAATCGATAACCATTTTCATCATTGGTTCATTGTTTAAACCAATTATCAAGCAAAAAATGGCCTTTTAAATGTAAGCATTCCTATATTTGTATATCATTATGAATTACATGTCTTTTGGTTTTAGACTGTTGGTCGGACAAAACAAACTAATAGGGGGATTTTTTTTGTCCTTTCAGACAAAATAATTGATACAAAAAATGAAATAATAGATAAAAAATTAAAATAATTGTTAGTTGCAGCCCTAATCTTGAGACTTGAGACTTCTTCTAATGGGCCACAACCTGGTAGCTACAGACAGTGAGTTTGTCAAGAAAAAAATATGGTTTGTTTTTTTGTATCTAGAAGCCACATGGTCGTGAAACTCAATAAACACATCTATGTCCAAAGTAAACTTGCAACCGGAGAGTGACACAAACACCAAAAATCACAGTTTCTTGGCTTTTCTCCGACAGAAAATGCAGAGCTGCTGGAAAGCAAAGGTCTCGGCGTAAAAGAAACCTGAAAGAGGCCCACAGTGTTTTTCTAGAAGCCATCGCCATGGGAAGAAGCTACTTTTCTCCCTGACTGGTCACACAGACTCTCCTCCAGCTCGGCCTCTCCTGGGTCCACTCTGTCCGCCTTGTGAATGAACCCAGCAGTCAGACGTATGTTCATTCATGTCCTGATGTAGCCTCAGGCTCCACAGAGGCCGAGGGCTGATGATTAGGTCCCTTTACTCCCTAACTAAAGGGAGCGGACAAGCGTGGGAGGGCGGATTTTGGATGGTGACCAGGCATAGCCCCCACACCCCCCCCCTTCCTCTTTTCTATTAGAGCACCACAGGAAATGGTGACCGGCACAGACACCCGGCACAACCAGATCCCCTGCCCTAATAATGGGCAAACTCAATAAACGCCACCCCCTCCTCCCATGTCTTCTCCCATTCCTGAGATGATAACGCTCTGGCAGGAAAAAAAAAGAAAGGCTGCTATCTCTTTATGACCTTTTCACTAACCAGAGTAGTTCAAGCACAACAGTACTATTTTATTTGAATTTTATTTTTTGAATAACTCTCTTACCTGAGTCGTAGGTGAAGTCCCTCGGCTCCTGTTTGATCATCATGCCGGCGGGGTACGTGTGGGGTAGCGGCGCCCCCATCATGGCCGGGTGTTCGAACAGGGGGTCGGGATACTCCTGCTTGAAGCCCTGAGGAGGGAAGGGGATGTTGGGCTCTGACATCTGCCTGTGGTAGATGGGCCGGCTGTCCCGAGCCATGGTGGGCGGGGAGGGGAACGAGTGGCACGGCTCTGAGAGCTGGCGTCGAAATCTGAGGAGAACCACAAAGTCAAGTGGATTCATTACTAGACAGACACAAGGAGACATGGGCTTCATTTTGTATTACCTGTAACCTGTTTGCAGAAGAAATGAAGGCCAAGTCAGAACAATATAATACAGATCACATGACATTATTTAAGTTATCAGATTGAAATAAGTCAATATGTAAATAATGACAGCTGCTCAAAGGCCCACTTACTAGCTTTCATTAAAGAATGAATGAATGACTATGAGAGGTGGTTGAAAGCAGGGCTGCAACCAATTTTCTTGATTACTTGATGAATCTTTTGGTCTATAAAATAAAATAACATATTCACTTACCTATCACATAAGCCGAAAATGCCCACTATTAAAAAGGTGCAACTACAGAATTTGACATGTGACTTTTATTATTAACCAATTATCATAATGGGTTAATAGTTGCTGATTATTTTTCTGTCATTCAACTAAATGATTAAAGTTTTAGTTGAAGGCTTCATAGATTAGATAATTGTGTTGAATACACTACTCGCAAAGGTCAAGAATGAAAAGTAAAAAAAAAATAAATAAATAAAAAGGACAGAGCAACTAACATATATAAAATGAATGGCTAAATATTAATCAGAAGTACCACCCAGTCTTGTAAAATAAAATCTGGTTACAGCAAACGGGCTACAAACCTTACAGCCACTTCCACCAGCAACAGAAAAAAGCAGTGTAGCCATTCTAAGTTCTCTAAATAAGAAAGCTCCAGTAGCTTGCTGACACTCTAAGACCTTGGTATTGCCATTAGTTTTCCAGCATATAGAGTTATCTTTGTCATTCAGATTTAGCCGTTAGATAACATTTGTTTCAGTTTGTTGGGTCCTCCTACTAAACATTCTCTCGACCAATGAGATTCTACTGTGACTAAAACTCTACATCATAATATATTCTGTTCTGAGCTAAAAGCCCCAGATGTAAATAAGATGTAAATGTAAAAGGCTGCGGGGCTGCAGTACCTGTGGTCCATAGAGTAGGCGTTGTCAGGGAGCGGCTGCGAGGCCGGTATGTGGGCGTAGGTCCTGTCTGGTTTGGGTGTCGGGGCTGCCGTGGGTGAGGCATGATGGAGGGGGGACACAGGGGTGCTACAGGGGGGCGTCACTGGGCTGGAGGGCTTCATTCCCGCAGGCTGCTTCTGCTCATAGGCACTGTGGCAAACAGAAGACAAAAGTCACATATGCTTCGAGCACTGCCAGTGTTTGTTGGTTTGAACTCTCTGCAGATGTCCATACTGAATATGTGAGCTCTCATGATGATGGAGCATTTCTTAATTACAGAATTCATCATGTGCTTTGTTTTATATCTAACATGAGTTGAAATAAGACTTTGTCCATACACTTCTGCAGCAGATTCTGTTTTTTATATGCTTCAGGTGAGGGAAATATGGAAGATACTACAGATGAAAAGTAAGATATTTGAGAAATGAAAGAAAAAACAGAGAGGGAAAAAATATTGTTTCTTTCATTGTTTTTGAGGCAATTGCATCTTATTTTGTTACTTTACTTTACAATACTTGAGGGCACCATGTCAGAGACACATATCTTTGAATTAGCAAACTGTCAAACAAAAGACAGATAAATCTAAGTGAATGGTTAACTTTATCATGTTAAATATATATATATATATATATATATATATATATATATATATATATATATATATATATATATATATATATATATATATATATATTAGTTTTGGTAACATTATTTTAAACCTCTTTTGTTTGCCACACATTTGTTCTTCCACAGTGTCCTTTTTAAATCAAACGCTAGCTCAGACGCATGCTGACTTGTTCCAATGGACATATTAAGGAACGCCACACCACCTCTTGGCTTAGACTGTGGAGATTTTTATGTAAAGCGAGCTCTGCCAAATGTTGGATTTTGCATTTCTTGTCACCAGGTGAGCAAATGAATCACGCATATGATTCATCACTTGTGAAAGCATTTCTCTCTGCATACAAGGTCATTATACCAGCATGCAAGGAAAATTAATATCATGCATTACAAATCAAATCAGTTCATTTGAAGCTAAAACAAAACACTCTACGTGACTGTACGTGTCAGGTGTACGTGTTTTTATGATGTACTTAGAAGTAAAATGAGAGATGCCATGAGTTTCTGGTACATCTAATATGAAATTGTTTGCAAAGTCCTTTTGAGATAAATAAATAAATAAAAAAAACATTAATATAATGTAGAGCTGAACAATTGAACATGAATAGAACAACAACTGAAGTTCAATATTCAACGTGCCTAAAATAAACTGATACTCGGTCAAAGTGTAAAATATAAAAAATGTCATCATTTTCAAATAATGATTCAAATTTATTAAGTTTTTGCCATTTTACAATAACTTTCTTGTTGCTGATTAAGAGCACAATGTGGAACCACATAACAAATAGTGGCTGTACTTCTTTTTAATGTTGCCAATTTAAAATTGTCAAAGAGTTGTCTTTCAGAGGGATATTTAAAGTCTTCTGGAAGTATGTTTAGGTGCCGCGTGCGGTGCCCACCTGACGTTGTACGGGCACTTCTCTCCATACCGGAGTTTGAAGGGCCGTTCCTGACTACAGTTGGAGCTCAGCTCTGAACACGGGCTGTGCAGCTCCCTCTTGATCTTCAGCTGCAGTCCGTGGAAAGCCACTACAAACCGGGAAAGAAGGAGAAAGATGGAGAAAAACTAATTCAGACACTGAATGACAATGAACCACCTCCCTATAAGAGCAACTTGTTACTGCAGGTATCAAATAACGGGGGTTTTTGAGAGCAGGGGCAAATCATTTTTTGTAATGTAGGTGCAGATGAGTTTTTTTTTTATCAGTGTTCAGTTTTTAAGTTTTTAAGCAGAATATTATTTTAGGCAGGGTGAATAAGCCCCTGAAAAAGCATTTAAATACTACCACTGGACTGGCATTCACTCGATTAACTTTATTCATTTTTAACTTTTAGAATTAGCAGCTGTTTATGGCAGGTTGAGCCACCACCTCTATTCTCATTTACGTCACATCCTGCAAATCATTTATAAAAAACATTACCAACAACAATCAAATGAATACATTTTGCTTCTGGTTTGAATCACTTGCTTTATGTACCTGTAGTGGATGATGTGACAGTCCATTAGACAGTATTTCACAATAGGACAAAGCTGTCCAACCCTTCTTCTGTGTACTACAGTATGGGCCACACGCAGCAGCCGTATCACAGTACAGATATACCAGGCCAATACCAGGCCATCACTAATTAAGAGAATTCATGATAGATAAGGCTTTTCAAAGCATCTGTCCACCAACAGATTTGACATCTCTTTGACATCACTTACACAAACAACTCACTTCAAATCTCATTTGTTTGGCTTTTTCCTGACAGGGACTCTGTTAGTGAAATATGACAATCATAAAACTGGGTGTGCGGCGCGCTGCTATAAATGCTTTATCTGCTTTCAGCTGGCTGTCAATACGTTCCAGACGACAACAAAAGGGCTCATTGATCTGAAGGGGGGGTGGGGGTGGGTGGTGGGGGGGTCTGTGCTCTCTACCTATGGCCCCACAGTGAGCCTGGTGCATCTGAGAGGCTGTTAAGTGCCTGATCAGTCCTGATTAACATGCCATCATCTCAAGTCATGATCAACACTAATCCAATTGGCTGCGCTTCTGACGAAAACCCAGTTAGTCAGAATGAAGTCAGGCTCGGGTTGCCCCGCCAATCGCCGTCTCACCGCGACTGCACACAAAGCAGCGGTGAGGCCGCCCCACAGCATCCCATGGTTGAGGGAAATGGTTTTTTACCTACGTTTCAGGCTGAGAGACGGCTCGAGTTAAGAAACAAAAACGACCTGAAATTATGAATGGGAAAAGGAAATCCATCAACTCCTGGTTCAACCAAATTATAGACATCTAGACATTTGATGACCCAAAACACTCCAATCTGTGGTTTGGGAGTATTTTTCTTTTAAATACACCTAGAGTCCGGACGGTCTCTACGGCTGCAAGGAGATGAGGGAGGAGGATGTTTTGGGGAGTTTTTCCTTTGCTGACTGACAGCTGCCGTACGAGCAGGGGTCGATCTGCCAACACCCCCATCTGACGCACAGCCGAGCCCCTGGGGGACGGGCCACACGGGCCCGGCATGACAAAGCCCCGGGGTTGTTCGCAGGCCTCGCTGGGGGCCTGACCTTTCCGGGTCATCGATCGCAGGTCAAAGAGACACTTCCTGAGGGGAGACCTTTTGACGATGCTGGCATGGCAGAGTCTCGTTAACGGCTCGTAGAGTCAAAACAATATCTTAGTTTTGAATGTCGAGATCACAATCAGTGTCACTGTATTCACCTACTACAATAAACATCCATTTGTTTCGTTTTCTGAGTTCAGGACAACTCCCCCCTGGCTTCTGGCTTGCACATCACCTCATGCTAGACTACATTTCTTTTCTCCGTTCAACACTGAATCCACATCACTTTATTCAATTTACACGTGTCCGTAGAAATGCTGTGTTCAACTCTATGCGTCACATCAGCTATTAACAATAGCTCCGCGTGTGCTGCAGCGCAGGGCCTTAAATTAGAAATGGAAATGTCACTATAGATTTCGTCAGTGGGGTGCCAAGGTACACAAATCAATAGTTGAGGGCATTGCCTCTGACTAAAACAGAGACTTCCTTTTTAGTCCAGAATGTCATGCCTATCACTGCTTGATTGCTCTCATTATCTACATATTGATTAACCGAGATGGTAGGGTGTTTAAAAGTAGAGGCAGTTAAAACAATTACTGGGTCTATTTTGAATGCAAATGTTGTTGTTTTTTGCTTTTGTTTTTTTTTCTGTGCCATGAACTCAAATATTCTGCAACTTCCTTTGGTCTTTTTAGTAAAGATTTAATAGAAATCTGAAAAAACAATTCTTTGTTTTAGCTCTGTCATACATGTAAGCAAAGATTTAGGGTCCACGATTTGTTTAATCTTCTACAATTTGCTTACAAAACTTAGTTCTGATAATTTTATTTTAACTGCCATTTTTCTGGCAATCCTTTTGGTACATTATCAAAGAACTCTTGGCCCCAAACGTTGTGTATTCTCAGGTACAAATGGTGTGTTTTGGCAGAACCAGAGTCTATGTTTGCCAGATATTTCTACAGTCCATTCATAAAAAAAAATACAGGTCTTTTGGCAACGGCGAAAAAAACTTCCATTCCATTTTCACCTACTGTAGGTGCTCGCCTTTGCTGTTAAATGACGGAGGCTCAGATCTGCTGGTAACGTGTGGCCTCATTTTACACCTCCTCTACTCCTTCGTTCCCTGCTAAGTTATGCTAATGGTAAGCATCTGTGTTGGAGTTTGAGACAAAGAAAATTTTCCTTCTCCTCCTTCAGCCTGAGGACACTTTCGCTTCGAGGCCGCTCACATGCTGCTTCTGTGCTGCACGGATGGATCGACATTGAGACAAACTGCCGTAGCTTCTCGAGAGGTGATAAATCCGAGGCCATGAAAATATACAATAACGCTCAGGGAAAGGAATTTCCAACCTGCCTTTCTGATACAATTTTTGAAGCTACAGAATTCCTCAACGCTTTCTCCCTCTCTCCTTCAATTTTTTCCCCTCTGTTTCCACCTTTTATTCTCATTCTAGTCAACTGAACAGTGTATCAAAAATGTAAAAATACTGTTGCTTGACTATTTCTTTTAATTTCAATGAAGCAGACGTGAAACTACCAGTGTAAAAATCTATTTATGTAAAAATAAAAAGCAGCTCATTCAAAATGGAGTATGTAAACAAATATAGTACAAATAGACAAGCGAGAATTAGGGCAAACATTCGGATTCAGTTTTCTAAAAATAAGATTCAGCAATTCATTAAACTCCTGTCAGAAATTTTTACTATGAAAACATAATATGGTTGGCACACTACTTTTGCTAACGCTACCAATTAGCTAGCTGAGATAGAAAACTAGCTGGCAAACAATCATGCTAACAACACACCTTTAAAAATTATTTTCTGGCTAATGCTAACTATGCTACTATCACAGACATTTTTCAGCATTGACAATGAACACTAGTCCTTCATTGCCAGACCTGCTGTATCAGGGTCAGGCTGCACGAGTTAACATTCTGGAAGAGGGGCAAACTGCATGCTAGTTTGCGTCCGTTTCTTGTTAGTTTCAGTCTTTTCGTGAGATTTGTTGACAATAAGGAGAATATAGTATATTGACAGGCTTATCCTGTACACATCAAAGCTGCTTTGTTGCAGTAATGAGATTCCCTACAGGTAATTACTTCCAAACGTACTTGCTGTCTCTCCTTAATCTTACACCTTCTAGCTATATCTCTTTCCATCTTCGTCTCTGTCTCTACATCGCTGTCCGCCACTCCATCTCTCGGCTCGGTGAAACCCATATGGGAGAGCTGCCGGCTGGGATGCCTGCTCGAGCGCCCAACCACGGTGCCCTCACCCTCCCGCCATCTGTTAGTGCCTCTCCAGTCTGCTGCCGGTTTGCCAACAGGACAATTCAGATGGTCAGCAGTCTCCTGCCACCGTGGCCACCCACCCTGGCTACCTCTGAAGGACAACGGGACAGTCTCGGTGACCTCTGGTTCTCTCTACTGTACTACCTCCATCTTGGATTTTAGGGTAAGCTTATTCACACCCAAAGGTCAGCTTTCTTAGTTTACTGTTGTGGTTAAAATACAAAATCAAGCCAGATGAATGGAAAGGATTTGAGAAGGCAAAATATTCCAAGGGCATAAAGGAGGATGAGGATGAATGGTTTCATTCTATGGAGCAAAAATAGCTCTAAACAAATCAAAAATCAACAAAATCAACAACAAAAGCTGCAAAATTGGGGTAAGACATTTAAAGGCGTGCATAAAGTTTGTATCACAGGAGCAAGACTTTTCAGAAGTGTTTAAAATGACAATACTGTTCACGACAGTCTGATAATTGTTGTTAAAAAGAGAGAAAGAAAGCAGAGTTTTTAATCTAGTCTAGGCAACAAACAGGAATCTGCTGAGGCTCTCGGGTTGTGGTCTGGCTCACAAGGGGTTGAAAGGTCAGTGATATAGCTTAATGTCAGACCCATTGCTGCTTATTGAAATGTTTTCAAAATCTTACAATCTACTGTAAAACTAAAAGGTCAGCGATGCAAATACCATATGTTTCTCTAGTTCCTCACTTCTGCATTTCGTCCAACTTTGTTTCCAGGTTAAAGAGTGTTGAGGACATAGGGAAGACTTGTTTTGTGTCTTTTCTCACAGTTTCATGGGCATTTTGGCTCATCTGAAAGACATGTGCTCGCTCCGGGTCCCACTGAGCTCCACTCACTCCATTTCAGTCCCCACCTTGGCACTACTTCCTCTAAAAGTGGGCCGTGCCAAGTCACCAGTCACCGTGTGCAACCACCAAGCACAACCAGGTAAAGAACGACTAACTACCTCATCCTTTATCACTGCGAGTGTAAAATCAGCTCAAATCTGGCCATATAACTTTTTTTACTATTTTTTTTTTATCAAACTCTTAGGGAGTATTCTTAGAAACTGTATTTGTTATCTTTCAGGGAAAAAAAATAGAGAAATGAGGAAATAAAAGTATGCTTGTTTTCATGCAGTATACCAGGAGGCCAAACAAGCCTTCAACTGAAAAGGATACATGTTGTATTTACTAATATTAAACTGCCGGATTTAGAAAATCTAACCACACTGGATGGTTTGCACAAAAAGCACTTTGAGGAAAGGTCATGTAGCAGCACGATTTTATTCTAAAAAAAAAATTCAAAACAGCCATCAATTGACAGCGGTTTGTCCTACCTGGAGTTAAAAATATCACTTCAACCCCCTTAAAAAATTCTACCACAATATTCAGATGTTTATGCAAATAAATAATAAGTGCAATAATATCTCAGTGGTGGTGAGAGGTACATGGGCAACAGAGGTAACGGAGAGACAGATATATATATATATATATATATATATATATATATATATACACACATATATATATATAGAGAGAGAGACAGAGGGAGAGAAAGAGGGAGCCCCCCCATGCACCTGTCTGCAGACCTGCAAGACTGCTGCAGCTCTCCAGAAAGCACTTGTGCGAGCAAAGGTGAGGGTACCGAGAGACACGGAAAAACACATGCCCTCTCCCCGAGTACAAACACACCAGTCGAGTGAAAAGAAAAAACAACCACTACAGATGTTCACACGCATAAACACAAGCACTAACGCATGCACACAAACACACAGAGACACAGAGAAAAAGCGACGTGGTCTCTTACTCACAGTTTTCAGTCTGGAAGTCTGGAACGAACTGCTCGTCATTTTCGGGAACTTGAGCTAAAGACACGAGCAGAGAAGAAGAAAGGGAATGATTGTTTGTGATGTTGATGGACAACGCAGCATTGATCACAGCTCTGTACAGCCCAATACCCTCCTCCTGGGATAGTAGGTTGGCTTATCCCAGTATTGTTTGCTTCTGCTGTCGGTTAAAGAACACAGCTGCGGAAAATATGTTCTACAGGAAATCAGGGCAAGGAGTACTTATTTTTTTTCGTGGCGCCCATGTTTTCTTTATTAAAAAAAGAAAAGCACAATAAGGTTTTATATGCTTCAACAGCCTCTGGGTCGTGACAGAAGAATCTTTATCTTATGAAGTAATTTGTGTCTATTATTAAATCCTAGAAGTCTTATTTTTGTCAAAGTGAAAAATACAATTATGCTTTTTCCTTTCAGAAAAAATCTCTTTAACAAAAAAATCATGAATCAAATGAGATTTTACCAGCCAAAACCATCGCCCCACAAAGTCCGTTCAGTAGTAATTCTGGTGCTCTCCTATCGTGTTACACAACCTTCAGCCACAGAGGAAGATTGTCCAGTTGTAGTTGTCATAATTGACTTTTTTTTCTGAACACTTTTAGGGCTTCTCGTCAATGCTGGCTTAACATTGTATTAAATTAAATTAAATCTCAAAGAATCTTTCTTTATTCTATTGCAACAATCTGCCTTAACGGTCTTGTATCAACACACAGACACTCGCAATCTAAATTTTTTGTTTAAAACAGGTTGATTTTTATTGAAAATTAGACACCAGATTCTGATTTTAACTCTTATTTTTTAATAAAATTAGACGTCTATGGCTTGATATTAGAAAACAATTACCTGATAGCAACCAGGAAATGCACCAAAATCACAGATCTGACAATATCAACGTACAAAATAACCTTGAAATGTTTTGAACAATGTGTTTTTTCATGATTTACGAAAGAAGTTGTACAATGAACCGTATTTTCCAACAAACTCCAGCTCGCGAGGGATTTCACATTTTGCTTTAGTCGAGCATCTACTTCCTAAATCCACTTCCTGAGGTCGCCTTGTCCATTGACTGCTCCGCAGCCTCGGCTCTCACTCCTTGCCAGCAGCCAAACACCCATTGTTAACAGTATCTAATTGGCTTCTTCCCTACTGGTGAATCCACCTGTACCTACCGAGTTAGGTCTGTTCCAGACCTTCCAACGCTTCAACTGCGCTTCAAACGCCCCTGCACTCAGGCTAATGCTAAAATAATGAAGCATGCTCCGCTCAGGCTCCAATTAAGCATGCACATATTTATATCACACATATGTACACTCAGTGACAGTCCTCCATGTCCCTCAAGTTCGTCCCTCTCTCTGGCAAAAGGCAAAAAGAGATTTAAATGTGTCATTAGCACGTCTATTTATACACACAATGAGGTGGATCCTCATTATCACAGGTTCAGTAGCATGTTTCGACATGTCGAAAGATCTTGAAAAAAATCCCTGATTTTCCCTTTTTTTCACTCTTGATATGATTAGGGATGGGTTTTTGTCTTGCCAGAGGTGTGAATTAAAGAGAGAGTAAACAATCAACAGATCTAGAGGAGAAATTGCGCCATATTTTTCCAACAATGTCAAGCGGGTAAAGCTATCAACAGTCTATTGAATGCAATTCTTTTAAATACAATTCGCATTTTAGCCTGGTTGAATTTGGAAAACAACTATGTTGTTTTACTCCACTTTGTTGCATGCTTTCTTAAAGGGCCATGACGTGAACATTTGAATAATATATTAACTGAAAAAAATAGATATAAAGACCTATGAAAGACCTAACATTATAAATCATACTTCTAAAAGCCTCAATGCTTTGACTTTTAATCTTTTTTTTTTTTTTCTCTTCAGTAGGCAAAACCACAACATCCAAATCTGCCAAACACAAAAATTAAAAATACGGAAAACAAGGGTGGAACCCAGAAAACAGCTTCCGTCTCATGATTACAACACAAACTAACTTCACAGAACCTAACTTGGAAAGGGACAAAGTGAGGCGAGATGAGACAAAAAAAAAAAAAGAAGAAGGCAGCAGTGTTCCTGTGTCCAAAAAGGAAGAACAGGATGGATGAGTCACCGGCCTAAGTCTGTGAATGAGCCAGCTGATCTCTGCAACAAACTCCTGGAGAGAAGGGCAGAGCTGGAAATCTGCCGCCATTCACAAAACAGAACAAAAAAGAGAGGGAAAAGTACAGAAGGGAGGATAAAAACGAGAGAAGTTGTAAACATGAGGCCTGAGCAAGAGAGAATATCGGAGGCGTTCCATAAACCTTACGCAGCTGTGTGTGCGAGGTTGAGTTTCAAACAAATCTAACATTTTGCCTGCGCTGATTTTAAAGACAAATTATGCTGTCAGCACCAGAGACATCATTGTGTAAGCAAATGCAAAAAAAAAAAAAGTAGAGAAATTTCTAAAGAATGAGACCTTTTTTTTCTCCTGGCAAGAAAAGGGAAGTGTAAAAAAAAAAAAAACTTGGGTGGAGGGCAGAAGTGGTTTGTGGGAGTCAAACATACGGCTGTCAGCTGACGAACACCCTTAACCTCTCGGTCTTTGAGTCGGAAATTCAGTCCGTCTCTCGTAATTCCTCCTCTTGTTCCAATTACCTGAACTAATAAATCTTAGAAATGGGAAGGTATTCCTTTTCATCTTAATGGACAGGAAGCCATTCATTAAATCTACAATCTTGAAGCGTCCATCATCACATTGATCCATGACAGGCAGAACTGTAATCTTTAACAGTAATACCTCTTATCAGCCGCCGCCCTCTCTTTTCTCACTTTGGATACTGAAATATTAAAATCGTGTCTTATTCTTTTTACACGCCCTGCGGTGTGCGCGGCGCCGCCTCATAATCTAACTGCTGCTCAGATTCGGCTCAACTACTCCAATATCTGTTTCAAAGCATACTTTCCATTTTTTAAAAGCTTTGGATTGCACTGCGAGCATTTTCAAATGTGTTAAAGAATAGATGGAGCCTATAAATGATTGAGAGTCTTATTCACCTGTGTGAAGGTGCAAGCTAAAATTTCTCTAGACACCTTTCTAGGGGATGTATTACGACTCAATCCTTATTTTAAAAAAAAGTATTGAAGATGATTCAATTATACTGTTCACTTAAGGGTTCTACTTTACAACTAGAATTATGGCTTTACAACCTGAGCACTGACTATGTGTTGAAACAGATAGTGGCCCTTTAGAGGTTGGCATTTTATTGCTGCAATGCCATGGCAGAAAAACAAAAAATACTAATTCTAAATGACTCTATTTACACAAATAAAACAGGCTCATATTTGTGGCTTTTTACAGCAGATGTCGATCTAATCTCATCATTTCTAATTATCCAAATTTAAAACATAAATTTTACACATTAAAACAGATTTTTCAAACGCATTTTTCACTTGAACTTAAAAAGTATTTTCAACATTTAGTATTTAATAGTTAGATGATTTGATTCTTATAACACTGTATGTTCACAGCAGTACAGTGTAATAAAAGAAACATTCATTCTTGTGTTACTACTGTTACAAATTATTAAAAAAAAACAACATAATTTTTACATCAGTGCTTTGGTTTGCAGAGGAAATTCTGGAAATTTGTTTTACTTTTCAGATTTTTTTACTTGAAAAAAACTAGTTTAAATCACCCTTTACAAGCAATTATGTGTTTTCACACTATACAACTTTACAATCCGTCTGAATTTCAAATGAAAAACTACTTCCAATAACGCTGAAAATGTTCTACTTTTCACCGTAAAATTGCACTCTTACTGACATAAACTTTCCGATTACATGCAATATTCAAAGTGGGTTGTATCTTGGTGAGATGCAAATACAAAAGTCAGGCAAAGAAGAGTGGAACATGCACATGCACATCAAAGCAATTTTAAAGTTAAAATAAGATGAACAATATTCACCACTAACCAAAACTTCGGTGCTGCAGACACGGTGGAAAGAGGACACTCGCACTTAAATCCTGAAGCATCACGTCTCAGTTAGACCACAATGAGCAAGTCTTGCCATTAGAGAAAAAAATATATATAAAAAAGCAAAGAAATGGATAAATATCTTTTTTTTTTAAATCAATCGTCGCTTTGAGAGACTGATTCTGGTGTTTAAAAAAAGTCTGCGATTATAAGAAAAATTATAGATCCATTCTTTTTTTTTTGCCACCAAGAAATGAAATTGAAGAAGACAAGGTGATGGTACAGCTGGAGTAGATAGAGAGGTGTGCTGAGAGGAAGCAACGAGAGAGAGGGAGAGAGAGAGAGAGGACAAGAGAGAGAGAGAGAGAAGGGAGAGAGAGAGAGCAGATGAGAGAGAGAGAGAGAGAGAGAGAGATGGTTACAGCAGAGCTCTGGTGGAGGTGGAGGTGGTGGTGGCTGCTGGCGTGCAGCGTGTTAGCTCCTGCCAAAAGCAGAAGAGACAGTGAGCGTCGGAGAGCCTTCTCCTGGTAATTTGTGATGACACTCTCTGGGTAGAGCCTCCTCTGTCTCCCTCAAGACCCCTCGCTCACAGTCTCTAATGTATGCATGACACACAAGGTGCCTCTTCCACACAGGCTTTTAATTGGACTGCGACGCTAGGCTTGTAACTCCAGGCAGCTTTTTTCTCCCCCCCCTCACAACCTATTCATTTTTTTACCCATCTCTCCTCCTTTCTTTGCCCGAGATTTAAAACACTCACCTTCTGCCAGCCAAGTCTCCTGCAGCTGACTGAGGTCCTGGAAGAGCTCTGAAAGGGGGGAACCGAAGCAGAGAACAGGGCTTGAATGGCGGTTAAAAAACACAGTCAAAGCCCCGGAGGAGTATCAGAAACAAATGACTTCATTACGGGGGGGCTGATATGCCGTTAGAGCCATTGAAGCTCAGTGGGCACGTGTGCAGCTAATAACAAGTCAATTTGTGTCTCTGACCACTGACAGAGGCTTGTGAGAATCATCACAGGCCACTGTGTTGTAATTGAGATTCTGTAGTTAGCAGCGCAGGTGGCCACAAACCAATTGAATTTTGCTAAATGTTTAGGAGCCGTGAAATTAACTTCTGCCTCTGCCCTCTGCCTACCTTCAGTGTCCAGAGCCAGGTCGGACTTAATGAATTTTCTCTTTCTGTCATTTGCTGGCCTCTCGCAGCTCGTTGTCTTTTCTTGCGGCTTCTGCACAAACAAAAAAAAGAAAAGAAGAAGACACAAATCAGTTCATTGTTTTCCTCATTGGAGCAGTGATTCTGTTTTTGGCTGCAGCACACGTGCAACTAAAAAGAGCTCAATGAGCCACTCACTGATGCCTCACACACTTCTAAAGCCATGCAAAGGGACCTCATCAGGCATAATTAACAAGTTGTTAGATGGAGCATGACCAATAACACTATTATTGTATAGTAGTGGGCACCTTGTTTAGCTGTTTATCTTTGATTATTAGATGAAACCTAAATGGTCCCTGAGGGAGAAATGAGTCTTGCCAGCAGCAGGAAGGAAGACGGATGAGATCAGAACAAACAGAAAAGAATTAGAGAGAATATTTGACGTTTAGAACAAGCTGAGAAATTGGAGATGATGTGAAAGATCTGCATCTGCTATTTGATTTGCTTCAAAGTTTGTTTTGGTCAATGATAACTCACTTTGGAGTTACAGTAAGGCACTTGCTGGTCGTGAAATCTATCCATTCTGCACCGCTGTGGCTTTAATTGACGAGCGATCTGCAAAGTCCCCAGAGTGTCCAGTCCGGTCACACTTCAAATAGCGACATTGATAGAAAGCAGAAAGAAAGAGGAGATAAATGGATGCTTCATTCATTAAGGCACAGCTCAGTTTAGAAACCAATTGCTACTGTTTTAAGACGGAAATGACTGACAACACCTCCGGCGATGCTGTAAAGTTAAGTTGACAATCTGCAAAAATTCCGTGCGTAAACGAGGAGCGAGTGAGCTGCAGGGCGCAGCAAAAATCTTTTACACGATAAAATAAACTTATGAAGCCGAGGAAGTGTGGGAAAAACTCACACGCACTTACCAAGTGACCTCGCTTTCATCCGCGCGCAGATTGCCACGGAGCGGCTGCAGGATCTCCACAGTCCCGGCTGCTGCCTGCGCTTCTCCCCGCTCTCTGTGTTGCTTTCTAGCGGCTTGGCATCGCCTCCCGGGGCCTCCCACGGAAACAAGCCGCACTCCGCTTCCTATTGGTTGTCAATGTCTTTCACTGGATCAGATTGCTGGCAGTCAATGATCACGCACGGCTGCAGGCGGTGATCACAGGAGAAGTCAATGGTAACATCAATGCGTCAAGCGTTTTTAAATATCAAAAAGAAGTTTGGACTTTGGAGTTATTTTAAATAGCAGAAAATATGTACCGAACTTCAGCATTAGTTTTTCATGCTTTTGCAGTGCACTTGCACACCCCCTCCCCTCACACACACACACACACACACACACACACACACACACGCACACGCACACGCACACGCACACGGTCCTGTCTTTACCCTCTCGTTTTCCTCGCACACACTGTGTACACACAAACACACACTCACTCCTCTCCCGGTCAAGTTTGTGTCCATGGTAACTGTGTTTTGAAGAGTCTCCAGAGGGACTTGCTTGAAGCGCCAGCTCTTCCCTCTCCTGTAAGGGATACATTGTTGGGAGTACCAGGGACCGCAGAAGGCACTGACCTGGAAAGAAAGCACAGGTCACCGGGCAAAACTGAGGACAGCTTCCAAAAAAAAAAAAAACTAAACTGCTTCCTAACACACACACATGGCCGATAAATAAATTGTCGTAACCTAAGCTAGTGTACTGGAGGAAGTTTTAATGATGCTGTTTTTTTGTTTATCGCTAGCTAGTGTTTTACATTTAACACTGTACAACGGTTGTTAAGTCGTTAGCCAGGGAATTGTTGATTCGTGAAATTTAAACTACATTACAAACTATACTCCTGACTGGCAAAGTGCTTTAAAATGAAAAATATAAATGGAACAATATGTGAAAACAAGGCCAGCTGTTTAGGGTAGCTGCTCTATCATAGCTACTGGATAGTATAGCCATCTTAGGCCTACTAGCTAAGTCAGCTAAACTAAACAGGTATGCTAATAGCTTGACAACATTTAGCTTTTTGCAATTGTTTTCTAAATGGCTATTAAAACTGTTCAGCAACATACTTGATATTGTTACACGTTTCCTTTAATTATTGGCTTAATATTATGAAAATGACTTACCTAATATTGTCATTCTGACTGTTGTATTCCTTACCCTTGCTTTCTTTCTGACTTTATGGCCTACCGTAGTGTGTGTGTCTGTGTGTGTGTGTGTGTGTGTGTGTGTGTGTGTGTGTGTGTGTGTGTGTGTGTGTGTGTGTGTCAGTCAGAGGTGGAAGAAATACTCTGATCTTGTACTTAAAAGCAAAAGTAGCAATACCACACCACAGTGTAAAAAACAATAAGTAAAAACCATGCATTAAAAATTTTACCCATGTAAAAGTAAATCAAATACTTACTCAAAGTAAAAGTACTCATTATGCAGAATGACCCATTTCAGAGTTATAATTATTGATTCATTAAAGGACAATTCCGGCGCAAAATGAACCTAGGGGTTAATAACACATTGGGTACCGAGTCGACCGTTTTCATGTTAATCGAATGTGACCAGTTTTATCGCAAACCGCTAATTAGCTTATAAAGCTAGTCGTCGGGGCATGCGAAAGTAAAAGTAAATTGCTAGTTCTACACCACTAACAAGGCTCAAAATAGCACCACACTTCCACGGTAGCATAATGAGGGTCCCTACATGTAAACCGAAGCATTGAGAACTTTGTAAGTGTACAGACAGTTTATTACAAAGATAGTTTATTAATGCTGCGTTCCAGGCAACCTGTAACTCATGTTTTCACAACCTCCTACTTGTGAAAGTGCCCTGGAACGGCAGTCAAACCCGTAACTTACTACTTGTGAACTTGTACCAGATTGTTGTACTTCCAGTTCCAGTTTTGATGTCACACACACATAAACAACAATGGCGACCCCTGTTGAAGATGTACAGACGCCGGTGATTAACAGTAAATAAAAATAAATATACATAAATAGGCAACGTAAAGTAATTCCGCACATTGTAATCAAAATAATACATATATGAGTGTGTACAGGTTATGTTTATTAAACGAAGCCCAAAATATGTTGCCGACTAGAAATCACTAGTATCAGCTAGCGCTAGCTAGCTAAAGGGTCTGTGGTTACTTTGCCTGGAACGCTACCAAGTCGTGAGTCGTGACTTGAAGTTGTAACTTACGTGCTAAAAATTGTGTCTGGAACTTGGCAAAAGACAGTACCGTTCGGTATACAGGCAGATGCCATCTTGGGATAACATTCATGACCAGTTGAACGACGAACATCACTGTTTTCCCAAGATGGCGCCTGCCTGTATACCGCACGATACTGTCTTTATAAACTATCTTTATAATAAACTCAATGATTCAGTTTACATGTAGGGACCCTCATTATGCTACCGTGGAAGTGTGGTGCTATTTTGAGCCTTTTTAGTGGTATCGAAATAGCGATTTCTTTTTACTTTCGCATGCCCCGACGACTAGCGTTATAAGCTAATTAGCGGTTTGCGATAAAACTGGTCACATTTGATTAGCATGAAAACATATCCCAGAGAACAGTCGACTTGGTACCCAATGTGTTATTAACCCCTAGGTTAATTTTGCACCGGAATTGTCCTTTAATGTGTAGCTACATCATTTTTGACCACTTTAAAAACTGCTGGGCAGATTGTGAATTTCCACTTGGGGATCACTAAATCTTAATCTTTAGTAATTTACCATCATTTCTTTGTTGATTATATTTTGTATTATCTGAATCTGCAAAGTAACCAGTGACTCAATTTATCCAAATGTAGTGAAGTAAAAGTATAAAGTACTTTAGCAGAAAATGGATATGCTCTCTTAAAGTAAAAGGACTTCAATATTGTACTTAAGTACAGTACTTGAGTAAATGATGTACTTTTACTTTCCACCACTTGTGAGTGTGTTCATGTGTGTGTGTGTGTGTATGTATGTTTGTGTGTGTGATACATTTTCCTTATCTGAATCACGGATCTAGATAGGTGGTGTCATATTTTGTAGATGTTACAGATTGTAAAGCACTTTGTCATGTTGGGCTACATTAAATACAATTGACTTTACTTGTTTTTTGAATGGCTTTCTCTCATACCTTGCATTGATTTTTAAACCAGTAAAATTTAAGCAGCTTATCATTTTACAAAAGATAAAAAAAACAATGGTTTGATGGCACATGTATGTCTAACAGGAGTTATAGCTAAAAGTACTCTGAGGTAGTAATGGAGAAAAGTAAATTGTCAGATTGAAAAGTAATGTTCCCTACCATAAGCTTGATTTGTTTTGTAACTGTAGTGGCTAAAATGTGTTTCTACAGTGCAACAATCAACAAAGATTTCCCCAGCACTGATAAAGGACAGATCTAGGATAAACCCCACAAAGGGAACTTTACCATTGCATTAAACACTTGACTGAAAGACGGACATATCGGAAGCCAGCAGTGGTCACGCTGATGCCATCTTGGATCCAGGCAGGGTTACATTACCAGGTAGATGAAGTGGATGTGAAGTGAAGTACTGTGTCACTCCTGCTGAACCCCCCTGAGGATGGAGAAACGCAGTTCAAGTGCAGGCGTCCACCCATCTGACACCGAGACATGCAGTAAACAAAGTGCCACTCCAGACAATAGGATTGAAAGATTTATTTTGGTTTAGTTGCGAAGACTGGTGCTTCAGTCTAATGAGGTCCTAGCAGGTGCCCTGAAAGTCTAACTGAAATTGACATTCATTTGTTAGTGTGTCTTAGGGTTTGTGTCTTATGGTTTGTTTTATACTTATTTGGTCAAAATTGTAATTACCAAAAAAGAGCATTTTTTCCCCTGTAGTGATAGCAGCACCTACATTTATTTTCTTCATGAATCTTTGGTAACGACTGACAATGTTGTTAAAGGTAATTTCATTGGAGCAAATGTGTGTATGGGTACTAAAATAGTCGACATTGTAAGCCATTGCTCAGTCTAATTTATAACTTATTTAAACACGTTATTCAGTGACTGGATCGTGATTGAAATCCCAGGGAAAGGTAGTGTGTACTACATTGGGTTTTGACATTCTGGTCATTTTCCATAACCACAACTGGACCCCAAGAGAAAAGACAGCTTATTCGTTAGCTACAGTAGGGGGTCTACTGTAGTTAACAAATTAGCTGTTGTTCGCTACAGTTAGACAGCCACAGAGATTCATTAGCTGAATAGTTAGCTACAGTCAGAAAACTAATTCAGTAGCTACAGTAGGGGGTATAATGTAGCCACAGAATTAGCTGCAGTTAGAAGCTAATTCGGTAGCTGCAGTTGGGGTTCTACTGTAGCTAATTAATTAGCTGTTGTTCGGTACAGTTAGACAGCTAATCAGTACAGTAGAGGGTCTACCGTAGGGTAATCTATATCGACAACGTTCCACTTCTGGGATTGTTCAGGTTGCCGCTGGAAATTCCGCTGGATGTCCCTCATTTAGGCCGGATGTCCTTCCGCTTTCTTTGTGTTGGCATTTTTAAATGTGTGGTAAAAACACCCAGCAAAGTAATTGTCAACAAATGCTACTAAATCAAATGTGTCATCACAAGTGTATTTAACCAGACAAATGAGGGATTACATTTCTCCCTCAAGATAACACATTTCAAGTTAGATTTTAAAGATGTCTCATGTAAGCGTAACGTTAGATGCAAAATGGGAAAATCGGGTCGGAGGGGGGTTGTTATCCCGGACTTTAGAGTCACGCTGCTAGGTTAGTAGGCTACATAAGTAAGTGGAAAGTTTGAATAACTTACAAAAGTCCAAAAACATTCTTTTTCCTCTTTGAAAAATATGCACAATAGCTGCAGTATCATTACACATCCTCACACAAAAAGTGAGTAGAATTCAATTCATTTTAGTTGGACTTTAAGTACCATAATGTGCATTAAGAGGTCAAAGGTCAATGTACAAAGAACACCAGCACAATGCGTCAAACAACAAAAGATTTTTTTTATTATTATTATTATTATTTTTATTATCACTTTTCCCAGTTAACATTGGGAGGCAGAATATTTTTTTAGACAGAACAACATGGTGTGAGTTTTAGAGTGAAAGCAGTAAGCGGACAAATAAATAAATAAATACTATGTACAAAAATACAACGTCACCGTACAAATGCAGCACCGTACAAAACAATGAGATGGGAGACTCATCAGACCTTAGTCTCCACAGGCGTATGGCACTTTTAAAGACTGAAGCAGGCGTGCCATTCAGTTAATAACAACACATTTATCAGGTGTTGGTCACGCTGGTAGATCTGTAAGAAATCACCCAAAATTTGAAATTTGTCTTTGGTGAGACTGAATGAGATAAATACTATTAAAATGCCGAAATGTAGCCTACTCAATCATAATAATATATATAATGTCATATAACAGGACACTCAAATGAAATAAGCAGTTCAAAATGAATGAAAAGTGCATTATTAAATAATTTATAGATGGCAGGTGCACGTCAGTTGCTGTAAAATGCCTCTGAAAACTGTAATTATTGGATGGGATTGATTTTCAGTATTGATTCTTTAAATCAAGCTTGTACTATAAATGTCAATAGTAATTTTGTATTTAGACTTTAATTGGTCAATGCATGCTTTTATACGCAGCGGACTGTAAACACTCAACCGTAGACATCAGAACAAATCAATGACCAGAGGAGGTCAAACTGCTTCTTGTGAATATCCAACTCTACAGTCACTGTACCAACATACAGTCTGATCAAACACTAGGCTCTTTTCTGTTGCTATTTTTAACTTTAAAAGTACATGATCCATCCATCCATCCATCCATCTTCGTCCGCTTATCCGGTGTCGGGTCGCGGGGGGAGCAGCTCCAGCAGGGGACCCCAAACTTCCCTTTCCCGAGCAACATTAACCAGCTCCGACTGGGGGATCCCGAGGCGTTCCCAGGCCAGGTTGGAGATATAATCCCTCCACCTAGTCCTGGGTCTTCCCCGAGGCCTCCTCCCAGCTGGACGTGCCTGGAACACCTCCCTAGGGGAGGCGCCCAGGGGCATCCTTACCAGATGCCCGAACCACCTCAACTGGCTCCTTTCGACGCAAAGGAGCAGCGGCTCTCTCCGAGCTCCTCACGGATGAGTGAGCTTCTCACCCCTATCTCTAAGGGAGACGCCAGCCACCCTCCTGAGGAAACCCATTTCAGCCGCTTGTACCCTGGATCTCGTTCTTTCGGTCATGACCCAGCCTTCATGACCATAGGTGAGGGTAGGAACGAAAACTGACCGGTAGATCGAGAGCTTTGCCTTCTGGCTAAGCTCTCTTTTAAATCCACAACGGTGCGATAGATTGAATGCAATACCGCACCCGCTGCGCCCGATTCTCCGACCAATCTCCCGCTCCATTGTCCCTCACTCGCGAACACAACCCCAAGATACTTGAACTCCTTCACTTGGGGTAAGGACTCATTCCCTACCTGGAGAAGGCATTCCATCGGTTTCCTGCTGAGAACCATGGCCTCAGATTTAGAGGTGCTGATCCTCATCCCAACCGCTTCACACTCGGTTGCGAACCGATCCAGTGAGTGCTGAAGGTCGCAGGCCGATGATGCCATCAGGACCACATCATCTGCAAAGAGCAGCGATGAGATCCCCAGCCCACCAAACTGCAACCCCTCCCCACCCCGACTACGCCTCGATATCCTGTCCATAAATACTACAAACAGGATTGGTGACAAAGCGCAGCCCTGGCGGAGGCCAACCCTCACCTGAAAAGAGTCCGACTTACTACCGAGAACCCGGACACAGCTCTCGCTTTGGTTGTACAGAGATTGGATGGCCCTGAGAAGAGACCCCCTCACCCCATACTCCCGCAGCACCTCCCACAGTATCTCCCGGGGACCCGGTCATACGCCTTCTCCAAATCCACAAAACACATGTAGACCCGGTTGGGCATACTCCCAGGCTCCCTCCAGGATCCTTGCGAGTGAAGAGCTGGTCCGTTGTTCCACGACCAGGACGGAATCCGCATTGTTCCTCCTCAACCCGAGGTTCGACTATTGGCGAACCCTCCTTTCCAGCACCTTGGAGTAGACTTTACCAGGGAGGCTGAGAAGTGTGATACCCCTATAATTGGCACACACCCTCTGGTCCCCCTTTTTAAAAATGGAACCACCACCCCAGTCTGCCACTCCTTTGGCACCGTCCCAGACTTCCACGCAATGTTGAAAAGGCGTGTCAACCAGGACAGCCCCTCCACACCCAGAGCCTTGAGCATTTCTGGACGGATCTCATCAATCCCCGGGGCTTTGCCACTGTGTAGTTGTTTGACTACATCAGTGACTTCCGCCTGGGAAATCGACGACAATCCCCCATTATCCTCCAGCTCTGCCTCTAACATAGAGGGCGTATTAGTCGGATTCAGGAGTTCTGCAAAGTGCTCCTTCCACCGCCCTATTACCTCCTCAGTTGAGGTCAACAGTGTCCCATCCTTACTGTACACAGCTTGGATGGTTCCCCGCTTCCCCTCCTGAGGTGGCGAACAGTTTTCCAGAAGCACTTTGGTGCCGACCGAAAGTCCTTCTCCATGTCTTCTCAAACTTCTCCCACACCCGCTGCTTTGCCTCTTTCACGGCAGAGGCTGCAGCCCTTCGGGCCCTTCGGTACCCTGCAACTGCCTCCGAGTCCTCCGGGATAACATATCCCGGAAAGACTCCTTCTTCAGTCGGACGGCTTCCCTGACCACCGTTGTCCACCACGGTGTTCGTGGGTTACCGCCCCTTGAGGCACCTAAGACCCTAAGACCACAGCTCCTCGCTGCAGCTTCAGCAATGGAAACTTTGAACATTGTCCACTCGGGTTCAATGCCCCCAGCCTCCACAGGGATGCACGAAAAGCTCCGCCGGAGGTGTGAGTTGAAAGTCTGTTGGACAGGGGCCTCCTCCAGACGTTCCCAATTTACCCGCACTACACGTTTGGGCTTACCAGGTCTGTCCAGAGTCTTCCCCACCCTCTGACCCAACTCACCACCAGATGGTGATCGGTTGACAGCTCTGCCCCTCTCTTCACCCGAGTGTCCAAAACATACGGCCTCAGATCAGATGAAACGATTATGAAATCGATCATTGACCTTCGGCCTAGGGTGCTCTGGTACCAGGTACACTTATGAGCATCCCTATGTTCGAACATGGTGTTCGTTATAGACAATCCATGACTAGCACAGAAGTCCAACAACAAACAACCACTCTGGTTTAGATCAGGGAGGCCGTTCCTCCCAATCACGCCTCTCCAGGTGTCTCCATCATTGCCCACGTGTGCGTTGAAGTCCCCCAGCAGAACAATGGAGTCCCCCACTGGAGCCCCATGCAGGACTCCAGTCAAGGTCTCCAAGAAGGCCGAATACTCCGAACTCCTGTTTGGTGCATATGCACAAACAACAGTCAGAGTTTTCCCCCCCACAACCCGCAGGCGTAGGGAGGCGACCCTCTCGTCCACTGGGGTAAACTCCAACACAGCGGCGCTCAGCCGGGGAAAAGTACATGAGTAACTGTTAAAAAACAAACAAACACAGGATCTCATAAAAATGCAGCCATCTTATAAAGTATGATATGGTTAAATCAAGCAGCAATTTAGACATAGATTAAAAAAAAGCAATCAATTTCCACAAGTATCAAATCGAAACCGATCTTGGTCACTCATGCAACACAAAGTGTGCGCACAATTGTTAAAACTGTCTGGAAATCTCTTGTGCGACGTAAAACAAAGAGGGTCATGCATTTTTTATGAAGGTCAATAATCATTCCTAATCTTTCCACTGACGGAACAGCAACACGATAGATCAAAAACATGACAAGGATGACTTGCAGGAACCATTAAAAGAAAGCAAAAGTGATTCTTAGTCTTTTCACAACGTGAAGCCATTCATGAGTGAAGCGCCGATGAAATGCTGAGCAAAGAAACTTCACGTCTTACTAAACGCTTGGCTAAGATCGTCTGCGAGCTCCAGATATGTCAGCTTCAACAGCAGCAACCTCTTTCACTGTCCATCATGCATCAGGGGTATGCAAATGCAAAAATCTGTTAAAAAACATCAATAGCAGCAAAATATGAATAAATAAATAAATCATATCCCCAAAAAACACATTCATCTGTGGGTTTTGTCCACATGGCACAGATCACAACAGCAAAAATAAAAACAGACTTTTATAAAATTGGACTTCCCGAAATAGCCTCAGTATTTTTGGAGCTAAACTACTCTACACACTGTTGACTGAAGCATCATTCCTTAACACACCTTATTCTGCATTAAATAAGGGCTACTCAGTGACGTCTCCACCCTGCCGAAGGTACATACTGAACCTACAGTTTGCTACTTTGCGCTGGGCTGTCAAACAGGCATCAAAGAGCCCCCCCTCCACTAATGGGCAGTGATGATCAACTTGTGGCTCGCTGCTCTCCAGGTGCTTGTGAGGACTCGAAAAGGCCTTGAACCGATCAGTCTTTGCTCTCGCTGCGTGTTCGTCTGATTACGGAGGAGAAAAAGCTTCGGCATTGTGGCGCTCCCATCAACATGGGAGCCTGGTTCTTGTGGACAATCTCAATCTAGTGTTGGAGAGAAGCAAAGAAGCTAAGATGTAGTTTAGTGCTGCTTGCTGCATTACAAAGAAATATATAGAAATAAGTGACCTAATGTTGTATGGGTACCATTTCCTGTTTTCTGTGCCCATTTTCCTCCTCTGGTTCAGGAAACTGCGGCCTAATGAACCACCTGCTCTAATCTAATCAGAATTATAGATCGCACTTGAGTAGAGCTTTCAAAGGCCACTCTCCTCCCAGCCAGCTCCTCCTTCTTTCCTCCTTTGATTATATTAATTGATTAGTAAATAGACAGGCAATTTTGATAATACATTAATAAGCCAGGGTTATAGTGTGCCACAATAAAAACTCATGATAATTCTATTCGTTAGGCAAAAGCCTAAGTATCCACAATGGGGCCTATTGGGTCAATCCTTCCCTTGATCTACCAATTTGGGCGTAGCAAGATAGCTCAACATCTACTGTACTATCCAGATTACCATGAAATTTGGTATGGAAATTCATTAAACCAATGGGTCCATTCCAAGTATTTTTCAGTGACACCCTTGGGTAAATATTTCCACATATAGTCAAATGTATTGACACCCAAATGTAAGTGTTGAGTTAGTGTATTTAAAAAAGGGTCCATCTAAGGACGTGCATTGCAAATTAGCTTAGGCTATAAATGCTGTGGTGTGTGGCATAGGTCTATCTCTACATACTCGTCCCTATCTAAAATAAAAAAGGTTATCATTTTTTTGTATTTTGTAAAGTACATCAGAAACATTAAGATCAATTATGTTTAATGATAGCCTACAGAAGCTGGAAATTGCTACGGAGTCAAGTACAACAAATGGCAGCTTTCCTTTGAGTGAACATGGTCCCTTTAACGAAAAAAAAAGATGGTAGCATTTCCTCTCCCCATTACTACGTTTAGACTTTTAGTGCAACAGTATAATGATATGTGCTTGATATGACAACCCTTGATGGTTGATATTTGTTGTTCCATTTATCTACAATTTCAACCTTTAACAGAAATGGCACCATTGTTGGGAAACAGAATATTGTCAGATATAATACCCATGAAGACTATACTTTACCATAATCCAGCATAACGCTGCATGCTACATTCGTTAATTCTGTTTAAGATCTTTAAAATACAAGAATCATGTGAATAAAGATTTATTTGCATTTGTTTTCACTCAGAAGAGGTGTGACTTGACAAACTGATTAACCTTTCTCAGTTGCAGAATGTGGAGTGTCTCCAAACACAGAAATGACATAATGACCTTTATGTTTTAGATGGGTATATTAAAGGTACCCTGAAGAGTTTTTGACCACTAGTGGTGCTGTGGAGCAATGCTTTTAAGAACAGTTCCCTGTTCTGTTAGTATCTCGTGGACGCATGCACTTGACACAATAGTCCTGTCTGTGATTTCACACTATTCCAAAGATCAACATGACTATTGTGTCAAGTGCATGCATGCCTGTTGAGTTTTAATCCATGTTTGTAGGGTACCTTCATATCTACAGTATATATTATTTAAACAAGACAAAAAGTCTAAAGGCCTTCGGTAGAAGTATCAAGAGACTTGGCAGTTGGACCGTTCCGAGCTGTACCATTAGTGGGACTAGAAATGTAAACTTTCTCCTAAGGGTGGCACTCAAAGTCAAAAGACCCTTGACAGCATGAATGTTCTCAAACTCGACAGGCATGCATGCACTTGACACAAAAGTCCTGTCTGTGATTTCACGCTATTCCCAGGCAAGGGCCTTTGTCGGTACACTGCTACAGAATTAACGAATGTAGCATGCAGCAATCAGTGGTTTCTTTAAGGAGTTCTAAGCATTATGAGGAACATCATTTTTAATCATTTCACCTGTAATTTAAATCACTAGAATGCATCCCTATTAAATAAAGATGATTGTCAATTTCCCACATAATGAAATTCAATAATGCAGCCACAACTATGCGTCCATATGGATTCTTGTCAAATGGGGCCTGTTGGCTTATAAGTGCACTTTTGAGGGTCCTTAATGTGACAAGCTTTGAGAATCCCTAGGGTTTATGTCTCTTATAAAGAATGGCAACATACGTTATGCTGGATTATGGTAAAGTATAGTCTGCATGGGTATTATATCTGACAATAATCAGTTTCCCAACAATGGTGCCATTTCTGTTAAAGGTTGAAATTGTAGATCAATGGAACAACAAATATCAACCATCAAGGGTTGTCATATCAAACACATATCATTATACTGTTGCACTAAAAGTCTAAACGCAGTAATGGGGAGAGGAAATGCTACCATCTGCATTAAAGGGACCATGTTCACTTCAAAAGGAAAGCTGCCATTTGTTGTACTTGACTCAGTAGCAATTACCAGCTTCTGTAGGCTATCATTAAACGTGATTGAGCTTAATGTTTCTGATGTACTTTACAAAATGATAACCTTTTTTAGGCACAACATCGGTCACATGAGAAGGATCTAAAGGAATACCTGTAATATATTTGGAGGGTAACTGAGCTCTGTTTTAAAGATGCAACATCAAGCATTTATATGCATCAAGTGCCCCATTTACAGAGCAATGTGGCTCTTAGAAAATAAAAACAATTAGAACAAATTATCTATGTAATGTACTGTACTCCCTGGCCATCAAAAACCATCCAAACTACAAAAGCAAAAAAGGGTCTTATATTTAAGACTTAACACAGTGGCATTTCACCAGAATTACGTCTGGAAATTTAGTAAAATTTCAGTTTGCAGACCTAGTTATCTTAGAGACAGTGATACATGTCATATGTCGCTTCAAAATGCAAATGGTTGGATGGTGTTAAATATGTTATGCATGCAGGGGAACTGAGATGAATTTGCATAGTTGTTGTTGTTAATAATTAGTGGGTTAACATCCCATTTGAACTGTGGTGTTTTTATAAGCATTTGACAGGTTGACTGATTCAAATTCAGCTCTGACATACAGTATGAGTAACTCGCCGTGGAAATAATTGCAGCACAATTATTGATTGTCAGATCCTAACTTTGCTTTGTGGAGTTGTGCCAGCAGACACAAGAACACTTGCAGGCTACCCGTTTGGTCACGCAATGGGTTTTTTGAGCTTTGCCTGGGCAATCCATATGTAAATCTCGGCAGCACTTCATCTGCAGTGGCGTTGTAATTAAAGCCAAACACAAACATAATCAACAAAAACTGAGGAGTTTCATTATGAAAAATGAGCGACTTTGACAGAGGGCAAATACTCGTCGAAGCACATGTTTGAGAAGCAAATTAGAAGAAGTAGACTTGCATTTGATATAAATTACTGCACAAAAAACACCAAGCAATGATCTGAAGGAGAAACGGAAAAAACAGATACTGCATTAGATACCAATTTGTCTTTTGATTTTGAAACCAGTGCTTTGAGACCTTATTGGATGGTGCATTTATTTATTATTATTGCGGTATAATGAAATCATTTATGCAGTATTGCGCAACTGAATGTGTGTCTTTTTTCTTTGTTTGTTGCTTATTATTAACATCAACCTGCCGCAGAACTGCAGATAAAAATTAGCGACTGGGGTCAAATCCGGCATTAATGTCATAGTGATGTCAAATATAGTGCAGTGTCCCATAGAAATAAGTAAAGTAAGTAATGCAAGGTGAGATCAAGTTTTAATATCCATCACAAAATAAATGTGGACAATAGGGGTGGGAATCACCAGAGGCCTCACGATACGATATTATCCCGATACTTATATCACGATACGATATTATTGCGATTTTAAAGATATTGCAATAGTCTGCGATATATTGCAATATATTACCTTTTTTCCAACTTCAGATTTTTCCCAATTTCAAATGATGTCCCGAAAGGACAATTTTGTCAACATCTGTTGTATCTAAAAATATACATTTCTCGGTTTGTTCATCACACTTCAGTTTTATTGGTGCAAAATGTGATTGTCAAGCAGACAAACTGACCAAAACATATATCATAAAAGATCGATACTTGGCGTCTGTGTATCGATACAGTATTGCCACAAAAAATATCGCGATACTATGCTGTATCGATTTTTTCCCCCACCCCTAGTGGACAATTGTATGGAACATCTCAAAAATAATTTTCAAGGCTGAATTTGTAATACAAAGACACTACTTCTTAAAGTCTGTACAGTAAATTCCTTCTGTATTATACACTCATGTCTGTAAAGGTTCTTGATAGAGTCCACACAGGTGTTTTCAGTTATTCTGGCTGATTTGTCCTCTAATCAGTTTCAAGTTAGGTGGAGATCTGATGAAAATCACCTGAGGTTACCAAACTTCCCCTCTAAAGGCTTGGAAAGAATACGAAAATATCTGCAATTTCAAAATATTCCGGTGGATTTCGCCATGATCAGTTGATCTGCTCGAGAAGGTGAAATATGTCGGCTATAAAAAAAGAGATCTCTAGTTTTTTTTTTTTATGAACAACTGCTGTCTGCCTGTTGTCACCTTTTTGCAGCGATGTAGTGAAGTATACTCAGTACACCACCACCATCACCATCACTCTTACATGGTGGTTACAGGTGTAACAGACAGATCACACTTGTGATGACACAAAACATGGAAGATGGGTGTCGTCAAAGGTGCTACAGACTTGTAATGACTTACAGTGCAGGGAGTCTGCATCCAAGGTTCCCCATCAATCTGCATGGGGAGGGATTTACTGGTTCTGTCAGTGAAGAAAACATGTCACAATTAAACTTTGGGAACGTTTTAATTGTAAAATTTTGCACCAACAAAATCTAGCAGAGATGCTAACAAAAAAAGACATCAAAACAGCAAAAGGTATGGAAGTGGATTAGGGCCACGAGTGAAAAAAAATGATTTGAGTTTTGACTTTAAAGTCAGAATCCAGACTTTTTTTTCTCAGAATTCTGACATTAATGTAAGAATTAAGACTTTAAACTCAGTATTATACATTCTTTCACATGTGGCCCTAATCCTCTTCCCTAAAAAGGGACAAAATCATGACAAATAAAAGTGAGTAGTGGTCCAGTTGAACACTGACCTGATGGTAACGGAGGAGCACTGTGCCAGGCGTCTCCCAGCGCTCTTCAGGCCGGTGTAGATCTGACCCATCTCCATGGCTCCTTCCAGCCCCACTACCTCCAGCAGCTGGTCGGACAGGTCTAAAACACAAAGAACACATCTTTAAAAATACTTTAAAGTCCAATCAACCAGAGCTGCAGCTGCTGGCATGGCTGCTGATTAAGATTTAAAAACTAGAAAATGCGAAAATTCTTCTTTGCGTCGTACGTTTGTTACTGAATGCACAAACTGTAAAAGTCTAACCATTTCAGTAGCTATGAAGTAGTGTTTTTATGCTGCTAAATATGCTAAAATGTTTAAATAAATGATTCAATATCTAATAAATGCCCCTACAGTAAATGTTGCTGATGTCATCTTAAAACCAATAGACTTCCACACAAAGGGAGAAGAAGAATGAGGGATTAATGACATTTGCTAAGAAAGTGAGGAAGGAAAGAAGAAAATGAGAGGCAAAGACATGACGTGATGTTTCTCACTTCAGAACCATTTATACATTCAGTTAAAAAAAAAAAAAAAGGCCACAAGAACAACAAGCTACAAACAAAACAGCTATTAATTAGATTGCACCGGCAATGCAATGCAAATCTTGTGATATTATGATTATTAATTTCTCTGTTGTTTTGCAGTTATGAGCATTGATTTTGCCCCTGCTGGAAGCCCAGTGTCACGCAGGGCCCATCTGTTTCGGCGGCCCGTTCTGCCTCCGACTCTCCATCGACTCGTCCCTCCACAAATTAAGAAGCTGCTGCCTCGCTGCTGGGAGCATACAGACACTAATTGAAACTAAGACCCATTTTTAGGCGCTTGGTGCGTGCGACCGATGCTGCTCCATCGCTGTCATGTTTACCCGGTTTCCTGAAGGAGTGTCGTGGGTAATGTTGCAGTTGTCCCGAGGTGTTGTTGTCGCTGCCGAGCTGTGGTGTCCAGCTGTCACCATGGTGATGGACATGCGTCTGCCCCTATCTCGGGGCCGGACGGTGAGTGCAAGTGCTTTCCAGGGTCGGAGTGGAAGAGTGTGTGTACATACCCAGCAGGTTGACCTGCTGACATCAGGCTTTTGCTTCCCCACCCCCACCCCCCATTGTGACTTCTCACGTTAATGCAAACGGCTCACACAGACCCGCGCTGACACGTATGATGGACAGCGTCACCATAGTGATAGGGATTCCTTGTTGCCTGGGGCTACAAAGATCCTGTATTCCCAAGGGTGCCAGGAGTACTGTTGGAAAGACCATAGAGCCTTTCTGCTAAATATAACAAGGTCAGGGGGACTCTGTACAAGCAGGTATTTACTAAAAACACAACAAAATATATTTGACCTGCATGTTTTTGGGTAAAACCATTAACTCCTAGATGACCTGGGGAATTTTTAAACCAATCCGAACTGAGAATACAATTAGATTTGCGTCTATTTGAAGCCATTACTGATGCAAAAACACCATTAACAGTCACAATTGGCATGTGAAGCTAATTAAAAGGTGTGGTTTGACATTTTCTTGCTGAGATTTAGTCCACATAACCCCCCCCGCAAAACAACAAATTGTTGTTTTTACACCTCAGTTCGTATTTCCCAAAATGTCCAACTACTCCTTTAAGATGCCACATACTGTCTTGTTTTAAGCAAAACCTGAGACAATACATCTCAATAAACTGCAAACACATGATTTCAAAATTAAGTGACAGTCAGATTTAATCTACTATGATTTACTGGTGAAGTTCCATTTTCATTTTGAATCACCAACCATTATTGCTTATATCAGGTGCAAATGAAATATCTGGAACAATAATCACAAGTGGACTCTGCCACATTTTGAAAAAAAAAGCCATCATGTTTACTTCCCAGAGATAAACTGGGAGAGAAATGGAGTCATCTGTTTACACAAGAAGGATGTTGAAATATTAACACACACATGATAAGCAGCCCGAGGCCAAATAAAAACTGAAACACCCCTTACGTAGGCTACAATCAACATCATGTGCCCCACTCGAGTGTTAAAGGCAATATTTGACTGCGATAAACAAACAGGCACTGAGGGTGACAGACTGAGTGAGACAGTCCATATGGGAGAATTTAAAAAAGCGGCGCTGAGGCTTTAATCTCAGCTTGCCATGTCTTCCCGTCAGAGTGTGGGAATAAGAAATGCTGTCCTTGTCACTGTCAAACAACTATACGGTACGTGCCGAGGCTGGTGGCTGCACTGACACATGTGGAGCAACAGGGAGAGAGCGGATGGAATAAAAGAGAAAGACGGTGAGGGAGCAGAGCAGGACCAGCAGCCGATCGGCTGAAAGTTAAACTAAAGAGGAATGGAGGGAGGAGGAGGAGGAGGAGGAGGGTGTGTAGAGGCTGATCCTCCAATAAAAGCTTCAGCTTCATGGGGCTTGTCACAGGGCTTGTCACGGGGCATCAGTCCCATGTATCAACCCCTCCACCCACACATGCCCCCTCCCCTGCAAAAACCTCAGTCTCATTCTAAATAATTCACTCTGCAGCCATTCCCTTCCACCTGAGGGGCTTGTCTCCTGGCGTCACCAGTGGGACGATTTAACAGCTCCCGAAAGGTCAGGTTATTTTTTTTTTATCCCGCAGCCACCTTCCACACACACACACACACACACACACACACACACACACACACACACACACACACACACACACACACACACACACATCCCTGCCAACAGTTTGATAGGTGCATCGTGCTCTGCGGTGCCCCCTCTGGGCTAATGCACTCCTGTGTTTACCTCTAAATACGTCGTTCTCTTGATCTGACAAGTTAGGCTGCTCACCTCGAGGGCACCTTCCACAAGGGCACACACACACACACACACACACACACACACACACAAAAAACACACACACACACACACACACAAACAAACAAACAGATACCAATGGACACAAACACACAGAGAAGTAGTGGCACGCAAATACACACTTCCCACTCACACTAAGTGCTTTTCCAGGTTCAGACGGTGGCATTTTTTTTTTTTTTTAACACACTGATTGATTTTTTATCAGGAATTAATGGAGTGTTCATTGTAACAAAGTTGGGCTTTGAATTGATCAGCTATCTCCCTCACAGTGTGTGCCACACTGCACTTTCATCCATTGATGGAGTACTCGAGGCCTGGACTCAGACTAAAGTCCGACTGGAGTCGCTATTCTCCCGACTCGACTTGGACTCGCACGCTGATGACTTGGACTCGGACTCGAGGATTTATGAAATAAGCCTCGGAAGTTGGATGAAGTTTCTGACTACTTTCACGTGTAATAGGCAGTGATGGAGTGCTCGAGTCCTGGACTTGAGACGCTATTCTCCGGATTCGTGACTCGACTCGGACTCAACTCAAGTAATTGGTTGCAGTTGGTTGGTTACTCGACTACAGCACTGCATTCCACCTACCCTAACCGTCACATCGTCACATTAGGAAAGTTATAAGCATCCCAGTATTCAGCAGCACATGTTAGGAGAACATCTGTTTAGATTGGGTTGATTATTTTAAGACTAAGCTCCCTCACCACCCCTGCTGTGATTAACAGTACTTTCTCTTGTTCTTTCAACTTTCCCTTTTATCACAAGTACAGTAAATGCTGCTACTGTAAATTGGGCTCTAATTTGTTAACAAGCTTTACTTTCAAGGTGTTAAAACTACTGATATCCAATAGGAAACAAAAAATGAAATCACGTCAGGACAAAAAACCTGAATACAGCTTCATGGACAGCTTCACAGAGATCTGTTTTTTTCTTCTTCCACCAGTCATGTTCTGATCAGTGAAGTCTCATAAGGGATCTCTAGCAGCCATGTCTGGAGATCCTCACTCACTCCGCATGTTTTAAGCCAGATGCTGATTGTAACATCCAGCTCATCCCCGGGTATAGACACACCATCTCAAAATGAATCCTAAAAACACACCTGAGCGGACAGGAGTTAGATATGATGGGGAATAAAACACACACACGCACACACACACACACACAAAAAAAGCCAGAATTCATGGCAATAGTTCATTTGTGAGGAGAAAAATACACGTTTTCATTTTACAGAATTTCATGTCAATCCATCTAAATGAAAACTTTGAGGGGATGTTGGCACACAATCCTGATCAACACTAAACTTATTGGACTATGATTGCAATACTTTTTTTTAAGTAGGTTTGATTAATCCTCTGGGCACCATGATTGTGGTGTACTAAATTTAACTGCAATCTCATCCCATAGTTGTTGCAATATTTCAGTCTGGGCTTGGTTGGAGTGAGCACAATATCCTGATCAAAATTAATACGATACTATACTAATAATTCAAAATTGGATTGGATTGGAATAGGTGTAATGAAAGGTGCTTCATAAATAAAATTGCCATTGTCATTACTTCTACCACAGCATTCTGGGGTATTTTCTTTCTTTTTGTTAATAAGTCCTTTCACACCATTTCAGCAGTTACCACAAAGCAGCTGACTCATTCTGCTTCGTTCATTCATACATCCCCATTTGCAGGCTTCCTTTTGACGTAAATGGATTCAGGGGTTAACCCCCTCCCCCCCCAGTCCGCTCCTATTAACTGAGCCTGCCCACTGGAGCCTACACAGGCCATTAATACACAAGTGACAGTTCCAAACAGTGACATGATTGTACCTCTTCTTTGCAAACAAAACCTGCTAGCTATGATTCACCTTGTCACCTGTGAAATATTCATGCGCTCGGAAAAAAAAGTTTGGTCGAAAGTTTAGTCTTTGATCTATCTGATAGAAGCAAGGACACAGGCTGTCTGTGTCTGATGTGGCCTTCGGGGGAAAGAGCCTCCCACACTGTTAAACCTATTTAACGTGCAGTATTATTGTCTAGTAACAAATCAATCACGATCCATAGTACAGTATATGCAGGGATTTTGAAAGTGCTGTTGATGACTCACCAATGACCTCACTGTGTCATGTTTTCTCACTTTTTAAAAACACAACACAAGATGAAGAGTCTACAGCCATGCTAGTAGCTCTGTGAGGCTGTACTTTAAGCTTTGAGCTAAATGCTAGCATCACAACATTCACAATGGAAATGTGAGATGTGGGTTGGCGATATCCCAAGACCCATTTTAGCGTGGGTTAAACACACTGTTGTGAAACAAAAGCACATCTTGTAGTGGTATTTTCCATGATGATATATCTCTAATTGCATTTTAGGGTTGGTTATGTGCTCTAAGCTGAAAGAGAGATTGAGTAGGGACCCCTACTACGTATATTGTAGTTGCATATTAAACTGGGTGGATGGATGAAAATGAATGGAAATTAAAATATTATTTATATGTAATAATAATACTTTAAAGCGCCCATATTATGCTCATTTTCAGGTTCATAACTGTATTTTAAGGTTGTACCACAATAGGTTTACATGGTTTAATTTTCAAAAAACACCATATTTTTGTTGTACTGCACAGCTCTCTCTCACTGCTGTAGATCCTCTTTTCACCTGGTTTCTGTTTTAGCTACAGAGTGAGACCTCTTTTCTTCTTTTGTACTATCTTTGATTGCACTCGCACATGCTCAGTAGCTCAGATGTAGATCATGTCAGCTAGCTAACTCTAGAGACAGAAAAAGAAAGCCTGTTTCTCCAACTTTGGTCAGTTACAAGGCAGGATTAGCTGGGAGACTTCTAAATGAGGGCGCACATGTAAGTAGTTCTTTTGTAGATTATGGTGAACTTGTGTGTGTTGTAGCAGTGCTTTGCTATTGAGAACGACGTAGCATGCTAGTGTTAGCATTAGCGTTAGCATGCTAACGCTAACGCTACGAGCTAACGGTTGTGGTTAGCCAGCTCATTTCGGACTGTGATGTCACAGTCTGAGCCGATTTTGAACAGCTCACTGGAAGACTGAAGGCAGGACACATTCAGAAACCGTATCTCACTCAAAACAGCATGGATGGATTTTTTTTCAAAGTTTGTATGTGTGTGGAAGCACCAGAGACACAAAATAACACCCCAAATCCCAGAAAAAGTGTTTTTTTCATAATATTGGCACTTTAATGTGATGAATGAATTTGTATGCTGTCAAAGCTACCTTGAACTGCAAACGTGAGCTCCTTGGGGTCGAGCACTGGTGTCCTCTTGTCTTGGCTCTTTTTGCCCCCCTTGCGGTTACCCCTCCTCTTCTTGCTCTCGCCCCAAAGGTTGGAGCCGCCGTGCATGCTGGGAATGTTGAGAATGGCAATGCCTTCCAAGGAGATGCTGCTGAGGTCCAGAGTGACACCATCGCACTTTTAAAAGGAAGAAAAAAACGGAGGGAAAAGACTAAATTTGGCTGATCAAACATTCATGATAGGCTAGCGTTTTACTGGAGTTTGAGCAGTGACAGGCTAACGAAAACCTAAAAAAAAAAAAAAGGAAAAAGGAAGGCATTATCCACTAAAACACTGAACTATTCAGAGGTTAGAGTCTTGATACTGTATGTTTCTGCATCTCTGCCTGGAACTCTCTGAGCCTAAACCTAAATCTGTCCCTCGGTCCAAGCCAAAGCTTATATGTGTCTGTCTGTCTGAACATGGACTCGTCTCTCCGTCTGAGCCTGACCCTGTCTAAAAATGTCTCTCTTTCTCTTTGTCTAAGCCTAAGCCTGAATCTGTCTCCCTCTGTCTGAGTCCCTTCTTTCTATCTTAACATGAGCCTTTCTTTTTGAGCTGAGCCAGGGTCTGTGTCTAGAACCGCCATTCCTCTTGTCAATTTGATCTGATTAAGCTGAAAAAGGCCAGTAACACTCTACATAGGGGATTTTTATACCAGTATGGATCTTTATGCCTCCTCCCGTACTGTAGGTACTTATTGAGCACTAATTAATGAAGCACCTCTGCACTGTGTGGATAGCTCTGAGAAGGGGGAAGATGAATTACATAGACACCATCTTCATTATCACTCAATATCACACACAGCAGGGTCATGTAGGGCTAATTACCTGTGTGTTGAACTGATGTTCACTGAGAAGCGGGTGGGGAGGTGCAGAGATAGCCATCCCACATCAACACTTTGTCTAGGTTAATTTAAAACTGGTTTAAATGGGTGCCACTTCTTCAACAAGGAAGGACCGGAATATTTTATAACAAGCACCATTATTCTTACACGATTACTTATCTGCACCTGTGTCCATATGGTTTTATCAAATATTTCTAATTAAACAGATAATGTATGACTGCTTGGGGTTCACATAGAAGAGTTTATGAAATAATAATTTAACAAAAGTAGTGACTTTCAAAAATCTTTGCCTTAGTTTCTTTTCTATAGGGCTCAAAAAGCCAAACATACAGTATATGGTTTGATTTACCTCAACCTCCAGAAAGTCGTGGAGCTTCTTACATGTGGCCGAAAAGGTCTCCGAAGTGCCGAACTCAAAGTACCACAGCTTATTCTTTGTTCTGAAAGAAACAAGACAAAGGGAACTACAAAGGGACCAAGAAAAGAGGAAACATAGGAGTGTTTTCCCCACATCAAAATCTGAAGCTTGTAAAGTCATAGCCTCTCTTCTTCTCTTCTGTCTCTTATGTGCTGAGCTTAGGAAAAAGAGACCACTCTGTAAAGGTGTGTTTGATTCACGCTTGAAAAAAGGATTTTTTTAAACTACACAGGAAATATACCTCTGTTTACTCTGAGGGGTATAAGAGGGTAATCTAACTGCCCCTGCAATTAACATAGGACTGTGGTGCTGCTCCCCGGGCTTCCTACAGCACACACTCCCATAGCTAAGGTTGATGATCAATGACCTGGCAGGGGTGAGTTACCATCTGTCTGCTATGTACATATGGTACATTATATTCTCTCATGACTACACAAATAATTTATTTTTGTATTTGAGTATTCATTATTTGTTGTAGGCAAGGCATGGCAGCTTTGTTTGTATAGTACATTTCAGCAACATGGCAATTCAAAGTGCTTTACGTAGAACATTAGTTCTGAATCGGCTGTCCGATTGATTTTTTAGGGAGACCTGTAAAGACACCGTTACAGTAGTCGAGTTTTTCCAAATCCTGCTGAGACATAAGTCCTTTAACCCTTGATATATTCTTAAGGTGATAATAGGCTGACTATGTAATTTTTTTAATGTGGCTGTTGAAAGATGAAAGATGTCTGGCTTTGTCCGTTGTTTTTAACATTGCCGATTGAAGCTGAGCGCTCACTTTCAATCATTCCTCTTTTGCTCCAAAAACAACCACCGCCTTTATTATAGATAGCAGTCTGTGTAGTCTTCATGATAATCATGCAAGCAGACATCTTACAGCGCAAACCAAACCTTAAAAATAGAAAAGAAATCATGTACAAATGAAAGGGAACAAGAGTTAAAATTGGTCTCCTGCAGAAATTAAGGCCATGAGGGGTAATTATGGATTGGATTTTGCACTTGTTTTTATATGGCCAGTTGATAACAATGCCATTTAAACTAGGGTAGCAGCGCCCGCTCTGTCCGTTTTAAAGAGAATGGTTTGATTTATCAAGAGTAAGAAATGAAGACTTCCTCTGCCAAAAGAAAGAGGTGACCATAAATGTCCAATAAAAAAACTACTCATCTGTGCACTTTGTTATCACATACATAAAGTCCCAACGGTTGCCCCTAGAGACTGTACAAGTTCATAACTGGCATAAATAACATAAAGACAATTTAGCAATTGTAAGAGCCTTAAAAGTAGGGGTGGGGGGAAAAATCAATACAGCTTAGTATTGCGATATTTTCCATGGCAATAATGTATCGATACACAGACGCAAGTATAGATCTTTTACTACCGTACGTATGTCTTGGTCAGTTTGTCTGACAATCCCATTTTGCAGCAATAAAATTGAAGTGAGATGAACAAACAGAGAAATGTATATTTTATAAGTTTCCTTTTGGTGACATCATTTGAAATTGGGATGATATTGCAATAATATCGTATCGTGACATAAGTATCGGGATGATATCATATCGTAGGGCCTCTGGTGATTCCCACCCCTACTTAAAAGGGGGGCATAAATGAAATAATTAAATAATAATTTTCACAGACGTGAAAAGTTGTCATTTTCTTTTATTTATTCTATTGTTATAATCACAGAACCTCAATACTTTACTCATCGATTATATTAATGCAGATTGTGTTGCAATTTCCTGCAGGTCTGATTAAGAGCGTGTTCCTTCAGTAAACCACTGTGTAGATCCCCTTTATGATCTATATGTAGAAATAGGTGCAACTGAATCCAGGACACTAGAAAGGTAGCCTGGACCACAGGCAATCCCTCACCAAGTGCAGTTAAAAGGGACTATGCCGGGGTTTTTTTTAGCTTAATTTACCTTAACTGAACAGCTTCAGAGTCATTGGAATGGTTATATGACTTTTTTTTCGGGTTGAATGGTGGTCATCTCGCTTCCCCCTAGTGCCTGTGAACGGAAAAACCACCCATGCAACTTTTGGCCGGTGAGCTGCTGTCAGGAAGTATCGTATGATATCAGGTCACGTGATGTAACAAGTTGCTTTTGGCACTGCACACATACACGCCCCCATCCAGGAACCAGCTACTGTAGCTATAAGAACAAGGTAGCAATGGAGCTTTTCCTACTATTGTCATGGCTGAAGAAAGCTAGGAAAGCATTGTCGGAGGAACAGAGAAAGAGGAAACGGCAGACTGACCGAGCAAGTTTTTACACAGTGTTGCCAAATATCTATTCCGAAGCTGTAGGTGGAACTCTGAAGAGAAACCTGCGAGCGAAAAAGGGAAAGAAATTACCAAAACTGCATAGCACCCTGTTAAAACTGACAGTTATGAATACATCAGCATCAACATTACAGGACAGGCTAATGTTGCTTCAAATTTAATAGGATAGTGATCTGACACCAAGGATGTGACAGGAGAGACAGTCAGAGCAGAAAACAAGTCAAGGTGTTGCCACTGCAGCGAAGTATCAAATAGTGCCAGGAAGGTTTTACTTAGAGGATCAAAGGTCATCAATAATTAAAATCTCATCAGAATGAGAAACAATGTGTGAGGTAAATTCTCCAAATTCTTCTAAAGATTGGGAATACGGGCCAGGTGGTCCACAGAGAACCACAAGGTGGAATCATTTTACTTGCAGTCTGTGAAGGTGTGAAGTAGCTAGTGGACTCCAAATACGCACTAAGAGCCTAGCAGGCTCTCTAATAGTCACCTGCGACCTGCCGAGTGCTAAGTCCCTAATGTCAAACTTGATGTAAACACCTGCCAATATTCCTGGACAAAATAGAGGCGTCTATTCCTGAGGGTCAGTACGGTTTACAGTCGGGAGACGGGCAACACATGCGGCTAGCTTTGCAAATTATAGAGCGTGGTCTAGACCTAATTTATCTGTAAAGTGTCTCGAGATAATTCTTGTTATGATTTGATACTATAAATAAAATTGAATTGAATGGATCTTCTCGGGGAAGACCCAGGACTAGGTGGAGGGATTATATCTCAAACCTGGCCTGGGAACGCCTTGGGATCCCCCAGAGCTGGTTAATGTCAGAGCTGGTTAATGTGGCTCGGGAAAGGGAAGTTTGGGGTCCCCTGCTGGAGTTGCTCCCCCCGCGACCCGACACCGGATAAGCGGAAGAAGATGGATGGATGGATGAATTGATCTTGCGCACCTTTCCACACTGTTTATAAGGGACAAACTGCATTATCGAGTCTATCCTCCCCCGAAAAACGCCCACATAAGTTGTTTGTCCATGCAGCAATTAGGACTTTTAGATTTACGTTTGTAATGGTGGCGCCCTCTGGTGGCCGTAGTAATACTGACAGGAGCAAAGCAGAAAGTAAGGTGACAAAGTATAAGAGCCCCAAATTTCTGCGGAAGGAGGTAGGTTGGGGTGGTGGTTGGGTCAAACAAACACTGGACTGTCACCCAGGAGACCGGGGTTTGTGTCCTGTTTGAAAATACTTTCTTTTGTTTTTTACTTTATGGCACAATCGGGGCTATGCCACATTCAGCGTCACATACATAACCAGAAGTGAAGTAACGTCTTATTTAAACCCAAACCACAATCTTTTGCAAAATTAACTAAGTAGTTTTGGTGACTAAACATAACCTAGTAGTTTTTGTGCCTGAACCTAACCAAACTCTAACGTTTTTAAAACCACGAGCGTTGGAGGATGGAAAATGCATGTCTGTCGTATTTCCTGCCACTGCTATGGGCACTGAGTTACAAAACGCTCCTGTGGGTCGTATTAGACAACCTGTTTGTTGTATGGTTTTGAGGACTTGTTGGCATTATCTGCTGACGAGGCTATGCTAGTGCTATCACTAACAAGCCTGCTGTCAAGCCTGTGGCTATCTCGAGGGCCTGTGACATCTAAGGTAACGTTAGCAGAGATGAGCTGTGAAAACAGAACAGTTAACAGAAACCATCGTAACACAGTAAGTAAGGTTGCATTAGCTGTGGGCTAGGCTATGATTGGCTTTGAGCTAAGCCAACAAGGCAGAAACAGATCCTATAACCCTAATGCTAGGAAAGATTTGAAAATAAAACGTACAAGTCTAATACGATACAGACTTAGAGTAACAGAGTAGAAGGGGGAAGAAAGATTAGCCAGCGGTTGTCCACGTCACAGAAATCACAATATGCGTCAGGGGAAGCAGCATCACAGCACTGAAGCGGCGTCACAGCATCCCACAGATCGCAAAAATCTTTTCGCCTTTTAATCTTTCCAAGAAACAACAGACAACAACACGCCATTTATCACAAAGCTTCAAGGACAGAAAAAATAAAAAACTGCAACAGTGCTGACACGCAGAACTGAACACAGTAAAAAATGGCCTTCTCTTAGCTGGAATCACACCGCTACAAGAGGAACGTATTAGTATAAGAAGAGTAACAATCACTGAATTATTGATTTCCTCATTAGGACTTTTGTCAGGACCATTTAGCCACTTTATAAATGAGCTTTCATTAGGGTACTTGCAAGGTAGCCCAACTCACAGTTGATTTATAATGTGCAACATGGTCAATAGAAGAGGGATGGGAGCAGAGGGAGGTGGGAAGAAGCAGGAGTGCGACAGGGCCACGCTGAGAGGCTTTCCACAACAACACATCCCTACATCTCCCCCATCATCATCATCATCATCATCATCATCATCATCATCATAATCATCATCCTCATCATCAGTCTGTAAACCCAGTAGTCAAACCCAAGAACACAGGACTTGGCAATTTTGCAAACAAACAAATGAAGGTGGCTACTTCTAAAAGCATATTCAAAACTACTGGTCAGTGAGTGATGGAGAGAATGAAGCCAGATACAATACATGGAATGTTTTGGACTCTTCGTTTTTGTGTTGAAGTGGATTTTGGTATGTTTTTGTCACATTACAGACCCTCTGATATCTGAAACAGTGTTTAACCCTTGTGTTGACTTCGGGTCATATTGATCCGTTTTCAATTTTTGTTTTATATCATAAAATATGGGACGTAGAAATAAGCGCTGAAAATGTGTAGAAGAAAACATTTTACAATTGAAAACGTTGGAAAAAGCAAAAACAAAATGTGAAAAAAAGGTGTAAAAAAAAAGTGTTTTTTTCAAGTTTGACGGGAAGACAACACAAGGGTTAAACTGAACACAAAGCAAGTTTTAGAGGGGGAAAAGTCACGAGCGGATGTGAAAAGACATCAGTTGTCTCTAGGTGCCACAAACTGAGGTGAAGACGCATCTGTACGAGTTGAAACCGTTTCAAGGAAGACTAATGTTCACTTATACCAACTACAGCTACAAGACTCCACTTCATGAATGTACAGACAAGAGGGAAGGAGAAACTACAGAAATGTGACAAAGAACAAACTCCAGGTTTCAGGTAGAGATAAACACAGACACACTCCTCACACATATGCATTCGACAAGCAGCTACTACTAGCATAACATACCCAAATATCCAACCAAACTGTAGGTGGTCAAGTTGCATTGTGGGTAATGTAGGCACCAGAGGAATGTGTGTAATAAAAAAGGATACATCTGGTTCTGCTGAATCAATTTAGATTATTTCTTCAGGGGAAAATGTGCGGTCTCTGATCTGCTACATCATTCATAAGATGGACATTTGTTATGACTTTATACTTGAAAGAATTACCTACTTCACATTCAAAAGAGCTCTACTAACCCACTGATTTGCCTCACATTTTGCAACATGGCTACATCTTCTAAACAGCAACATCCTAAACAGAGACCTCTAGGTTTATTTTTTTGTTTACAGTACAGCAGCTCCTGCACTCAGGACAACTGGAGCCACATGCAGAAAACTAAAGACACACTGTAAGAACAGATACAGTAAGAGACAACATCTGACCATCCTGTCGATTCCCACCACTTAACCTAACAAGCGCACCATGGCAACAAATCACCTCATGTCCCTGTTCATTAGGTAATTTGGAGCATCCCATTGGCTTGATCGGATTGTCGTTTGTTATCTGCCGACCGATGCTAAACACTGGACTTCTCTGACAGATCGACTGTGACGAGCGACTTCAACAGGATCCAGCCTGTGCTAGGATTAATAGGGAGTCCATTTGAGTAAGATTATACTTTTAAGGTAAATTAGGAGGACTTTTCACTACGGTAAGTGCAATAAATGTAAACATAAAGTGCCCATTTCCTTAAACTGTTGCCTGACTTTAAGCTCCTGCATCCTTCCAGGATCATCTCAGAAATGACATCATTATATTTCCCTGTGGGAACGATTTGTGTTTTCAGTAGCAAGTATGTACTGTAGCAGGTTTTCAATTCTCAGAGTAGCCGCAAGGCCTCGGCTGTGATTGTAGCTGCAGTGTATCGATGCAAAGTGTACTGCAATAATAACTTTAGCGGTGTGCATGTGAGATCAGTGTAGTAGTCACAGCTGGCTTACCAAAAGAAAACAGTGGCTCAGGTTTCCAGAGCTACTGAGGTGTCGTTACATTTGCACAAACAAATCATAAAACAAAACTGAAAGAAGAGGACCTATACAAAATGTGTGGCCGAGAAAAAGAAAAACACAAATGGCTTCACGAAAACATCTAATACCAAGGGGAAAAAGTCAGGTGAGCAACAGAAAGACAAATGTAGCTCATATGGCCTGAATCTGAACAATACACCGTGTTCATCACCCGTCCACTGGTTGGGTCACCATATTAAAGGATGTCGGAGGCGATAAGCTTCAGTGCAGCGTCGCTGTCCTGAGGCCACAGCACCTTTAGATGCACTTTCTACCGGCCACACTGAACGCCTGGCACAGAGCTATTGATTTCCTTCCCCTCTGACACTTAATCTAACCCACAATGATCTACGACCTTATTTTCACACTAATTTCTTCTTGATCAGAGGTGATAAATATCGCATTGACATAACCAGCTCTTTGTGCATTGCATCAATGCACTGTTTTGTTTAACATGACACCGCCTAGAGCGCTCCGACTCCGACTGGCAGTTTGAGAAATGACCTGAGTTGTATCGTCTTGCCTTCAGAGATGCAGCGAGCAGTTTGAAAAATGTATTTCTTTCTGTTGCACTGCAATGATTCCAAGGTGCTTTTTTTTATACCAAAACTACAGATACTGGTAAAAAAAAAAACATCCATCTTTAGGAACAAATACAAAAACTGAACTGCTAAAATGACAGAAATGAACTGATAAGCTTGACAGCTCAAGTATTTTTCTTTAACACAAATTTTAGTTTTGCAAACAGCTGCAGTGTTTCCTCAGTTGGTGACAGTGTGAAAGAAGTTAGATGGAAAACAAGATCATGTTACAAAGTTTAATGCTTAGTGCTCCTGTTTTTATATTTAAAGGTCCCATGACATGGTGCTCTTTGGATGCTTTTATATAGACCTTAGTGGTCCCCTAATACTGTATCTGAAGTCTTTTATATAGACCTTAGTGGTCCCCTAATACTGTATCTGAAGTCTCTTTTATATAGACCTTAGTGGTCCCCTAATACTGTATCTGAAGTCTCTTTTATATAGACCTTAGTGGTCCCCTAATACTGTATCTGAAGTCTCTTTTATATAGGCCTTAGTGGTCCCCTAATACTGTATCTGAAGTCTCTTTTATATAGGCCTTAGTGGTCCCCTAATACTGTATCTGAAGTCTCTTTTATATAGGCCTTAGTGGTCCCCTAATACTGTATCTGAAGTCTCTTTTATATAGACCTTAGTGGTCCCCTAATACTGTATCTGAAGTCTCTTTTATATAGACCTTAGTGGTCCCCTAATACTGTATCTGAAGTCTCTTTTATATAGGCCTTAGTGGTCCCCTAATACTGTATCTGAAGTCTCTTTTATATAGACCTTAGTGGTCCCCTAATACTGTATCTGAAGTCTCTTTTATATAGACCTTAGTGGTCCCCTAATACTGTATCTGAAGTCTCTTTTATATAGACCTTAGTGGTCCCCTAATACTGTATCTGAAGTCTCTTTTATATAGACCTTAGTGGTCCCCTAATACTGTATCTGAAGTCTCTTTTATATAGACCTTAGTGGTCCCCTAATACTGTATCTGAAGTCTCTTTCCCAAAATTCAGCCTTGGTGCAGAATTACAGCCACTAGAGCCAGTCCCACAATGAGCCTGAAATGAAATGGCACGTCCTTAGGACGTGCCATTTCTGTGTCTGTTGCTTTAAATGCTATTGAGAAGGGGAGAGAGGGGGGCAAGGTGGAGGGTGGGGGTGTGGCCTTGACCAACTGCCATGCTTCACTCGTTTGCAAGCCATGATGTCTCTCTCTCTCTCATGGGCGGGCAAAGCAGAGAAAGGGGAGGTAACCTTTCCCCTTATGACGTCATAAAGGGGAGATTCCAGATCGGCCCATCTGAACTTTCATTTTCTCAAAGGCAGAGCAGGATACCCAGGGCTCGGTTTACACCTATCGCCATTTCTAGCCACTGGGGGACCATAGGCAGGCTGGGGGAACGCATATTAACGTTAAAAAAATCGTAAAGTGAACTTTTCATGCCATGGGACCTTTAAGCTAACTTTATAATGAATACTGTGGTTTAACCATAGACTGTATAAATCAGGACGTAGTCTTTTTGATGTAACCCATAGGTTTCCGAAGAGCCAAAATGCGACTCCCGGTCACCCTAGCTGTTGACGTCTTGGCAGGGAATGTTAAAGGTATTCCTGTACCTGAATTTAACGTGTGTGTTGTGAAAGGGCTGTTGAACAATTAAAAACAAGTATAATAATGTAAAAGCTGGAATGAAACACAAAATCTCATTTGTGACACTGTTTCAGCGCAGAACCATTAATTTTTGGAACTGTTGCAATTACCTTAACAAAGCAATGCTGTTAATTAACGAAAGAATGAAATAATTATTCATATTGTTTACAAGGCTTGGGGCGTTATAGCAGCGTGTTTATCTGTTATGACACCTCCAGCAACACATCTGCAGGAGGAAGTCTGATTTTAGTGCAATGGAGAGAATTTTTATTCCACATTAACTTTTAAAATTTGCCCCTTAAAAAACCCATCATTGACATGATTCGCTCTTCATTTTTTTATTTATATATAAAAGCAGCATGTAGCAAGATGAGTGTGAATATTAATTCTTCAATCATTTCATAATCTTTTTTAAAGATTATTTTTATGGGCATTTTTTCGGCCTTTATTTTTGACAGGACAGAGAGGGGGAATGACATGAAGCAAAGGGCCCGGGCCCGCTGCGTTGAGGAGTAAACCTCTATATATGGGCGCCCGCTCTACCAACTGAGCTATCTGGGCGCCCATCATAATTTTATCAGAGAAATCCCTTGTAAAACTTAGCCAAGGACCAGTGTTGTTGTTAAAGAATAACGATCACAACATTTAGCATCTAAACTGACTAATCTGGACATTTGCAGGTATGTTTTTAAGCAGTTTACTGTGTTACAATGGCTTAGACAGGCTGCCCTATGTTCTTGGCGGTGGTTGTTAGGGACATACGCAGCCTGGGAGGAAGATCTGCAGACATTACTCAGGACTGGAAAAAGTACTGGTAAGAAAACCATGAAGTTTTTCTTTACAAAACACTACATTGTGTAGCCCCCACTTTTGAAACCTATTTGCCCTTGCAAATAAGTCTTGTATCAATAATTTGATTGGCTTTATCCAAATGAGTTCTCTGTCCACTTAGATAAAGAAACAAGAGCACTTGGACTAGTATATGCACAGACAGGGTGGGGGGGGAATGCATGTAACCACAAAAATATAGTAATATCTCTCTCTGTAATTGCTCAAAAACAAACCATTAAGTAAGTTAAGTAATTTAACTGCAGATAGACTTAAATCAGTCTTTTAACAGATTATTTTAAGCACACATATATATAGTAGATGTCATTAAAAATAATAATTTTATATATTTAAAAAGCGGACCTTCAATTTATCATTATCAAGGTAAACTTGTAAATTTATAGTGATGATTTGTTTCATATTGCTCAGCCATACTACTGCATGTGCAGAGTCTTGTGTGTGTTAGTTGACTTGAGTTTGTGTGTGTGTGTGTGTGTGTGTGTGTGTTCCCACTGAGCTTGGGACAGGGCCACAGGTGAGATCCCTCTAAATTACACACAAGTGGTCATTAATTATAAATGACACTTTAGTCACATAAACGATTTCATCCTCAAATGAGGTCTGAGGGCAGCCGCTACTGAGGTCCACCATGCATGCGTGTGTGTGTGTGTGTGTGTGTGTGTGTGTGTGTGTATAAATGAGTGTGTCTGCATGTGTAATTTAGAGCGCCAACACCTGTGGCCCCATTCCCAGCTCAGCAGGAAACACGCACACACGTACATGCCTACACGCACATTAGCATTAGGTGTGTTGATGGGTGCGTGTGTTGGTGATTCCGGCAGCCCCATCCAGCACATCGCAGGGCTTTGATGAACATACTCATTATGCTAAAGAGTGCTCCATGCCCGGGCTTCCCTGTGCCTTCAGGAAAGGTTAACTCGGGATGGTTACACAGCACAGCGAGAGGCTGTGGGTGCACGGGGGCAGAGCGGCTCTGGAGGAGCGCCGTGACGGTGTTAGATGTCTCGGGACCAGAAATAGATCTGGGTATGCAGCGCAAATATCATGGGAACATCAAGGCACCATGATTGATGCCACAGAATAAACAAACATTGCAGGTGAAACTGCTGCAGCTGAAATGTCCCAAATCAGACGTTTTCCCCTCACAGATCTCACGTTGTCTGGAGAGCAGCTGTAAATTAGTAACATCCCAAATTAATTTGTACAGTGGCACAGGAGGCAGTCAGGATTTGAATGTCCCTGTTACATGTACATAGAAGTACAAACACTAAGGCAAATTCCACATAAATGTAACGTACTGTGACGATAAACCCTTCTGATTCTGATTCTGATGCAGCTACAAATAGCAATTAACAGAAAATAAATGTGGGTTAATAACCGTTGAAGAAATGGCTATTAATATTGTGAAATTATGTATTCTTGCTGCTCCTCCTTATTTCAACACCTATTTTTTTTATATTTGCAGGAATATAAAAGGCGTTAATAATATAAGAATACAATGTGCTACAAGTGATACAGATTTATGACGAGAGTTATGTGCATTATATCACCCCAGTGGCCCTATGAATTACATCCACATTGTATTGTTTCAACACCTAATGATTTACGTATTTTACTATAATCTTTCCCAAACTTTTTTCTTCTTCTTTTTTTAAAAAGATTATTTTTTGGGCATTTTAGGCCTTAATTTATACAGGACAGCTGAAGACATGAAAGGGGAAAGAGAGGGGGTTGAAGGAGTAAGCCTCTCTATATGGTCACCTGCTCTACCAGGTGAGCTACCCAGGGGCCCCTCTTTTCCTTCTTTTTTTTTTTTTAAACATTTATCGCCCTTATCGGAAAGTTGACAGTGGAGAGTCAGACATCATGGGGAGAGTGTGAGACATGCAACAATGGTCCACAGACAGAAATTAGTCGGGGGCCGTTGTGGTTACATGGTGTAAGCCTTCACCGTATCCATCTTTCCCAAACTTTAACCATAACATGACTGCCATGTGCAGATATTGTAGAAAGTAAGAATTTAAAAAAAGTTTGGTATTGGACGTAAAAAAAGAAGAATACATTGCAGGGATTTTCCAGAATTTTCCAAAATTCATGTTCTTGTCTGGCGATGGGATTGTTTAATTTATCATGTTGCTAGGGCTACCTATTGGCAGAATGGCATCAAATTACGCAGACCTACGTGAGGTTGATATGAGCACTCAATATCTAAATTTGGTTGGAGTTGCACAATGCATTTAAGAGTTATGACAGTTCATGTCAAGTAGGTTACCCTTAGATTTTTTTTTAAATCATAGAAAAAGCTAGCATGCTACAGTGGTGTGAAAAAGTGTTTGCCCCCTTCCTCATTTCCTGTTCCTTTGCATGTGTGTCACACTTAAGTGTTTCGGAACATCAAACCAATTTAAACAAAAGTCAAGGACAACACAAGTAAACACAAAATGCAATTTGTAAATGAAGGTGTTTATTATTAAAGGAGAAAAAAAATCCAAACCATCATGGCCCTGTGTGAAAAAGTGATTGCCCCCCTTGTTAAAACATACTATAACTGTGGTTGTCCACACCTGAGTTCAATTTCTCTAGCCACACCCAGGCCTGATTATTGCCACACCTGTTCACAATCAAGGCATCACTTAAATAGGAGCTGCTTGACACAGTAAGGTCCACCAGAAGATCCTTAAAAGCTACACATCATGCCGAGACCCAAAGAAATTCAGGAACAATTGAGAAAGAAAGTAATTGAGATCTATCAGTCTGGAAAGGGTTATAAAGCCATTTCCAAAGCTTTGGGAATCCAGCGAACCACAGTGAGAGCCATTATCCACAAATGGCGAAGACATGGAACAGTGGTGAACCTTCCCAGGAGTGGCCGGCCGCCCAAAATTACCCCAAGAGCGCAGCGACGACTCATCCAAGAGGTCACAAAAGACCCCACAACAACGTCCAAAGAACTGCAGGCCTCACTTGCCTCAGTTAAGGTCAGCGTTCATGCCTCCACCATCAGGAAAAGACTGGGCAAAAATGGCCTGCATGGCAGAGTTCCAAGGAGAAAACCACTGCTGAGCAAAAAGAACATCAAAGCTCGTCTCAATTTCTCCAGAACACATCTTGATGATCCCCAAGACTTTTGGGACAACATTCTGTGGACCGATGAGACAAAAGTGGAACTCTTTGGAAGGTGTGTGTCCAAGTATATCTGGCGTAGAAGGAACACTGCATTTCATAAAAAGAACATTATACCAACTGTAAAATATGGTGGTGGCAGTGTGATGGTCTGGGGCTGTTTTGCTGCTTCAGGACCTGGAAGACTTGCCGTGATAAAAGGAACTATGAATTCTGCTGTCTACCAAGAGATCCTGAAGGAGAATGTCCGACCATCTGTTCGTGTACTCAAGCTGAAACGAACTTGGGTTCTGCAGCAGGACAATGATCCTAAACACACCAGCAAGTCCACCACCGAATGGCTGAAGAAAAACAAAATGAAGACTTTGGAGTGGCCTAGCCAAAGTCCTGACCTGAATCCTATTGAGATGTTGTGGTATGACCTTAAAAAGGCCGTTCATGCTCGAAAACCCTCTAATGTAACTGAATTAGGACAATTCTGCAAAGATGAGTGGGCCAAAATTCCTCCAGGACGCTGTAAAAGCCTCATTGCACGTTATCGCAAACGCTTGGTTGCAGTTGTTGCTGCTAAGGGTGGCCCAACCAGTTATTAGGTTTAGGGGGCAATCACTTTTTCACACAGGGCCATGATGGTTTGGATTTTTTTTCTCCTTTAATGATAAACACCTTCATTTACAAATTGCATTTTGTGTTTACTTGTGTTGTCCTTGACTATTGTTTAAATTGGTTTGATGTTCCGAAACACTTAAGTGTGACAAACATGCAAAGGAACAGGAAATGAGGAAGGGGGCAAACACTTTTTCACACCACTGTATATTATGTATACAATTTGGTGAAGATGATTGTGAAAAAATCTAAGAAAATTCAAAATAGCTGAAATTTTGCTTTGCCAAAATCGGGTTTTGCCTATATTGATAGAGTAGATTTACTACTTGCTATCTGATCAAAGACATCTTACTACTAACAAACAGACCAACACATGAGAAAGAAAGTGAAAGGGTTGATTTGATAATTTTGGAAATTGAAACTGAAGTCTCGCAATTTTGCACAATAAATCAAAATGCAAATACAGAAGTTATGTCTTTTGTTACTGTTACTCTGCCCTCTGCCTACAATTAATGTCACTGTATTGGATATGAGTTACATGGTAGAGTAGTCTGGCCCAACAGAAGTACATTTCCATGATAACTGCCTGAGCCATGTGTGAGCCACGCGCCGGATGTCCCTCACCTTTCGCTCTGTGTGTTGCTGTCCCTTCCCTTTCGGGAAACAACAAACTTTGAGCTAGCAAGCTACACACTGAAAATGGATCGTGCAATAAGGCAGGCCTGCTTGGTTCTTTCGGGGAATGGTTGTAAAGATTTAAAAAGAATATGTTTTATGACTGACTGGTGGAATTGCTATGGACGAAGTATACACGGAGATACACTGGTAACAGCAAATGGCGCTTAACCATGTATCCAGCTAATTTAAATAGCTCACGTTACTGTATTGTGTCAACAGTTAACTTCATTTAATATTGTGTATGGCGTTTTCTTTTGCAGGGTGCAAAAGTTCCACCAAAACAAGTTCCTTCTCGAGACTATTTTGCAGAGGCACCGTCGTGGTGCCTGGAGCTTAGCGCCACCCAAGACAATTGTGATTGGTTTAAAGAAATGCAAACAACCCAGAGAGCGTTTTTTTTTTTTTCTATACTAGAATGTATGTGTGGTATAGTCAGACCTTACTCCACAGTGCTGTGGAGAAAGGCTAACAATGCAAGACTACACTGTAGAGTAAATGTCCCAAAAAGCTTAGAGGTGGTGTGACTCTGCTAGTTATGTATGACAAAACTGAGAATTGATTAGAAACGGTATGAAAAAGAGGAATCTGATAAGAATCATCTGAACATCAGAGGGCAATAAAATATATATATATATATATATATATATATATATATATATATATATATATATATATAAAAAAACACTGTATATGTAAGAATGAAACTATATAACAGAACAAAGTTCTTAATTTGCTCCACCTCTCTTTCCTCATTTCTCTCACTATCCCATTCCCTCAGAGTCAGAGATTAGTGTGTAATTACATGGGAGATCAGCAAAAAACGGGGTGAAAAAAAAAGGGAGTAGTATATTTTAACAAGGCGGTGGAGCAGGAGTGGCGATGGGGGAGGAGGTGGCGCGGCCCTCGTCACGGGCCGACTGATTGTCTGCTTTTAATCCTCAACCTCATTATCACCTCCAGGTCCGGCAGTGGCAGTAAATGAATCTATCTGCCGAGTGTCAAATCTTCACACCTTCGCCATGGTAATCACCCCAAGGTGCAAATACAGAAGATGGATAGGACGAGAGGAATGAAGGGGGGAAGAGAGAGTGTATGACCCCTGCATTTCATCAACAAAATCCCCTCATTTCATAATTAACAACAAGCTACATGATGTTTGGTTGGTAATTACAGCTCATTAAATATTCAGCTTCATTAAGGTCACACCAGTGACAGAATGTATAGATTTGGTACATATAGGAAGTGAAGAGCCATTACTGCTGTCAGATATTAAAAAATATAATCATTCAAAATTTGACATTTTTTCTTTTTCCAAGTCGTACTAAAATCTTACATGTTTATCTATTTATTACAACCTTGAAACATGTTCAAGAGCAAAAGAAAGGTTTAAAAAGTACACAGGTTCATTAGAACTATGAAAGAAAATACTAAAGAAAATAAGCCTTTTTAATCAATGAAAAAAAGCTAAATTATTTGTTATTATTCTGCACTGGCTATTATTCCAAAATGGATTTGGTTTGCACACTGTGAACACTCTCAGAGAGAGATATCCAACATCCAACAGCGGATATTAAAATAACTGTCCGATGCAGAGATTGTCAGAGAGTCAGGTGGATCTGTTATCATTTAATTAATTCATAATTTATGTTCTTTATTGATCCCCAATGGGGAAATTACAATGTAAACTATGTTGTTATAATACACACTACACACAGGCCTGAAATACACACACACACACATGCTCAGGTCCTTTACATGCACTAATGGAAAGATGTCAGAGTGAGTGGGCTGCGACTGCTGAACATGCACCCTGAGCGGTTGGGGGGGGGGGGGGTACTTCGGTCCATACGGGGGACTTGAACTGGCGGTTCCCAACCCAACTCCCTGTGGACTGAGCTACTGCCATCCCTCTTAAGGTGTGGAGAGAGTGTAAAATATTTGCATTAAATACTTTTTATTGATGTTAAATTGCCTGAGAAAATGTAGATTAGTCATCCAGAAATTAACTTACATTAAGAATCACAAACTAAAATAGGCCTACGTAATCATCTCAATAAAAAAAAAAAAATTGAAAGATAAAATAGCTCCAAATTGACCTCACAATGAGCTTATACATTGACGGTCATCTTTTCACTTCCCATTATTAGCTCAGAAAATAAACAATATTAGATAAAGCCATGGTCCGTTTGCCATTGAAAAAATGTTAACATTAATATTACACATCTGGAAAAGGAACAAGGGAAGGTGTGTTAATGTTAAAAAGCTGTTCATTATAATTTGCTTTGGTGTCACTGCTGTGATATTGCTATCTGTTCTATGTTTTTCCTGTGAGAAAAAAATGATTCAAAATGCAGGATAACTCAACAATTTCCTCCTTAAGATATAATTGAATTTTCATCATCTTATGTTGTTGATTTCATTTCTATATTCTGCAGCCCATCGGATGTTTCTGGACAAAAATGTTTTCAAGGTGGTATAATAATTAACATTATTGTCACCATTGTTGTTTTAATTGATATTATGTAAGTCTCTGTCTACAGGCCTCTTTGTGTCAGTGTTCAAACCGCAGTGACAAAAAGCCGAGGTCTGTCCGAGGTTTCTGCCTAAAAGGAAATGTTTCCTCGCCACTGTTGCACCAAATGCTTGCTCGTGGGAAGTTGTTGGGTCTTGGTAAATTATAGTGTGGTCTAGATCTACTCGATCTGGAAAGTCTCTTGAGATAACTCTGATTATGATTTCATACTGCAAATAAAACTGAATTGAATTTACGGAAAAGCTTGGATATTAGTGTTAGTTTCTTTATTTATAATTATTAAGTGAGTTTTATGGTGCTTAAAGCTGGTTAAAAATTCATTAAAAAAATGATTAATTTCATTCATTCTTGACAAAAACATACTTATTGCATATTAAAGTGAAATAAAATCTCCCCACCCCAGAGACATGCTGCCTCCATTGTCACTGAAGTTCCTGAGAAAGAGCTTCGAGGTGCAGGAAAATGACTCTTTGATAAGTTGCAATACACTTCCAATGGACACGAGCCCTTTGGACAAATCTAACAAAATCTATGCTACCTTGAAAAACTATAATCATGCATTATTGAATTGCCAAGGATAGTGTGTAATAGAGAGATCCTAAACCCATTCCCCCTCCTGAATTATTAATTGAATTCAAATAACAGACAGAATCATTTTCTTAAAATATCTAAATCATTTTTCACAAGAGCCTTAAAATGGGGGTAAAACAACAGAAATGCAGTCTGTGTGTCCTGCATTTAGATCTGGAAAGTGACTAATTGTGAGTGTCAAACACTAATGAAAACAGGGAAATTGGTTACCAACATGTAAGAGGGATATGCAGACATGTTGGAGTAATAATATGGCAATGACAACAGAACACCCTTTTTGCTTAGCCAGAAGAAAGAGTCAATAATGTTACAATTGGCAAATCCCTCGTAACCATCGGTAAACATCATACCACAGGCCTGCTTTTATTTGTAACCCCTGCTACTTCCCTTTGGACCATTCCGCTGGCATATCTTCATTATCGAGCAACAAGCAGCAGAAAGAGAGTTGGCTAAATGTTGTACTAAGACCAGGGTAAAATATGATAATGAGTACAAATGGGATTATTAGGAGGCTGTGTGTCATCAGTCTGACTGATCCATGATGTCAAACTAGCCAAGCAAATTCAATTAGGCCTGCAATTACTCCCTGGCGCTAGTGGAGACGTATGGGAGACGTTAAATATTGATGGTAACATAGATGCCACATTTGTTCATCTCCAAAGGTGAACGCATCTCCTCGAAGGTAATCACAAATGCTAAATATGAAGCCGGTCCATTCGTCACGCTGAGCTCCAGAGCAGCTACACTGTCTGTTGTCATGAAGGGGACAAGCAGAAGGGGACAAGCAGAACGTCTGCAAATGCACTGTAGGTTTGTTTAGACTGGGAGTACTTTTTTTTTTCTTCATATTTTTTAAAATGTAGACTCCTTTCCATCATGGTCGTTAGTTTCAAAATAAAAAGGAAGGGAATTAATGTCATGCAAGGATCCTAAGGATTACCCAGCATTATATTCAGTGACATACACTCAACTCTGAAGAAAAAAATAAATTCCACTGGAAAAGTGGTGTTTATCTGGACCAAAGCCAGTACCAACATCAGCCACAAAGGCGGAAGATTTCAGATTCTTAATGGGCCACTCTGATGTCCTAAAACATGAGAAATTACCAAAACGTGCCCCTTCAAGTTAAATTTTTGTGTGAAAAGCTGCATGTTTTGGCACAAGAATACATATGTTTAAGCAAGTCATTAGGCACATATGTAGATCAACTGTAGTTGTTTTGCTCGGTTATTTTAAAGGAACACGCCGACTTATTGGAAATTTAGCTTATTCACCGTAACCCCCAGAGTTAGACAAGTCGATACATACCCTTCTCATCTCCGTGCGTGCAGTAACGCTGTCTGACGGCTCCAGCGGCATCAGGCCAGCACAGAACATGCAGGTGAATGGTTCCAGTAATCCTACTGCTCCGACACAGCCGTCTTCTAACTGTAAACAAACCGGGAACTATATTCTCAGGCAGAAGAATATAGTACTTGGGCGGAGTGATATGCTCGCAGCAAGCCTGTCTGAGAATATAGTTCCCGGTTTGTTTACCGTTAGAAGAAGGCTGTGTCTCATGTTACGTTGTTTTTGTACACGCTGTGACTCTACAAATCACAACATGTAAATAGGAACATGTTGCGTTATTTTGTCACAATTGGGAGCAGTAGGCTAGTTGGAACCAGTTACCTACAGGCTCTGTGCTGGGCTAAGCTAATGCTGGAACCGTCAGACAGCGTTACAGCACGCACGGAGATGAGAAGGGTATGTATCGACTTGACTTACTCTGGGGGTTACGGTGAATAAGATAAATTCCCAATAAGTCGGCGTGTTCCTTTAACCCAGCCGTTCTCACTCCCAACTCAAAAACTACTGACGCTTGGTCCGTGGCCGTCAGTGGCAGAAACCGACGCACAAGGCACCCTTTAGCGTCTGTGTGGGACGCACCGGGCAGAGCAGCAGCTCGACCACGGCGCTGTAAGATAACGTAGAATGAAGAGCGAGAATGGGAGTAGTATAAAAGATCGAAAATCCACATAATGAGGTAGGTTGGGGTGGTGGATGGGTCAAACAACACAGGACATTGACCAAGGAAACCGAGGTTCTTGTCCTGTTCGTTCCCTTCGTGTTACTTAAATGTACATCTTTTAACCCCACCCACGATCTTTTCCTAACCCTTACTAGGTGGTCCTACCCTGTGCGTTGAAAAATTACACCGAGGTGTAAAGTGTTAAAAAGGCAAGGGGTCCTGACCAAGCATTAGTATTTGACAAGTTGAGAATGAGAATGTGTTGTTTAAATCAGGCTGTTATGTATAGTATTAGTAGCCTGAATTAGTTTTTAACTCCTATCGCAATTCTTTTATGGTTTTATGGTACCTGAGTAGTCTAGAAATGTAGACGCACCCTAGCGGCAGCAAATGTAATTTGCTCTTCGTTGGCTTGCGAGCTGGAAAAACCAAATCCTGGTCCCGATTGTGTGATTGGTCACATCGTGTATAGAGTCGGTGGGCGGGCTTAACATAAGGATGACAGAGTTGGGCCGGTTCCGTGTGAATTCCCTGCTACTTGAAAACAAAGAAGATGGCTGCTGCGGCTGGAGAACAGTGGTCTTTCGAATCGGCTTAGGCCGTGACTCTGGAAGACTTAGAGTTAAGCACTGAAGTCGTTCTTAAAAAAGGAAGATGTGTTCGGAGTTTTGCTGACCGGATACGGCAAAAGTTTAATCTATCAACTAGCGTTGCTCTGGTTGGCTATGAGTGCAGAGGGAATTTGAAAGACAACCGTTTATCCCGCCCCTCAGATTGAGCCCTGCCAATGGTGAGTTCCCAGACCCAACATCTTGATGTGGGTCTGGCTTGTCAGGCTAGTACCTGAGGCTAAAGCAGTTAGGAACCAATGGGTTAGTACATAACTTTTTCTACACTGAAAGCAAAAAGAAACAAACTTACCTGCTGTTGAACTTCTCCGGATGCTTCTCTCTCATAACATGGAAACGATGGGCAATGGATGCATCCTGAAAGACAGAATCAAATCTTTAGCTCACGTACTGCGAACAATATTGAATTCGTTGCAAGTGATTATCATCTCCTCAAACTAAAAGTCTGCAGTTTGGGCATCCTTGCCCAAATTATTCTAGATCCTGGTGTTAAAGTTAGAGATCTGCTGTTTTTAGTTTATGTCAAATATGTGTTTTTTTATATCTGGGATTAAATATCTGTCCTGCAGACCTTTGGAGACGCTAACATGTAAAGCTACTCACCAACCACAACACAAGTATAACTATTTGCCTTTACATCCAAGGTAGTCTATATCCACGACGTTCCACTTCTGGGATTGCTATGTTGCTGCCGGGAAATCCACCAGATCACACTCTTTTCGCCCGGATGTCCGTTACCTTCCGCTTTCTTTGTGTTGGATATTTAAACTCTGGTCGATTCATGAGGACTATGGTTAACTGCTCCTCAGATCTCTGCAGGGTACATCCAGACAGCTAGCTAGACTACGTATCCAATCTGAGTTTTCTGTTGCACGACTAAGACAACTTTTGAATGTACACACGTTCCACTAAAACAAATCTCTTCCCGAGGCTATTTTGCAGAGGCACCGTGGCTCTGCCCGGCTCATAGCGCTGCCCAAGAAAATTGTGATTGGTTTAAAGAAATGCCAATAAACCAGAGCACGTTTGTCTCCCATCCCAGAATGCTGTGTGGACTAGCCAGACCCCTCCTCCAGCAGCGTTGTGGACGGAGACTACATCCAAGGCAACTACTTCCTCATTAACCAACTTCCCAAACTTCTCTAACAGCGCAGTTGTACATTGCATGTCCCTTGTGCATACAGCATTTCTATAGGATGAAAGACGCTGTGTGCAGCAGGTTTCAGCGGGGTTGAGTCTGGGATGGAGACGTATCGACAGAAACCCTGATGAACAGCATGCTCTCTCCACACAGGCTAATTAATTAAACACACATTGTGAGTAATCACAGCTTCCAGCTAACCTACAGGATGCTGCCGACACCACGGCAACCAAGTTGTTTTCTTTCTCCCTCTCTCTCCATGTAACATATGTTAGGGTGGTGTGATTGACAGAGACACTTCACCAGTGTATTAACACCATCTCAGTCTGGTAAGACTGTAAGATCTAGTATTTAAGAATTAACTTACAGAGTAAAGTAAATTTAGAGTAAATGCTGTTGTTTACACATCGATGTGTACATCTTATTTACATGTTTTCTGTGTATTTGATCGGGATCAGGCAGGGAGGTGTAAATGCACGCAGACTGCATGGATAGTTGGGCTCGCGTCGTGATCAGGTTTCACAAAAGATATTTCAGACTGGTCTGCAGTGTTAGATTGTTTCCAATGTACCAGGCTGACCAGTGGCACCGGATGACAAAAACGAGAAAACCATGGCTCATAATTTTATGGTTTGCTTACAATGTTGTGGAGCAAGTGATGAGAAGAGAAAGAGTTTTTAAAGAGAACATGTCGGAAATATGCAGCAGTGAAGACACCATCAATCAGTCTATATATTTTATATTTATATATAATAACTATCCCGATTTTGACTGATGAGATAGCAGAAGTACTGAACCATGCCACACGGCAGCCTCAGCTCTGCACTGAGGATTTATGGAGTTTGAAGTTTACACTCAGAAAAACTCGCCTCCTGATCTCAGCCAGGTATAAATGCAATCTGAGCAGTTCTTAAAGAGTAATTTAACACCAGGATGTTTCACTGCCCTCTCTGGTTGAAGCTTTGAAGCCTATTTCACTTCTGATCACACCCAGCACCACTGATGGGTGTGGTCCTGGAGTAGATCTGTACATCGTAGCAGCAGGGTCTTAAGTAAACCCACTGGAGGTCAGCAAAGACAAGAGCACCTAACTTGACCTCTTCCTGCTCATCTCAAGCAAAATTAGCTAGTATGAACAGGAGGGATGATTACATACATATACAGCCAATAGGAATGGCCTCTTGCTGAAATGACCTGTGATTGGTCAAAGTCTCCTGTCACGGGCTAGATTTCCTAAAGCCTAAAAACCGAGCCAAGAGAGGGGCAGAAGTCTAGTTTTCTTTCAGCACACTAGAGTTACAATATGCTGAATATTATTAGTAATTATTATTAATTCATCTTGAAGATTATCAAGATTGTTTTAGAAGTTTTTCAAACAAAAAACTGTCTACCCCAGCTTTACAGTAACATGAAAACTAAATATATATGAGATCAATTATGTCAGATGCAGATTGTGAACTACAGAGAGAAATTTTCCTTTAATTTACACTTTTATTTACAAAAATTTACAAAAATGCTGGCAAGGCCTTTGTGGAAAAACAGACCAAACTCTGACAAAGTTGTCCGGCTCTGAAAATATCTCAGGAAAGTTCTCTCCCCCTCTCCCCTCCACTGAAGCAATCTGTTTTGACCCACTCCATTTTGAGTGGCACTATTGAAACAGCACGTACAGGGAGGACCCCCTGCTAGCTCTCTGTACAAAAATGTAGGAGAAGCCAAAAGAGGAAAAAAAAAAAAAAAAAAAAAAAATCAATGGAGCTTCTCTTGATGTCTCTTCAAGACGCTGTAAGCAGAAGACCAAAAGAATTCTTCAAGTTCCCCGCAGACTCACCTCACGCTTCCAACGCGAGCCAGAAAGGTGAGATGATGGATATATGTGAGAGAGTGTAACTTGATTTTCTTACAAACAGGACAATAGCTGCAAACAAGAGGTGCAAAAGCGAGGAGAGGTTGTCTCCCATTTGGTTTGGGGTCTATTATCTGAGATCTGTACAAGTGGAGCTGTGGCTTTTGCAACAGTAGACGGCGATTTCAAGTCACATTGATGCAGCGTTTGTGTGCTTTAAGTGGTAAAACCTTTCAAATAAACCAGCCTAACACGGCTATGTAGCTGAAATCAACATCACACAAGATTAATATTTTATGATTTTCTTTCAATATGGACATATATCCATAAACATGGCAGATACGCCAAATTACTTACACAATTAGAAAATTGATCAATTTCTATCCACGTTGAAAAAAAAAAACTTAATTTATTTAGTTAGTTTTTAATTACCATGTGCTTGGAATTAGAAGCCCACACAATGACTGATGAGTATATCACAGAAAAAAAGTTAAAACAATTAGAGAAAAAATTATAAAAATAAATTACAAAACAACTTTTTTCCCCCCACTTAATTGTGATATATAAAATAAGTGGTACATCTTTTATTTAAATTAAATTATAAAATTCTTTGTCAGCTCCATGATAAAGAACATCCCGACAGCAATTAAAATAGTGTTATTTCTCTCCTCCAGTTGCTTAACTTCTCACCCTGCTGCAGTGATAGAAGTACAGAGTACAGAGGTGTACTCCAGGGTGTGTCGGTACATCATGAGATCATTAGGTGTAGTTAGAGGTGCAGACTTGAAATTTGTAATACTGAGCTTTTCAAAGAAAGAAACTCTGAAGCAGGATATTATTTTTCATGTTTATTCATGTGTGATCTCAAGTATTTAGGCATGTTACATTTTTTTTAGAGTGACTGTAATTATTTAATTTTCTCTGAATTCCTCAACTCCAAGGAGAGAACACATCCGGAGTCTCTTCACTAAAGATGTACCAACCTTTGTCCAATCAGGACAGATTGTAGAATTTGACATTGTCCACTAAAAAGATTTGACCACATTTCAGTTTGATACATTGCTGCTTTTGGTCTATCAGGTTCCAGTATTATGATAATTTGGTCCTCAAATCAAGAAAATAAATTTTTAATATGACTACTAAACATTTATCAGGTTCAAAGTTTATAACTGACCTGGAAAACAGCAGTTGAGAAAATAATATCACCACGAGGTCTTAGTTAGTAATCGTTCTGGAGCTTTTGATCACATTATGCAATCTGTAGATTTTAAATGATCAGTCCTTACTCCACTTTTCATGTTGGTTTACAAGCTGAGGTTCAAAATTCACTCTTGAGAATCTGCTGATGAAGATGATATGATATAATTGAGAGCTCCAGAAGAGCTACTAAATGGACCTTTTGGCGAGTCTTAACTGCTCCTTTGAAGGGTGAGAATGAACTTTGAATCTCAGCTTTTAAAGCTTTTAGACGCTCCATATTCATGCACCATCTTGAAATACGTTAGCCGGTAAGGGACATACAGGACATACTGCTCCGCCTTTCACGTTTTCGCTGTCACATGATAAACTCACAGGTGCTGCTAATGCTTCTAATGGGTATCTTAGCTTCCCGGCCCCGGCAAGTTTGAAGAAGGAAACATGGAGAAACAAAAGGATTCAAAATCCAAATTTCAGGAACAGGAGTCTTCTTCTTCGCCCAGAAAAAGAAAAAAGGATATTGAAAAGAGCAAGAGACCGACTTTTTGAAGCGTGAAGGCTACCGTAGCTGTAATACGTACTTTGAACTGGTTGGTGCGAGAGAGTTGATTGCGATATATGATCTAGATGGGAGAAATTCCTACACATTGGACCTTTAAGCCAACATGGATAAAAAGTCCTTCAGGTGCTTTGCAATTCCATAACTGGGCAATCTCCATCTGCTGATGAAGAGTATGTGGTATGATTGAAAGCTTCAAAATATCTACTAAATGGACCTTTGTGGCCAAGGACTATACATATTTTTAAGTCAAATCATTAAATACCTTACTCTCATCTGGAGCCTTATTTGAAAACTAAATTGTAAAAGCTAAATAACAGGACAGGTCAGTCGTACCATCAACACGTCGGACACATTCACATCTTGGAGCCTTGATCCCCTCGCGGCAGTCGGACGCCGTCAACTCACTCACTCTCTCTCTCCCCCTAGCTGCCCTCAAATAATTACCAATGTAAAAATCTGGCACCCAAATTAATACAGGACATGTGTAATGTCCTCTCATAGCTCAAAGTTTAGTCCAATTATGAGTGGGCCCCAGCGGTTTGATGTGCCTTTCACTACGGGGGAGAGTAATGGCTTTGACAGGAGCGCCGGGGTCATTAGGGCGACTGACTGCATTATGGTAGTGGAGCGCCCTCAGTGATTAGTTCTGTCTCTCACCCCTGGCCCTGATTGAGATCATTACACTTCACGTCACTTCCACATCCTCCCAAAGGAATGGCGACCATTAATTCTCAGTCCAACTGGGCCGTGGCAGAAGGTTAGGTTGGATGAATTTACAAAAAAAAAAAAAAAAAAAGATCTTTGAAGGAGAATCACCTGAGTTCTTGGACTGAAATGACTTGAAATGAATGTTTCAGTTTGTTCCTCAGCTGCCGACACTAATTATTTGAGAGGTATGAGTGCAATCAAATATTGTAAAGATATAAAGAACTTCTCTTTAAATGACTTCAGATTCAAGCACACATTGGTCACACTCGGCAACTGCTGATCTTTTGATTCTGACAGTGTCATTACAGAAACAATCTAGTCCCCATCTGCATAATCTCTGAGGTAATTATGAGCTTGACTTGTCGCGTAATCTTTATTGTAATTCTTTTTTCATTCAACGGAAAGCAAAAAAAATTGATGTAAAAATATTATATCACACTCAAATCTATAGAGAGCTCAAAATCTTCTTAATCCCCACAAACAACTTCATTTGTCATCATCACGCCTGCTAGGTGCTAATCCCACTAACAGAGCAGAGGCCGTAGGGGTTACAGTGACTTTATGAACCAGCCGGGCCAAAGCTGCTTTCTGTGGTTCAGCAAGAAGGAATCGACCGGGCCCATGAAGGCATTCTTTTTTAGGGTATTGTCGTTTTAGTTAACTGCATTAGTTTTGCAAACAAAGACGGGACGAGCCAACAATAGTAAAATGAAAAGTGATTCTAAAACCAATGCATTTCATCTTCGGTCTCCTTTGTCTTGGATCTAAAAAATTCACCCCCTTCTTTCTTAAAGTTCAAGACTTTCATATCATTCTTGTACAATTTGTTTTTACAAGCTTGAATGGTCATCCCGATGTCCAAATAGACAAACGTTTGTTTACATTCTAACGCTAAATAATTTATGTGCTGAATACATTTCGCTCCTCATAAATCATTTGCAATAAAAAATGATTTTCTCAACATATCCTCATACAATGGTTTGTATGATATCTTGTTTGAATGAAATGTTACGCACACTTTTTTGAGTGTTAACCTACCAATGTCTAGTAACACAAGCAATCACAGCATCTGTGCATCAAGTCTGTTGTTTAGGCAACAGAAGTACTTCCAGTAGGTTTAGGGAAATATTGTGGTTTGGGTTTGTATGAAGCACTTTGTGCTACATGTTTATGCATGAAAAGTGCTATATAAATAAAGTCTGATTGATTGATTGTCGGCGAGCGCCTGGTGGCCGGGTTTGCCACGGAGCCCGGCCGGGCACAGCCCGAACAAGCTACGTGGCAACTCCCTCTCCATTCCATGGGCCCACCACCTGTGGGAGGAACCGTTGGGGTCGGGTGCGATGCCACATGGGTGGCAGTGAAGGTCAGGGGCCTCGACGGACCAGACCCGGGCAGCAGACGCTGGCTCTGGGGACGTGGAACGTCACCTCTCTGTGGGGGAAGGAGCCGGAACTGGTGCGGGAGGTGGAGCGCTACCGGTTAGATCTGGTGGGGCTTACCTCTACGCACAGTCTCGGTTCTGGAACCATACTCCTGGATAGGGGTTGGACTCTTTTCTTCTCCGGAGTTGCCCAGGGTGTGAGGCGCCGGGCGGGTGTGGGATACTCACAAGCCCCGGCTGGCGCCCGCTGTGTTGGAGTTTACCCGGTGGACGAGAGGGTCGCCTCCCTCACGCCTGCGGGTTGTGGGGGGAAAACTCTGACTGTTGTTTGTGCATATGCACCAAACAGGAGTTCGGAGTATTCGGCCTTCTTGGAGACCTTGACTGGAGTCCTGCATGGGGCTCCAGTGGGGACTCCATTGTTCTGCTGGGGGACTTCAACGCACACGTGGGCAATGATGGAGACACCTGGAGGCGTGATTGGGAGGAACGGCCTCCCTGATCTAAACCAGAGTGGTTGTTTGTTGTTGGACTTCTGTGCTAGTCATGGATTGTCTATAACGAACACCATGTTCGAACATAGGGATGCTCATAAGTGTACCTGGTACCAGAGCACCCTAGGCCGAAGGTCAATGATCGATTTCATAATCGTTTCATCTGATCTGAGGCCGTATGTTTTGGACACTTTCGGGTGAAGAGGGGGCAGAGCTGTCAACCGATCACCATCTGGTGGTGAGTTGGGTCAGAGGGTGGGGAAGACTCTGGACAGACCTGGTAAGCCCAAACGTGTAGTGCGGGTAAATTGGGAACGTCTGGAGGAGGCCCCTGTCCAACAGACTTTCAACTCACACCTCCGGGCGGAGCTTTTCGTGCATCCCTGTGGAGGCTGGGGGCATTGAACCCGAGTGGACAATGTTCAAAGTTTCCATTGCTGAAGCTGCAGCGAGGAGCTGTGGTCTTAGGGTCTTAGGTGCCTCAAGGGGCGGTAACCCACGAACACCGTGGTGGACAACGGTGGTCAGGGAAGCCGTCCGACTGAAGAAGGAGTCTTTCCGGGATATGTTATCCCGGAGGACTCGGAGGCAGTTGCAGGGTACCGAAGGGCCCGAAGGGCTGCAGCCTCTGCCGTGAAAGAGGCAAAGCAGCGGGTGTGGGAGAAGTTTGGAGAAGACATGGAGAAGGACTTTCGGTCGGCACCAAAGTGCTTCTGGAAAACTGTTCGCCACCTCAGGAGGGGGGGGGGAACCATCCAAGCTGTGTACAGTAAGGATGGGACACTGTTGACCTCAACTGAGGAGGTAATAGGGCGGTGGAAGGAGCACTTTGAGGAACTCCTGAATCCGACTAATCGCCCTCTATGTTAGAGGCAGAGCTGGAGGATAATGGGGGATTGTCGTCGATTTCCCAGGCGGAAGTCACTGATGTAGTCAAACAACTACACAGTGGCAAAGCCCGGGGATTGATGAGATCCGTCCAGAAATGCTCAAGGCTCTGGGTGTGGAGGCTGTCCTGGTTGACACGCCTTTTCAACATTGCGTGGAAGTCTGGGACGGTGCCAAAGGAGTGGCAGACTGGGGTGGTGGTTCCCCTTTTTTAAAGGGGGGACCAGAGGTGTGTGCCAATTATAGGGGTATCACACTTCTCAGCCTCCCTGGTAAAGTCTACTCCAAGGTGCTGGAAAGGAGGGTTCGGCCAATAGTCGAACCTCGGGTTGAGGAGGAACAATGCGGATTCCGTCCTGGTCGTGGAACAACGGACCAGCTCTTCACTCTCGCAAGGATCCTGGAGGGAGCCTGGGAGTATGCCCAACCGGTCTACATGTGTTTTGTGGATTTGGAGAAGGCGTATGACCGGGTCCCCGGGAGATACTGTGGGAGGTGCTGCGGGAGTATGGGGTGAGGGGTCTCTTCTCAGGGCCATCCAATCTCTGTACAACCAAAGCGAGAGCTGTGTCCGGGTTCTCGGTAGTAAGTCGGACTCTTTTCAGGTGAGGGTTGGCCTCCGCCAGGGCTGCGCTTTGTCACCAATCCTGTTTGTAGTATTTATGGACAGGATATCGAGGCGTAGTCGGGGTGGGGAGGGGTTGCAGTTTGGTGGGCTGGGGATCTCATCGCTGCTCTTTGCAGATGATGTGGTCCTGATGGCATCATCGGCCTGCAACCTTCAGCACTCACTGGATCGGGTTCGCAACCGAGTGTGAAGCGGTTGGGATGAGGATCAGCACCTCTAAATCTGAGGCCATGGTTCTCAGCAGGAAACCGATGGAATGCCTTCTCCAGGTAGGGAATGAGTCCTTACCCCAAGTGAAGGAGTTCAAGTACCTTGGGGTTGTGTTCGCGAGTGAGGGGACAATGGAGCGGGAGATTGGTCGGAGAATCGGCGCAGCGGGTGCGGTATTGCATTCAATCTATCGCACCGTTGTGACGAAAAAGAGAGCTTAGCCAGAAGGCAAAGCTCTCGATCTACCGGTCAGTTTTTAGTTCCTACCCTCACCTATGGTCATGAAGGCTGGGTCATGACCGAAAGAACGAGATCCAGGGTACAAGCGGCTGAAATGGGTTTCCTCAGGAGGGTGGCTGGCGTCTCCCTTAGAGATAGGGTGAGAAGCTCAGTCATCCGTGAGGAGCTCGGAATAGAGCCGCTGCTCCTTTGCGTCGAAAGGAGCCAGTTGAGGTGGTTCGGGCATCTGGTAAGGATGCCCCCTGGGCGCCTCCCTAGGGAGGTGTTCCAGGCACGTCCAGCTGGGAGGAGGCCTCGGGGAAGACCCAGGACTAGGTGGAGGGATTATATCTCCAACCTGGCCTGGGAACGCCTCGGGATCCCCCAGTCGGAGCTGGTTAATGTTGCTCGGGAAAGGGAAGTTTGGGGTCCCCTGCTGGAGCTGCTCCCCCCGCGACCCGACACCGGATAAGCGGACGAAGATGGATGGATGGATGGATGATTGATTGAAAGAAATCTCCTGCTACCTTTTACCTGTCTGGATACTCAAACACAGATTTTTCAAGTGTTACACCGAAATCTGTGACCCATCAGAACGTGTTACAGTAGAGCCGGTCTTCCTGCCGTAAATCATATTCTGACTTCACAGGATAAATCTGGGCAAAGGCATTAATAAAAAACTATTTAAAAAAAAAAAAAAAAAAAAAAATCGATTGATTGATAGATTTTTATTGATTCCACACACAGCACACATGTACAGAATATACATGAAATAATAGTATACAATATACATGAAATAATAAATAGGATAGAATACAAGAACAAATATTCAAGACAATGAAGATAACAAAAATATAAATAAAAATAAAAAATACGAAGTGGGGTGTATTAGATGACCAGAAAAGGAGACAGCCCAGTCCCCTGTGGAGTCCCCGTACCACTCACCACCACATCAGACAGGACACGGTCCAGACAGACAAACTGTGGTCTGTCTGTCAGGTAGTCAGTGATCCAGGAGACTGTGGGCGCACCGATACACATCAGCTGCAGCTTCTCACCTAGCAGATGTGGCTGGATGGTGTTGAATGCATCTGAGAAATCCCAAAATGTGATTCTCACAGTGCCGCCACCGCCATCCAGGCGCAAATGAGCTCGCTGCAGAAGATAGATGACAGCGTCGTCCACTCCCAGACGAGGCTGGTAGGCAAACTGTAGAGGGTCCAGAGAAGATCTCACCTGCAGCCTCAGGTAGGCCAAGACCAGCCTCTCCAGCACCTTCATCACATGGGAAGTGAGAGCCACTGGGCGGTAGTCCTTGAGGCCAGATGAAGTCGACTTCTTGGGGACCGGGACAAGGCAGGACGTCTTCCGCAGCAGCGGCACCCTGTGCAGGCTCAGGCTCATGGTAAAGAGATGCTGTAGAACAGCAGACAGCTGGCTGGCGCAGGTCTCCAGGACCCTGGGGCTGGTGCCGTCCGGGCCAGCAGCCTTGCGCTGGTGAAGCCTCTCCAGCTGTCTCCTCACCTGGCCAGGTGTGATTGAATAGCAGGAATTTGCTTAAAGTGTCTGTGGGGGAGATGAAATATGCTGTAGTGGCGGGGGGTGGGCAGACCACTGGGGAGTGAGGGGGAGGTGTGGGAGCAAGAGAGGGAGGTTATGCCTGTGAAGTAACAATTCAGCTCGTTTGCTCTCTCACGGCTGCCTGGTGTTGGTCTTTTTCTACCCCCACGCCTGATGATCTCTTTCATCCTCTTCCACACCTCCCTGATATTGTTCTGTTGCAGTCTGGCCTCCAGCTTCAACTTGTAGGAGTCTGTACACTACCTCAAGGCTGTTTTATGCTTCTGCATCAACTCCACGCCGTAGCTACGCCGTCGCTCCTACGCCGTCGTGACCCTTTCGGAATTCTGCGTCGGGGTTGCTTTGCATCGCGGTGCATTTCACCGCCATAACGCCAGGGGGCGATAAGTCTGAGGTCATTTGCGAGGTGTCTGCCAGCCAGTTTACGTTACATTAGCAAGCAACCTTTAGCACAACTGCCCTCAAAGAACTGCTTGCTGGCGAAGAGCTAATTTCAAAACGTTACTGACATATAGACATTTTACAAATGGATAACCCCGTCATTGTAACCAAAATATGTCTGAGTTTATTTGCAAAGCTGATGTCAGTGAACTAGCATGCTGCTACTCCCCACAGTAGGCTGCTTGAAACACCGACTATCATCACAAGGGTTGGGTACCGAAACCTGGTTCCACTATGGAACCGAATGCTACGCAACCGGTAGGAATCAGACCGGATTAGAACGCAAATTTCAGTTCCACTTAATGTGTTGACTGAAATATTTTCCCTCTGTTGCTCCGAAACGGACATAAAATTATCACACTTTCTCTGTAGTCTACCGTTAGCTAGCTACCGTAAATGTAGGCTACTCTTAAAATGCCATATTTTTACTCTGGGCTCACCAAAACAGACGGAAAAGTCTTACTTTGATGTCATTTTTCAGCTTTTAAAGAATCTGTTATGGAATCGGAATCGTTTTAAAAGTACTGGCTCGGCATCGGAATCGTAAAAATCCAAACGATACCCAACCCTAATCAACACACAGGACGAGTTGACCATTCACAGTCCTTGCGGTCTGCGTCGCCCCGATGCAAAGTTACAAGTTAGTTTTTGGAGGTGCACGTCAAGCTACGGCGGAGGGCTCGGGGGAGGGGGGGGGGGGGGGGGGGTGTTCACGGCGATGCAGAGGGGTCTGCGGGGTACGCCGTCGATTCGACGCAGAAGCATAAATCACCCTTCAGTTTCTCCCGCAGTTCGTGCTGTACCTTCCTTAGCTCCTGTCTGTCCCATGGCCTGAAAGCTTTCTTCTTCTCATTCAGAAGAACGTTCAGGTCACTGGTGTTAATGGCTTGTGATTGGGAAAGCATCGTACAGTTCGTGAGGGCATGGTGATGTTCTCACAGAATTGTATGTATTCTGTGTGCTGCAGTCTGTCATGTTAGTGATGTCCTTCCCATGTGGCTCACAGAGCATGTCCCAGTCTGTAGACTCAAAACAGTCTTGCAGTGCCTCCTCAACCTCATGAGTCTACCTCCTCACAGTGGCACCGTATGCATCCTTGGCATTTGCATACAGGAGGTCCAGAGTTTTATTGTCTCTATAGGGGCAGTTAATATATTGTCCGGGAGCGATTTGTCCAGTGCAACCTGATTAAAATCCAGTGATAACCATGAATGCATTGGGCTGCTGCGTCTGAAGTCGTGACACAGTGGCGTGAATGGCGTCAGCAGCTGCCTCCGCATCAGCAGATGGTGGAATGTAAACAGCGATCACTATGGCGGATGCAGATAGTACGGCCGCAACCCCACAGCCAGCAGTTCAATGTCTGGGCTACAGTTAAGTTTCTTAACATGTACATTTCTGGGATTGCACCAGTTTTCACTCACATACAGTGCAACCCCCACTTCCTTCTTCTTACCGCTTTCTATAACATGCCTGTCTGCCCCAACAGTCAAAAAGCCATGTACCTCAACACCATGGTCCGGGATGTGCGAGTGCAGCCATGTATCGGTAAAACACAGTATGCTGCACTCGCAGAACTCCCTCTGGGTCTTAATGAGCGCCGCAAGTTTGTCCGTCTCATTTCCCAGAGACCGTACATTCCCCACAATGATCGATGGGACAGCAGGCTTATGTTTTCTCTGCTTTGCCTTACGTTTTAATCCACGTCTGCAACCCCAGCGTCTCCTCTGTAGTTCCTTCGGGATTTCAGGCTTGGCCCCCCGCCAGCAGCACAGGTCGACACAGCCCTATCAGCAGATCGCATGTGTAAACAATAGTCTCGCTGCCTTGTGCGTAACTCGCAGTTACAAAAAACGACCAAAGTAAGAACAGAACTAAGAGAAAAGTTTCAAAGTTGACAGAAGCCATTTCAACACAAAAAAAAGAAATGCACTTAAAAGACCAATAAGTGACTAAAAAACACACAAAATACACATCAGTAGCTGCTGCAACCAAGGGGGTAAGCTTTGCTTCAGAACTCGAACCTATGGCGCCATTTTGATGCTACCAAATGATTACCTGACGTTAGCATTCCATTGACTCCCATTCATTTTGACTGTGAATAACTTTACATCTAAAGCGTTTAAAGACTATTTGTCCATTGTTAATTTCTAAAGAAACACGACAATGTATAAAAGGTTCCATTACCTTGTACCTCACGTTATGGCTCCGTAGCAGACGTTTTTGTAAAAATAGGCTAATGATTGTGTCATAACCATGCGACCTACTGTCGCATAGAGGAATTACCGTATAGTACAGGAGAAGCTCGCAGGCAGTTTTGACTTACATTAGCTGTTTAAGTTTAATTACTAATGTTAACTAGCATTTTAATTAGTAATAATTAGCCTGTGTCTATGTTATCTCCTTTCATATACCTATGCTCTCCATCTCTGTAAGATTCAGAATGATTGCGATTTCTCTTGGCACAGCTACCAGAAGACTTCCAACTTTCAGACACGTTGCTCACGTCACATCTACGTCGTCTCTCTCAGTTGGAGGCTGCGCAGTAACGCTCAGCGCTCACCGGAAAAGTGCTTCTAATATCCTTCACTGGTCTCTCTCCAGAGCAACGGGATCTGTTGGTCCAGTTTATATACTGTCTAAGGCTGCAACAGGCTACCGCACGACACAGCGCCATCTTGCTGATATAGCGTTCTTTTCACCGTTTTCTCGTTTGCTGTTACAGGTCATTTATGATCATCAGATGGAAAATTAAACAGTTTAAGAAACATTTAAAAGTTCCTCAGTTACTTTAAAATAGTACATATGTATAATTTAGATACGTGGCATTAGTTAAGTATATAAGTTGTGTAACAAGGTATGTTAAAATAAGTGAATGTTTACTTTTGCTTTTACATGACAGACGAACAGCTTTCTCTGGATGAAAGTCCTGTGTTTTTTGACCCATCCGGCCACCCCGACCTCCTTCCTACGCTTACTTTCTTGCTCTTTGTACTTTATCCACAACAAATGTACTAAATCCTTTTATGAAATATTGTTTGAAACATGTTTTTTTTCACATTTATACTGTGAAATTAATGCAATAAAACATGAATGTTGAGAGATTTATTTCACACTGTAACCGCTTCCCCCTGTACACAACGCCATTCAGCTCTGTAGACAGATGACAGCCATTGTTCTCCTCTATCACAATGTTAACAAGACCTGTCTTCTAATATCCTCCAACATTGTCATTAGGGGCCCAGGCTGGAGGTGTTATTCAACTAACATTTGTAAGGCCATGCATCACTTATGTCTCTGACACAGTCTGTACCAATCGCACAACACGAGTGGCTCCCTCCTCTGCCACCTGCAAATGTCAATTACCATATTTCCCCCTGACATTTATCAGTAATGGCTAACATGAGCTACGTGAAATCAGTGTCATTAGGGTGGAGATGGACAGGGGGGGGGGGGGCTAACGGCTGCGTAACACCATGCAAAGACACAACAAGGCTTGTTTATCAATGAGAGGTGGTTGAGGCTTGAGCACATCTCAATAAAGGCCTAACCAGAATGTGATCAAAACTAATAAATTGACTGATAATGCTGTTACTGCAGGTACTGTGTATTGTGTTTTTATTCAACCTTTAATAACAGAACCAAGAATTATTGACAAAGGGAATTTAATTGTCAGTACGTCAGTCCATCCTTCTTTTTTCTTTTTTATGTTCAAGTTTGTATTTGGTTTAAGCTGTTTACTGACACCTCTGCTATTCTGCGACTGAGAATCTTTGTCACCGTGATTAAAAGTAACTTTGGTGTGAACGGTTTGAAAAGCTGCCATACTGTATGCTTCTTCCACTAGCAGTGTAACCCTGCAGTCACAGTCAAGTATGGTTTGTGATACCAGTGTGCTTTTAAAAATCCTGCAAGGTTATATGATACCAAGAGGTGAAATCTGTGAGTGGGACTTGCAAGAAGAGGTACTCCAGCTATACTGCTTTAGTTCCACAGATAGCACAACAACAAATCAGTTTATGACTAACCAAAATCACCTTCTTTGTGCTATTTTTGTCCACTTTAGATTATTTGCAGGGGAAAGTGGGTAATAGGTTTAAGAAAAAAAGTAATGCTATTTAATAAGTGGACCACATGTAATTGCTTTCAACCCAATACCAAAGATATTACTGTATAACAAACAAGATAACAGAAAATAATGACTTCTGCCTGTCTGTTATAAATGGGACCATCCTAGTACTTCTCTTTAATATTAATCTGGCTTTTAATTTGCAGTAATTCATCTTTGCTATATATTTTATCTTTGGTATTTACATGATTTTTTTTAGTAAGTAAAAAGTAATTATTATTTTAACTAAATGCACACTTCCTGCATTACTGCATTACTTCAAATAGTAACTTACTCCTCTAGTAAACTAGTATTCACATGAAATAAAACAACAAAACATTGAGACCATTCAGCAAAGGACACTGGGAAATAAATTCAACACTGGTTGCTATGGACTTGTATAGGCTTCCTCAGTCATTGTATGTTTTAGCACATAGGTAAAGCTGCCGAAGTTGAACATTATATTTAAAACATATATGTTTATTTTTAAAGCAGATTTTAAATTACATTGTAACAATTTAACAATTTGCCCATATGAAATCCAATCGCGGACGGCTGTCTTGGAACGCAATAGGCAGACGGTGGCGGAATGCCCCGACACCTAAATTCAACTAACATGTAACCGTGAATAATGAGTGTTTGACCTACAGTCTGTTGAGATGCCTCTCCAAACGCAGAAACCAAGCGCAATCACACCATAAAATGTTAAGAAAAAATATCCGTATTTTGTAATCCAATGACACGAAAAAAAAAGTAATCCACAGAGATCAGTAGATCCACAAAAAGGGTCACAGTGTATCCAGCAAGGCCTGTACTACACACGTCACATTCACCAGCCAGCTCCAAACAGGTGAACGAGGCCTCTCCACTTCGCCGTTTAAACAAAGTGGAATAAACGTATAAAAGTCAAAATCTACACAAAACCCGCAATCAATTAGTAATATGACATCAAATGTATATTCATGGCATTTAGGAAACCTTTATTGTAACCTTGGCATGGAAAGGTGTCCAGACATAGTGCAACAGTAATTTTCGTTTTTTACGTCCTGTTGCTCCCACCGTCAGCCAGGTAATATGTTTTTTACTAAAGCAGTATATGAAATCAGATGTATTACCTACCACCATTTAGTTGTTTTGTGTTATTTAATACATTTATAAAATATCTGGTCATGCCAGACGTAATTATTCCACTCATTTTTTAAACAATGCAATTACCCGTTTCAGCCATCGGGGGGGGGCCCACAGCCAAACTCATGGGTCAGACCCATCTGGTAGCGAATGAGGTTCGAGACTTAAGAGCTAGATGGAAAAATATGCACCAAACAAGCCACTCTGAAATGTTGCTGTTTTATGAATACAAAAGTTGGGTGATCACCCCGCCCTAGACTAAAAAATGTTGGGTGACCATCCCCTCAACAAAGAATAAAAAGACATGACCCTCCCCTATTTTCCTCCGGTGGTCCATTCTATGAATACCGAACGATCCCTAACAAGGCATTTTTCAATACTCGAGACTTTAGAGGCAATTTGGCCGGTACCTAAAAAGTATTGAAATTGGTGCGCAAGGACTATATAATATACAGTATATACAACTTAAGATTCCCGTTCCCTCGTTCTGCTGCCTCATCAGTGCCATGACTACTGACTGTAAGTGTGACTCACCACTCCGATGGAGAAGTAGTTGTTGACGATACTGTAAGGCACCGGGTCCCCTCGCTCCTCCTTGTCTGTGGGTGTGACATCAAACTTCCAGCGATCCAGCATCACCTCCGAACTGTTCTCGATGTCCTGCATGATCTTCAGCAGGCTCTCGCCCTCATAGCCTCAGCAAAACAAAACCACAAGTTGTGTGTTACAATGGGTCGAGAGCTTGTACTACTTGGCTGATGAATTTTAATGACTTATGATAACGTGAGTGCAAAACTACCTTCCAAGTTCTTCTTGGTTTGTTGATTTATTGGACTGGTATTCTTTTTTAAATCAGATTAATGCTTCAAGTTAAAGCTACAGAAAAGTGAAAAAGAAACTCCAAACATGCTCTGGTTGCACCTTCTCAAATGTGAGGATTTGCTGCTTTTCTGTTTTAAATGAGTGTAAACTGGATATCTTTGACTTTGGGCTGGACAAAACAAGACTTGGGAAGATGTCCCCTCGAACTCTGGGAAACTGAGTTTGAGGGAACATTCTCACAATTTTCTGGCATTTTACAGACAATCAATTAATCTAGAAAATAATCTGCAGATTATAGTAGAGGGTTATAGTATACAGTAGTATACTTACTGTATGTGTGAATGTAATAAGGTGAATTAAAGCCATGTATTTCACTGCAATGCATCTATTTTCTGTCAGTACCTCCTCCCCATCGCAGACATCTTGCCAGGTCGTTGCCCGTGCCAAGAGGAAGTATACACACGGGGGGGTTCCTGTCCAGGTTGGCCTTATCTGGAGCAGCGGGACAAATATCACAACATGATGCGAAACAAGGCCAAACCAAGAAAACAAACTCACTGCAAAGACTTGGAAAAGAAAGCATCCATTTTGCAGCTCCACTTGTTAAAACTCCAAGTCAATATGAGCGTCCAGTTGTACAGTCTATTTCAAGACACGGTTATTACCTCTTTGTTTTGATTGATAAAAAATTGAGGCAATTTTTCAGAGCCAGAACAAGTAACGCATCTTCAAGACCAAATAGAGAAACCAGGTGATTTCCCCCCCCACCCCTCAAATGATGACTAGCATGTTGTTTTCCCACTCGCGTAATCATCCATTTTTACCACCCTTGAATACGCAGGCTCGTACGTAACAAAAGTGTTTATATACAAACCATACAACACGCTGAACAAGAGCTGCTGCTGGCTTTGAAAACTAATGAAAACAAATTCAATTTCGCCACACGCAAAAAAAAAAAATGGAAATGGAGTGTTTAAGTGCAACTCTGCTGCACGTTACCAGCACCAGGAGACTGTATGAGTAAATATACTAAAGCACCTCTGGAGGGTTGGGGGATTGTAATGAGTAAAATCATTAAATGGGACATGATTCTTGATTATGTTGCGATAACATCTAATATTATGAAATGTATAATATATGCTGTACCTATGAAGTCCAGGATCCAGCCCACGGTGCCGTCCCCTCCGCAGGCCAGCACTCTGAAATCTGGAACATCTCTGAAGAAGTTCAGCCTGCAAACAAACACAGTATGCGCTGCACATTACCTTTCAGTGTGTATTTTATCGTTTAACTGTATATTGAACAATAAGCTGTCTTCTTTGAAACATTTGATGCAGATTTACAAATTCTCATCACTCTGGTGAAACCTTATAATGTTTAGCTCTATGTTTAGCTATTTTCAATAGTGCCTGAAATGTACTATATACTGCCTAGAAGGTTGAAGGGTTTAACCCTGCGTTTTGTTGACAGCTTTACTTCCTCATTGTTTGGAGTCTCACAGACGCACACACTGTTGTGTTTGTAATAATAATAATAATAATAATATTGCAAATTCTTCTATTGACTGTATTAGGACCCAATATGTAGAGATGTACTTGCATGTTAATTCTTCTCTGTCACAAACTGACTTTGCACATTTGATGAAGGTGACAAAATACAGACATGAAAATAAAAGCATTGTTATTTACACCAGATAAGGGAATATTTCTCTTTTATATGTTCTATGGGCTACGCAGAAATAAATCTATATTTCAGTTGTTTCTCAAAAAGAAATTCACAGAGTTTGTTACAGGTAACCAACTGTTATAAAACTAACAACAGACTCCCCTCAAACATCAACTGGACATATGGAGCATATGAAAATCCATCTTAATAACATATGTTTTTACATATGTTATGTAGACTCCAAAACAGAAGTAATGATTCTTTTTCTGTACTGGATCATGTTTAAAAGCAATATTATAATATTTTGAGTTTGTTTTTGAGCTGTTCAGGGTTAGGATTGGGACTTTTATATATATATATATATATATATATATATATAAAATTGTATGAAGTGTTTTTATTGTTACATAAACCTATAGTTTCTTCATTCATTTGAGTTTTTTTGAAAATCTGGTCGCTCTGGAAGTGATTCAAAAGTTAAAATCACAGTGTTGCTCTTTTAAGCTCTGAAGAAGGCACGTTGCTGCTGAAATGTCACTTCATTGTGGTGTTTCCTGCTTCCTTTTCAAGTATTTATAGTTGTTGTGCTCTCTCAAGTCACATTTTTATGACAAGGCATGAGTTGGCCCTAAACAAACATTTGAAAATGAAAGATGTGTTTATAAATTGAGCTTAATTAGGACATTCCAGCTTTTCTCAGACTTTCTTGACAATAAAAGAAAGTGTTAAGTGTTCACATAATAGATCTGTGCGCCGTCGTGAGCATTTCTTTGAGCCCACTGCCACTGAACACCGCAAACCCCCTCTAATCCCACAAAATAACACATGTCGCATTGACAATTATTCATTCGGCGAGCAAGCCTGCCTGTTCGAGGGCTAATTGGATCATGACAGGCAATGTTCAGTCCAACTTCTTCCGTTCCTTCACAATAACAAAGCCCTAACTGAATGAGCCAGCCTCCGAGCCTCGTATGGCGGGTAAATGATTCGCTCAATTACTCTCCAACTGGGACCACAAACCATATTAGACGCAAAACAGACGGCCGCAAACATGAAAGGCAACTTTGGGGATGTTTAAATACCAAGAAACAAACACTTAATTTGCTGTAATTGCATTAGTGAAGCAGCTAATTGACAGCAGTGCGTGCGGCTGCTTCGGCCTGCAGTGTCCGACGCTGACCGCTCACCTCTCTAATGTGTGCGGCCGTGCGCACACTTGACTAAATATTAACAAGGTTACAGCGGGGCAAGGTTATCTGGAATGCTGTCAGCTCTGAGGAGAAGCTCTGGGTTCAGCTCCAGGCGAGGTTCCAGGCCACGTGCAGGGACATCAAGAGAAGAGAGACAACACAGTGGACACGAGGTCAGCCCCCGAAAACTTGGGAGCTGCGTTGGCACAATGTGTTGCGCCAGTTTCTCGCACAGACGTCGAAAACCCCGTGGTGGAGGTTGTTGTTTTTTTTGGTTTTTTTGGCAGCCTGCGTGTGCCGCTGTGTATTTATTTTTTATAAGCCACAAAGAGTCTGTTTTTCAGATCTAATCAAAGCCAAACAACGTGGCGGCACGGCAGAGAGGCATTCCTGTATGCTATGTACCACCAAAGTGATGGAGGAGCCTTATGCATGTAAATGATCCATTCATTTTCTTAATCACAGACGTGAACCATAGGCAACCCGATGCAGCCTGCACCTACACAGAGCTCCTCGTCTGTATGCGTGATCACATGTGGTATGGTGAGAGTTTCACCCCTCTCCATCCGTTAGTCATCTGCGTCTCCGGCTCGCCCGTTCACATACACGCTAATGCACACGGAGCCGCCGCTCGTCCGAGGCTACAGCATGATACCGTCGTCTCCAGGATTTGTTATGTGTGAACTCATCTCATTTGTGTCTGTGCTGTGTGAGGAAGGCGAGTGAAGGCTCTAATATTAAAAAGGCTTCTCTTGCATGTGATGGTGGCTATTATATGAGAGCACAACAACAACAGCAGCCTTATTTGTGAACAGAAGATGATTAGCAGATACTGTATGATTTGGCTTTCTTTCTATTTCGATGTTTACAACAATTAACATTATTATGTAAAAATTCTGCCTCAAAATTGTCACATTTGAAGATACATTTTTCATTTTTAAACTTATTTTTAATCTTGCCACCTAATAAATTGCAGTTTGTTTTGCAGTGTATTTCTACACTGGTTTGTTTGATTTTAGATAAAGTAAAATAAGGTATAGGAAATGTAATGTAAATGTATTTTGGATTGTATTTTGCTAAACCTAAAACCACTCATCAATGTAATGTGTAACATGCATCTCCAAAGAGTGCGCTGAGAAAATAGAGAAAATAAGAATATCTTTTAATTGAAGTTTAACACACGCACACCTTTGTCAATAAGCAGTAATGAATTTGACCCATAACACCTTTTATTTTATTTTTTAAATAACTGGACATGGACATCATGACTTCGATAAACTTAGGATCGGTTCACATTTTTTTAAGTCCATTTTAAAAACAGTACTTAAACTTTAAAACTGTGTTGGTTTGCTGTAATAATTTTATCCCGTTCATAGTGGCCATGACGGTGACTGTCCTCCCCTGGAGAAACGCCCACATAAGTCTCTAGCGGTTGAGCAGTTATGACGGGAGCAAAGCAGGCGTCCGATACCATTATTTGCTTCCCAATACCAATTCCAATACCTGAACTTCCGTATCGGCCAATACAGAGTACTGATCCGATACCAGTGTCTTGTATATTTTATTATGTTTTAACAGCTGTATACTACTATCCCTGTATGGATCTGATATTATTTCTATCTTTGTTCTATGGCCTGGCTCAGGTTAAACTCTTTGTGAAACATGAACAAACACAAACAATGAACACCGCAGAACTTTCTTTTATTATCCAATTTGACAGTCAGAACGGAAAAAGAACATAAATAAACTACTTCAACGTAGACTTTCTTTAGGGCTTTATTACGTGGTATTGGATTGGTGCATAAACTCCAGTACTTGCCGATACCAGCGTTTTAGGCAGTATCGGAGGCGATACCGATAGAGCGTCAACTTTCAGAGTAAGGAGCTAGGTTGTGGTGGTGGATGGGTCAAACAAACACAGGACTTTCACCCAGGAGACCGGGGTTCGTGTCCTGGCTCAACGTAGGTTAAGGTCCTCGCCAGCGGGTGAAAGCCAATCCCAGATTCAATCTCATTTTAAAACGAGCGTTGTCTGCTTGGTGTTTGCCTCATTAAATTTGCGTTTCTTTTGGTGTTGTGTATTTTCATAGCTACCTCTTGGATGCTTGCGAGCTGGCACCTGGTGGCTAAGTTTTAAAAGAGGTTCACGCCCAGAAACGTCCCGAACACAGCAAAATAAGAAAATACAGGCAGAGGGCAGGGTCTCTGCAGATACAGACACCACCAACACACATCTAATGGCCACTCAAGTGGATCGAGAGGGATTATTTATGTATACATTGTTATTTTTGGGAAAATCCTACTCACTGTTAGCCTAGAAATCTAGACGCACCCTAGTGGCAGCAAATTTATTTTGCAGCCGGGGTCAGTCTAGGCACTCTCCGTTGGCTTGCGAGCTGGAAAAAACAAATTTTGGTCAGGCCAATCACATTGTGTATAAAGTTGAGCGGATTGAGCCCTGACAATGGTGAGTTCCCAGACCCAACACCTTGATGTGGGTCTGGCTTGTCAGGCTAACTCACTATGCCTTTAATTAAAAGACATGAGAACTGCTTAATTGACAGTATGAACAGGAGGAATGATTACAGCAAGCACAAACTTTTTATTAATGTATATACTGTATGTGCACCTGACTATTGTTTTAAACCTATCCTTGAAGTGATCTTTCCCTGTTTGAACCATACAGTCTATGGTGTGAACACAGGACCTACCCTGGCATGGGTCCATTCTTGGCCAGGTTGTACACTTGTCTCGGGTTCAGGAGATACTGGAACTTTCTGTAAATCCTACAGGAGTGAGCACGCAGAGAGATCAGAAAACATCGAGACAACAAACGGTAAACTCACAATGCAAACATCTAATTCAAATATCACAGATTATGTAGAAATGTGGATTCAGTGTCCGATTTTTTTTTGTCCTGTAAGCGCCGACGCAGACCGGCGTCCAATCAGAGCGTGACAAGGCAGTGGAATGGGCAGCGGGGGGTGGGACATACCCAAAGTCCCCTCGAGGAAAAACCATTAGAAAGACTAATTCATTTAATTATATCAACTGGCTGAAGTCATATTTTGATCTCATAATTTAAACAAATGAGGGCCGGAGTAATAAGAAGTGAATGAATATGTTTCAGTAATAACCCAATTAGCCCTGGGTTAAAGAAGGGGGACCAGCCAGGCACCAGCGAGGAGAGTGTCTTGTGGAGAGGAGAGAGGGGGGGACGTATGAGCTGACGGCGAAGGTGGTCGGCGTTTTAGGTTTATGTTGTCGTGTTTTTATTTGACGAAGTAAGCCTAAAGCACTTGACAGCCAGAGGCCGCGCTGCCTCCTTCCCTCTGCGGCTGAGGAGCCGGGCTTCAGAGGCCTCTTGTAGCATGTTGAGACAGAGTGTGTACTTACCTCTCTCCTTGCTTCCCCCCGCTCTTCGGATTGACAAACACTAACAGAGGATGAGTGCCCTCTATTGTTGTGATCTGAATGGGAGATGTCAAAACAAACCGTTGGTGTTTGGAGACTGCAGGATGCTTCACAGGAATTCACTTTCAAGCCATATCCCTCGGACGTTTTATCGAGTCTATACTGCACTTTCAAGCAATGCCAGTCATCGGATTCCATTTCATCGTTTTCCTGTTTCATTGCAGAGGTGCACAAGTGGCACCTGGATACAGCAAAGTGTGGGCGCTCACCAATTCTTTGCCCGAGTCCAAATTTAATCTTGTGTTAATTATAATATCTAATTATAAAGCAGAACAGTGATGAAGCCCCAAGAAAATGTATTTCTAAGATCACATAAATGTTCCCTTTTAAGTTGATTTTTTTGATCAGCGGTTCAAGTATATTAAAAGGATTCCATGAAAAGACCAAAACCAATCATTTGTCAGTCCGTACGTCAATACTTTCTGACTACCCTGCTCTCATCTCCAGAGTCATTCTTACTGAAGACACATCTGTAAAAAAACAGATCACAAATATATATATATATATATATATATATATATATATATATATATATATATATATATATATATATATATATTTTTAAAAGGCTCTCTCTTACTCAAACAAGAGTAAATGTACATTTGTTGGGGACTTAAGTGGCGGATTTATACATACTGTATTTGGTGCCCTGGTGGGTATTTACAGCAGCAGGACGGTGTGTGTGATTCAAGATAAACTACAGTACAGTGTTTGCGTTCACGGTAATGAAGGAGCATGTCACCCAGTGCAACAGTGTGGCTCATTGATGTGTGTTTAATCATTTTTTGGATAACAATGGATCTCTCTGATACAGTGGGAGAAGATATATCAGGCTTTGGATAGACACATACAATACCACTTGTATGATCAATTGTTGACAAAAAGAAAAAAAAATTTGAATATTGCCAGCAAAATGTATCACAATAAATCAATAATATCATTCTTCTGCTCCAGTTTTTACCAGATATTAAGGTATTTCTAGTTGATAATATTAGATGCAGGCCTGGTTTTAGTAAGTAGACAGCCATGGGTATACTGCAGTACAATAAAACAACCCATCTATCTCTCAGCCACTCAATATACTGATACAATATACAAATGACCGTAAAAATACGTGATTTTATAATAGAATAGGCCTAAATACAGTGCAATACTGTAAACTGTGTTGAGGCATTTGAGCAACTAATTATTAACATCAAGCTACTGTACAGTACGGTATTTTTTTTAGTAGCCAGGTTGAGTCCGTCCCACAACTTCTTTAAAATCATGTGGCATCAAGTCCCCACCACTTTAAGAAGAGAGTAATCGGAAAAATATAATATTACACCAGAGATTTAATTCAAAGAAGTACAAAAAATAAGAATAGGAGAAAGAGAGAAACAAGAGAAATTCTGCCCCAATTGTGAGTGACTCTGCCGGGCCAGCACAGAGGTTGACGGCGTGCGTCACCTACTTGGCTCACATACTAGACAACGCACATCCTCAGCCATCCTGCTGCTAAAGGTAACTTCACAAGGTCATTGTGTTCTTATAAAATTCAGCTTTACCCTGGTTTGTCACTGTGGGTTGAATTTGCATCGTATTAACTGTTTTTTAAATTTTTTTATTTTGCAAGCATGCACCCTAATCGTTAGGTAGTAGGCTAGCTAAACCGTGTTACCACTGTCAACAGTCGCATGCCGAATTATTTGATCTTTATTGCCTAAGGCTAAGAAATTAATATCCAGGTCTTAATTTCTTTAATTATCTAATATCTTACATGCTTTCTCTGTTATTACATTTTTTAGGCGCCTCCTTGGAATCAACCCTGAGAGTTGAACAAAGGCCACCCAGGGGAAGGTGGTGTCAAAGAGGACGGGGAGGCTGGTCCATAAAATGGCAGCTAGTGTGAATCCCCATGTGGCAACTCTCATCAAAAACTTCTTGGACTTGGAGTGGGGCTTCATGTAGCCGACAACCCATCGCCACAAGATGTTCATGTTCTTAAGTCAAGTTCTGTTCAGTCAGATTGTGCAGTTCCAGGTTAGTTAGTTAGTTGTTGTTCCATTAAATAAAATGTATTATCTGAATGTGTTTTTTTTTTTTTAAAGGTCCCATGACATGGTAATCTTTGGATGCTTTTATATAGACCTTAGTGGTTCCCTAATACTGTATCTGAAGTCTCTTTTATATAGACTTTAGTGGTCCCCTAATACTGTATCTGAAGTCTTTTATATAGGCCTTAGTGGTCCCCTAATACTGTATCTGAAGTCTCTTTTATATAGACCTTAGTGGTCCCCTAATACTGTATCTGAAGTCTCTTTTATATAGGCCTTAGTGGTCCCCTAATACTGTATTTGAAGTCTCTTTTATATAGACCTTAGTGGTCCCCTAATACTGTATCTGAAGTCTCTTTTATATAGACCTTAGTGGTCCCCTAATACTGTATCTGAAGTCTCTTTTATATAGACCTTAGTGGTCCCCTAATACTGTATCTGAAGTCTCTTTTATATAGGCCTTAGTGGTCCCCTAATACTGTATCTGAAGTCTCTTTTATATAGACCTTAGTGTTCCCCTAATACTGTATCTGAAGTCTCTTTTATATACAGTAGACCTTAGTGGTCCCCTAATACTATATCTGAAGTCTCTTTTATATAGACCTTAGTGGTCCCCTAATACTGTATCTGAAGTCTCTTTTATATAGACCTTAGTGGTCCCCTAATACTGTATCTGAAGTCTCTTTCCCGAAATTCAGCCTTGGTGCAGAATTACAGCCACTAGAGCCAGTCCCACAATGAGCTTTCCTTAGGATGTGCCATTTCTGTATCTGTAAACTATTGAGGAGGAGAGAGGGGGGGTGTGGCCTTGACCAACTTCCACTTTGCTCGTTTGAAAGCCATGATGTCTCTCTCTCATGGGTGGGCCAAATTCTAAGAGGAGAGGTAACCTTGCTCTTTATGACCTCATAAGGAGAAGATTCCAGATTGGCCCATCTGAGCTTTCATTTTCTCAAAGGCAGAGCAGGATACCCAGGGCTCGGTTTACACCTATCACCATTTCTAGCCACTGGGGGACCATAGGCAGGCTGGGGGAACTTATATTAATGTTAAAAAACCTCATAAAGTGACATTTTCATGCCATGGGACCTTTAAAAATTATTTTTTTGGGGTATTTTCCCTTTATTATTATAGTGACAGTGGATAGACATGAAAGAGGGAGAGAGGGGGGACACGCAGCAAGGGGCAGCAGGTCAGATTCAAACCCGCACCGCTGCAGGACCCAGCCCAGCTCCCACTGTGTGAGCCAGAGGGCGCCCCTGAATGTGTTTTTTAACAAATGTATTTTTGTATGGCGATATAAGCCTGAGTAATATTCATGGTATTTATGGATTTAATTTTCATTCATACATTCTCTTTATATGCATGAGGTGTGTCTGATTGTTGATTGGCTTAAATAAAAGCCTAATACAGCCAAAGGCCATTTCTTGATTAAGTCATTTTTATATTAAGCAATTTTGAATGAAGGGTTTTCATGTTGAAATGTAGAATTTTTAAATGTTTAGCCGTGTTATACTGAAAAAAAAAAATCACATTCTACACATTTTACAGTAAAGTAGTTGATTTAGTAGTTGAACTTATTTTAGTAATAAGTTGATGACAGGAACACTAAAATAACAGTATAATGGCAAACAAATAGATGACATCATCTTACCGTAAAGCTTTCTATTTATACAGCACAGTACCATAAAAAACGTTACAGCTACAAACTGTTATAAATTACAGTAGGTATACTGTAGAATTACAATAAAGAGCAGGTAAATGTAGCTGCCAGTATTTTACTGTAAAGCTTATTTATACAGCGCAGCGCCGTAAAATGTTTTACAGTAATAAACTGTGGTTATAAATTACAGTAGGTACACTGTAACATTACAGTAAAAAGCAGGTAAATGTAGCTGCCAGCTCTTTACTGTAATTTAATGGGGAAATTTGTGACAGTGTACTCTCAACCTGATAAATCATGATTCCCAATTCAGTCACAATAGTTATTTGTCACCGCTTCCTAATTGGCAGGGCGGTTTGTCTCTCTGTGACGTGGGCAAAGGATTTTCTCGGAGCGCGGCAGTGAGACTGTGGACAGACACAACCTGCCGTGCCGGAGGCCGAGCTCACAGAGGCTCTATAAACAGGCTCTAATCCAGCGGCCCCCTGTACGAATCGCTCCTTGTGCAGTTTGTCTGCGATAACTCGCCCCGTGCTCTCCCTGACACAGATGAAGCGCTTAACTCCCCCTGTCTGCTATCCCAGCAGGCCAAGGGTGAATTAATGAGCTCCCTGTCCAGTCCAGAGTGATCCATTACTTCCTGTAATTATAAATAATAATCTTGATTATTATGCTGGTTAGCCGGCGAGAGGCATAGATGGATGTGCCTGGGATACGATTCATCATATTTCTCTCCCAGCCACGCGTAGACGAGCAGTCGCCACAGACAGCGGCAGGTTTCCATCGCCAGCATGCTGGCTGACAGATATTAGAGAGGATCGGGGGGGACGGGCCTCTGCTGTATAATACTGATTACCAGCAGGGCCTGCAGAGCCTTATCATATGTCCCAAGACCAACTGCAGAGGTTGATTTCAAAATAAAAAGGTCTGATGCATGGATACTCTCTTCAAAATAACTGTTAAGGTTGCCGGTTTACAATTGGTGCAGAATGCAGCAGCAAGGCCTCTAGCATATCTCTCCAGTCATTGTCACTCTCCATATACGTTTTAGAACTCAATTTAGATTTCTGTTGAATGCTTTTAAATCCCTGCATGGTCTGGCTTCACTTTACATTTTTAGATCTTTTAACCCTTTATTCTGCAACAAGACGCTTCAGATCAGATATTGTGAAAAGTCCAGGCTTAAGACAAAAGGTGGGTCGTGTTTTTACTGTTTTACGGACAGTGTCAGGTCAGCTGAGTCAGCACCGCATTTTAACAAGCTTTCAAACCCAATCTGTGCACAGTAGACAGGCATTTTATAACCTTTTAATTTTATTTTTTTTTTTAGAACATTTCATCTCAGTCCCTGAGATTCTTGTTGTATTCTACGGTACCTCGTGAGCACCTGTGAAGCACCTCGTTACTCTGGGTTTAAGTTTACGTACTTAACCAACCATGGCATATTGAAGAAGTTGTGACTCATTTCACAACTTTTGCTTCCAACGTAAATGTACGAATTAAGAATCGAGAGACGTAAGAAGATCTGGTGAAATATGTCCGGGCTGTACATCAATTTAGGAAATGTTATTTTATCTAAACGCTTTTGGAAATTTTAAAAAGTTGTTTCTGAAATCCAAGCTGCCGATTGGTTTCCCACCAGAAAACATATTTAGATTAATATTGGTTGGATGAAATGTAAGTGATCTCTGTGTGTACTGTGGAGCATTGCAGTACGGTACAGATATAATGTATCCATGCACATTAAAGCAGGAGAATACTACACAGAGGTAAAAAAATAAAAAATAAAATGACTCACCTGCAGTCCTTGGCCGTCCACTGTGACCGAGTTGGCTCTCTGCATCTTCCCCCGGCTCGACTGGCTGGACCGGGAGTCTTTCCTGAGTGTCGACTGCCTTTCCTGGGGGGTCAAAGGTCAAACAGCGAGGGTGTTAGAGGATCCAGGGTGGTTTCCACTTTTATGATTTATGAGAGAAATCTAAAAGGAAGTTATGGTACTTTAATAACTCTTTTTCCTGTTTTTACTTCGTTTGGCTTATTCTGAAAACTCAAATATGTGCATTTCTATTCAAACAGTATATTGTTCATGCTTTTTTGTCACGTGTTACAGTAGTTGTTGTTGTAACCAGGGCTGTGTACCGTTGATGTTGGTATTTTCTATTACTTTCAGGTCAACAAAAATGAACAAATAAATAAATAATAAATGATTTAGTATCTTTCCAACCAAATGTCATCGGCAGCGTGACAAAGGCTTCAAAACAGCATTAAGACTATCATGTTGGAAAGTAAATCACTTTGTTTTATGGGGCTGTAATTTCCCAATAATTCAATGATTCGGAAAGTTACTAGGAAATAACTATTTCATCTGCATGGTGCAACTGCAATTATAGGGAAATGGAGAAAGTTCAGAGACTGTGGGTTTAATTACGGTTTAGTTTGTGAGCAGATGTTGATTTCCAGAGGACTTTCTGCTCTGTTTAAATAAAAGTTGCAGAAAATATAATAGACCTGCTATATTCCACTAAATGAATAAATCCTTTAAAAAAAAGAGAGAATTTGGCTTTAGCCCTGATTGTAGCATGCCGCGTTTTTGGCCATGTCTGAAAAACCTCCTGATCTATATGATGATACCAGGCAACTTTAATCAGTCAAAACGATTACTCAACGTGGCTAATCTATGTTTTAGAGTTACTTAATGAGCAATTTTAGGTGCAGTCTTTTCTCCTGAAATAGACTTAGTACGATTTTTTTTTTTTTATCTGGTAAAAGAAAAATAAAGTTTTTCCATTTCAGAGCTCAGTGGGAGAACACAGGCTGATGATTGCATCCTCAGATAACACGGTGTCAAACAAGGTTAGCCTCACCCAGCCACGGGACCGCTGACCAGAGAGGAGTGAAGTCTTACCAGGACGACGGGGCAGATTGAGTTTGGGGGCAGGATGTGATCCTTCAGGGGTCCACAGTCACACTCAGGTTTCACATGGGAGGCACACTTGTTATGGAGCTGGAGGAGATGGAAGTCGTTATTTACAGTCAACTTTTGACAGCAACAGTACATTCATCAGAAGGTGCACATCTTCAGCTATATGCTCAGGCATTATTTGCATTACATGGGTCATGGCTTCTGTTTTATTTGCTATTAACCTGCAAACCCAAACAAGTGTTTTCTGGGTGTAAATTGGTGGGATGACTTGTGAGGTAGCCGAGGTGCTAAAACGAAACCCTAAAAAAAAAAAAAAAAAGAAGCAGTGGGAATATAATGAGAAGGTGGCTGCCTCTCCTCGGGTGGCGGCTTACCGTGATTTGACACCACACACAGTGGAGCCCAGTCAGGCCCTGGTAACACTTAACGGTTTTGTGACACTTGTCACACTTGGTGGGGCAGTTCCCTTCCACCCAGAAATGATGCATTACCTGCAGAGAGAGGGAGAGACAGCATACAGGGAGGGAAAAGAAGTGAGAAAAGAAACATGGTGCAGAAAAACAAGATGTATACAAAGGCACAAGTGACACAACAATTAAAGAAAGCAAGATGGAAAGAAAACAAGCAAGAAGGGAAAAAAAAAGAAGCACAGCAGAGAATCAGAAAGGCCAAGCAAATGATGCCGTCTGTGTCTTTAAACCAGGCTTGTCATGGTAATTAGCAATGCTTAGTAGCAGATTGAGTTGTTTTAATTTCATTAGAAGACAAGAAGCCCTCATCCTAAGCCCTGTGGAGCATCGCTGATCCAATCGTGCTGACTGGTAAAAACTCCAATTGGACGCACCTCTGTGTTTTTCTTGGACTTGACATAGGTTTTGATGCAAGACGGCGGAGCGCGAGCCACGCAGCGCTCGTGGACTGTGTACTTGCAAACTGGGAGGGAAAAAAAATGCAATTTAAGACTTTCAACAAGGAAAAGACGGATCACAGAGGGAAGAAAATACAGACTTTTCATACAATTATAAAGGGATATACACTCGGGATTTGGAGTAATGTGCTTGTGAAAGCTGTACGGAAGGTGCTTGTTGCCAATATTTTGTGAAAAAACGCTTCTGTGAAGAGTGTAGAGTTGGTGCACTATAGAAAAAAAGGATTATAGCTAAAACACAATTTTTAAATTGAACTACTACAACTACTACTACTACTGTGGTAGTTGGTTATCTTTTTTCACTGCTGATATTTTGAGGTGATTAGTATTGTTTGCTTTGTTAGCATTTTGTATCAAAAAAGCCTCTTTAAAACAGCTTTTAAAACCATCATTTGACACTTGAAACTCTTGGCTAAACCTCAGACTAATTACAGTACATACTTCTTTAAATGGCCAGGTGGAAAATAAGACGGCAATATTTGAACATACAGTGCTTAGCATAAGTGAATACACTCATGCTAAAGTTGAATAAAAAGAAGAATAAAAACTCATCTGTTGGAAATTGATCTTAATGCCTTAATTAAAATAAATGAGGAAAAATCCAACCTTTAAGGACACCAATTTTCTTTGTGAATGAATAATGTATTGTAAATAAATAAATGTTCTTCCTTAAAATACAGGGGGCATAAGTATAGACACCCCTATGTTAAATTCCCATAGAGGCAGGCAGATTTTTATTTTTAAAGGCCAGTTATTTCATGGATCCAGGATACTATGCATCCTGATAAAGTTCCCTTGGCCTAGCCCCACATCATCACATAACCTTCACCATACCTAGAGATTGGCATGGGGTACTTTCCATAAGATCATCTTTCAATGCAAATCAAACCAGCTATCAGGCTAACTGAAATAAAACCATGCCAATCTCGAGATATGGTGAAGGGTATCTGATGATGTGGGGCTATTTTAATTCCAAAGGCCAAGGGAACTTTATCAGGATGCATAGTATCCCAGATGATTTTTTTATTCCTCTTTTTAGTCAACTTTAGCATGGGTGCATTCACTGTAAATGTTACCCCAGAATAACATCCATAATATCGTCACTGTAACACATGAAAAGACAACACCGGCCCAGTTGATGAGTTTGTATGTTATCTGTCCGTGCAAATCAATGTATCTGTGGAACCCTTAATGGTAAGTGAATTACTCACATGAGCAGCACAGTCCCTGCTTCCCTAGTCCAATTAGCATGTTGAGACACAGGTTACAGTAGGCCGGCTTGTTGAAGTGCTTCAGTCTCCACACGTGTTGCCCGTCATCTTTAACATTCTGCAGCCACAGAAACACATCAAATGATTCACTTGATTAATTTAACTGCTTCATTACATCATTTTGTATTCTGGTGGGAGAATCGTCAGCTAATCATTTCACTGAGTTGGCTCGTTGGTTGTCTCACTAGTTGTATTTTTATTTGTGTCTGTATTTTACTTCGGTTCTTCCAGCTGTGTTTTCCAAATGCAGTAAAAGACTGAGGACATGTTTTCTTGTCTTCTCTTTTTAGTAATATTCATTCATAAAAAATGACACTTGGTAGGGATCTCTGCTGAAGCTGGTCAAATGGTTCCATCTAGTGGAAGCAAGACGAACTGAAGGCAGAACTGATGGCGCTCTTATTAGTTTGGGGATCACACAGCAGCAGCGGGGATACACACGCGTGTAAGGCTGTTCTCAGGAAACCGCTGAGATCATTTATGAATAGCAGAAAATGGATTAGTAATGAGGAATGTCTTTTGTTTATATTCACTGCCTATAGTGTTTTTCTGATTATAACATGCAGTAGCACAGCCCAGAAGGAAAAATACATTCCCATTTGAAATTTTAGTAATCTAGCTGACAGTATGAACTACACTCATTCATAGTGAGCTGTTAGAGAGCGTCGTTATCGTCAGCATCACACTTTACCCCTTAGTTTTAAAACACAATACACGTTAGTAAAGTGTGGCAGTTGTTAAACAAGGAGAGAAATTCAGACATTTCCCTCCTGTGATATTTCTCCAAATGGTTCGAGGAACTGAACTATCAGACCTCAAGACAATCACACAAGACGACATCATCAGGTATGTTTTAAACCTATCTAATGGCAATCATGGAAGCATTATCTAGTGTGCAGACTTTATTTTTTATGTTCTTCTGTCCAGCAGATGTGCTTTTGTAAAACGTTTAGACACTGAAAGCAACCTTAAATGGATAACCTAGACTTGGATTACTTTAAGAGTAGTGTTACTTTTTTAGCCACACTAGGCTCTAAGTATGGCATGAAATGTTGGTCTGTCACTTCCACATTGAAATATCTCATGAACTATAAGATGGATTGCAATGGCATTATAAACAGCTGTTCATGATGCCCGGAGGATCAATCCTAAAGTCAAACTCTGACTTCATCTGGCGATACCAAGAGGTTGACATTTGTGTTTTTGAGTGAAATGTCTCAAAAAATATTCAATGGATTGCCATGGCATTTGGTTCATACATTTGTGCTGCAGTCAGGATGAATTGTGAATAACTTTAGCGATCCCCTGACTTTTCATGTAGCGCAAAAAAAATTTATTTATCCAATATTTCTGTTTAAAACTAACCTGTAGAAATAATGATGTTTCTCATCAGCCTTTGTTGCTAAAACGGTAAACTGAGTATGTGAATATGGTAACAATTGTTTACACACGAGTTGAGTATGTACACGTATATCTTAGGTTGACTATACATGTATGATATTTTTGCCTTTGTTCATTTTGACTGTTAAAGAAACAGTAGTGTCAAAACCTGAAGCAAATCAATTAAGGTGCTCCAGTTTTTCTCTGAAATTTCCATTCGAAAAATGTCTTTCTAGGAGTGTTACAAGAGGCCGGTGTCACCAGAAAATGGAAGTGGTGTCTCTGTGGACTCACCGTCTCCAGGCCCAGCAAGACCAGCAGCGGGATGGTGGTCATGCCTCCCTGGATCCACTCCCCCAGTGACACTGTGCCATCGTGATCGTAGTCAATCTCCCGCATCATATCTTGGAGGATCTACAGTAAAAACAAGGACAGACATCAAGATAAGAAGTGTACAATCTTAATTGTAATACTGAATTTTCAGGCCCATCTTCAATTTCTTTCAGGGTCATCATTTAGTGTTAAAGTACAGCCACAGAAGTGTCATCATTGTGGGGAAAAACAATCCTGTGTCCGGTAACAAGCCAAGAGGGTTGCTTCTATTAAATTCAAATCCTTTCTTTTGACTAGGTGAAATGTCTCTTACTGGTTTCAGCTCGGTCACATCCCATTCCAGGTACTCGGCTACATGCATCATCTGGGAGATAATGTGCTCCAGCTCCTGCGGTGAGACCACAGACGGTCAATTACAGGCACAAAAATACTGTATTTACCTTTCTGTATATTGCAGCCTTACAAGCTGATGTCGCTAAGTGTCTTTGGCCTGAATAGACTGATAGACGGCGTGTAATAACAGGTTGGGAATGTCATTCTTTTGCACAGAAGAGTTGCGTAGAGAAAAACAAAGGCAGCGTGGGAAGCGCACTGAGGCTGATGGTTTAATTACAATGGTTGCCTTTTTTGGGGGGGATAGAGGGGTGATATTATTATCCAGTGGGATACTGAATCACTATAATGCACTTTGGACTTATTTAAGATGTTGAGAAGAAATCAAGAGTTCACACTTAAATTACCAACCGTTTTATTTTCTCTGAAATCTGGGTCACACTAAATTAATATGTGCTTTTTTGTATGCTCTCTGTCCTCTTTTCCTCGCTCTCCCTCTCCCAGTCAATAATGGGAACCTAATAATGGGATACATTACAAAACCCCTCCACCCACTCCACCCTTGCCCCTCTAATTCCAACCCCCCACCCCCTCCCACGCATGTACTCATAAGAACTAGTGGGCTTTCATTCATAAATATACCAACGCCCAATACATTTGTATTATTTACCCCTAATATACTTACATGCAGTACATACAGTAGTTAAGAGAGATGTTGTAATGGGAAAAATTAGATTTAAGCATAATTCCTTATATCTTTATGTTTTATTTCTACTTTAATTCTCTCACATTATTGAAAGACAGTTTATCTCAGTTTCTGCTTAAACTGCTGAGGTGTCCAGTCTGGAACATAATGTGAGCACTGTTTGTCTGAACAGATAGGGGCTACAAGGTCACCCTAAAACCCTGTAAGAATTGTAGCGTCATAATAATCCAAGTTCGTGTGTGTTGTCACTCTGAAGATGCATATAAGCCTAGTGTTTCTGTTCACTCATTTGAGAAACTGACTCCACACTGGGCTGCAGCCTTTTGTGAAATCATGTTGCTCCTATATTTGCAAATATATATATATATATGTTTTTAATAAAATACAAAAACCCAACTTGGTTCTAGTCTCAGTCTGTCTCATTTATTTCAATTCACTAAACTCTGAAAAACTCTACCCCCCTGCTGCAAAGGAAACTTCCACGACAATGTACCTAAAGCATTTAATATACAACTACTTATTATGCAAAATGCCCATTGTTGTCAAGGTAGAGCTGTATTTGAAGTTTATAGTAATTTAACCAATACCTACTGTGTGTATATTTCATGAATTGATCAATTGTTTACCTATAAAATGTGATCTTAAAAGTTACTGTAGCTGTGAAATAAATGTAGTGAAGTAAAAAGAACAATTCTCCCCTCTGATTTGCAGCGAAGCAGAAGTACAGTACACGGTGACAGAAATGAAAGAGTCAAGTAAAGTACCTCACAATTGTACATTGGTACAGCACTTTAGTAAAGTATTACCCATTATTATTACTACGCATGTCCTCATGTCTTATTGTGTAGGTTTCATATTGAACTTGACAACAACTAGTATAGTCAACAACTACTTTGTATATTGTGCTTAATAAAAAATACACAAACACATGGAGCTGATACGAGTGACCGATTGACAGAATAATAATCTGCAATTTTGGTGATTGATTAATCGCTAAAATAATTGTTGAAGGAAAACACTAGTTTCAGCTCCTCCATTGTGATAAGAAACAGAATATCTTTGGGTTGTGACTGATGGTCAGATAAAACAGTTTGATGACAATACCTTAGGATTTAGGACATTTTGATCGGCATCTTATACGGTTTGCTGACATTTTATAATTCAAATGATTAATTGATTAATCTAGAATATAATCATCAGATAATAAGCATAACTGTTAGTTAGACAGGATTATACCTCCTCTCATATCTGTACTTTGTGTCTTGAGTACACACATACAAATAAAGCTCATTAGAAAAGACTTATTAGTGATTTTGAAATATTTAAACAGTAAAAAAGACTTGAGCAACATATCTGTGGGTGCGATCAGCTTCAATTCCACCTTTTTGAACAAAGAATTTCAGGGGGAAGATGTTCTTAAAGAGGAGAAATATTTACCGAGCTGTCCAAAGACCCATTTCCATCAGTGTCATAGAGGCGAAACATAACTGTGGAGAGAAAAAAAAAAAACTAAATGTCAAGCTATAGCATTCACACCCTGCACTCTCCACCCTTCCCATCCTTTGAAGTGAACATTAAACGCAGTTATTGGCAGCAGAGGCCAGAGCACTCGCTGCTCCATTTATTTCACTGTGTACCTCACTGCATGCAAATACAAAGCTAAACCTGAATCTCGGCAGTTGGGAGCATCTGATTGTTGCAACTTTAAGTGTCCCCCAATTACCACTCAAAGGTGTCGCCATGGAAACAGACAGCTCCCACATCACAGCGGAGATTGGCTCTTCCTCTTACGTCACGGTGATGCGTCTGAACGTAACAGAATCGTGACAAAACAAATACGTGACCCGGCTGCAGATCATATCCTTACAAATGTCTATACTTAAGAGGTGCTCCAACCCACCGCTGCCCCGCCCCCACCCACGGGCCTACCATATGAGTGCAGTCGAGGTGCAGCATAGGGCGGGTTGACGTCAAATGGCGGTTCATCAGGCCACTTATGAGTAGCTAAGTGCCAGTTTCCTGAGGGGGTGTGGTCTTTGGGGGGGTCAAAAGGAGGTGATTGTGGGGACCCAAAAAGGTCCCACAGGAGGTAATGAAGTGCTAAAGATGATGAAAAACAAATGGGTTGGACAGTTTTCTCCGTGACTATGACTCATGAAAGAAAAAGAAAACTTCTGAATCACCTAAATCTAAAAGAAAAAGAAAAAAAGAAAATCATTTTAGGAAGAGATTTACAATTTCCCTTAGAACTGAGATGAAATATAAGACATAACATTGTCTCTGCAGGGTTTAAGTAAGTTGTATTGAATCAAACTGAAATTGTTTATGAATTTGAATAAGAAAGTTCCAAAATTAGTTTCAGGGAAAACCAGTAATCTTCTGATGGGTTCTAATTAAGAGATCCTGAAATTGATTGGGATAAACTGCGGCCATATTTTATTAGACAGTATTCCAATATTTGTACACAAATTGCTATCAAGAGAACATTGATAAGAAGACAACTCATATCACAATTCAGAGGCTGGTTTTAGACTTCATTTTAGGGCTGATGTCTTTGTGTTTCAGGAAAGTTGGAAACAACCAACAATGCAAACATGTTCACAAGTAAAAGCCAACTGACTGTCTGTATTTAGTATTTACTCACTTGGTAGTTAAATATAAACTCATGATTATCAAAATGGATTTTGGTACAGTGAACTATTGACAGAATATTAGTATAAATGTGAAGTCTTTCTAGATTGATATAACACTATGATAATACCTGTTGGATTATTCTGGTTAACTGTTCAAATCTTTGTGGATTTCCTCTTTTTGTGCTCATTAGTTTCCTATTTCATTTTGCCATTTAACCCAATTACTTTTCAAGATGCATCTTATTTTGTTCTCAGACATCTCACATCCTTTCATTTTCAATTTCCAGTTGTTTTGTAAACTTTTATTAACTGTATGAAAACCCATTTATGAGCTTGACAAGACAGATTTGTTGAAATCAGTTATGGCTGCTTAACACAAACATATCATCCTCCATAAATGTGTTCAAGCAAATCTCTACTGAGATTTCTCAGTGACACCTTACGTTGGTTAAAAAAATATCAAGTAAGATAATCTTAACAGGACATTAAAGCGTTAAAAAAATACATTTATTATTTTAAGAGGATGGAAGATTGAAGGGGTGCCGTCAATCCAGGAGTGGGCTTGTGAGATGGCTAGGGTGGCGGCGTTATAATAATATAATAAGTGATATAAACAGTTGGATTGGTTGCCAGATTGGTGATTGATACTGGTGGGTGGCGATGTTAAAAAATGAAAATAAAAAATTGTTAATCACAAAAAAAAAGACATTTCTTTAATACATTTCTCATTTATAACACAAACCACAATGTTTGAAGAAATGTCTTGAATCGAGGGCTGGATTTGCCCTTATTCTCTGTCGTTTCAATGGAGATACTGTTACTCGTTTTACAAAAAAAAAAAAAAAAAAAAAGGAAACAAGGGAAACTGCATTGGAGCAAGAGTCTTTTTAAATGATTAACAAATGTTTTTTGCAGACAGTGCAAGCTTGCAAAAATTTGCTCGTTTTAAATGATCCTCCTGACGAAAGAAAACCATCAGCTCAGAAACAAGCCTCATTGAAACCAGAGCGGTTCTTAAACTAACCAGCAGAGGGAAGCATCCACCTGAGAAATGACAACAGTGTGGCTCACAGAGTTGGAGAGAGACTGGGATGCAGGCAGAGGGAGAGAAAGAGCTCATAAGACATCATCCATAGTTAAATCCATGATGTGCTCACACACAGGCAGCATCAGTTGAATTATTTAGTCTTCTTTGTGCTTAATGAGTGCTACTCTACTCAATAATTCAGCAGATGGATGAGAATTACATCAACACAGAGAAAATATTTCCAATTAAGCAATGTAACTTTGATGTGATAAATGCAATTAAGAGATGTGGGAAGACATGTCAATAAACTGCGACCATGAGGCATCAAGCATCCCAGCGGAGAAGCTTTATGGGAGCTGAAAAGATAATAAGAGTGATGAAGCAGAAAAAAAAAAGAGTAGAAAGTTTGATGATTGAATCAAAATGGATACTAACTTTGGCTGTAAACTGAAAGAGCTTATTTCAGGTATTAGTTTTCACCAGGGGGAAAGAATAAGATGACACCAATGATGGATTGAATGTGCTTTGTAGCCAATTAATACACCAGAGAAAACTCTGACTTTAATAAAAAGCTGAGAGAAAAACACACACAAAGAGACTGAGATACAGAAAGAAGAAGATACCTGGAAAATATTTAAATGTCAAATAAATATCAATAGGACATACAATGTTGCATTTCTCATAGAAAACCCTGTATCTGTTTACCATTAGCTTGAGAAGAGGCTACTATAAGCACTCTGTATTATCAGGGCATTGTGCTTGTTCAGACTGATGTCATGTTAACCTCGCAGACAGGAGGGCTGGAGAAACAGACATAAATAATCAAATTGTTGAGTTAAAGCTAAGTGGAGAACTAAGGTCAACATAGACTATCAGATTAATAAATGAATGATTCATAGATCTCATTAATTCATGTCCTTTTATTCTTTTGTACCTGATGCAGAGACAATTACGGCTCCAAATGTGGGATAAAGAGGTGTTGCGAGTCCTCTGTGCAAGGGCGTAACTTTGGGTTCAACATTGGGGGGGTTGTTTTACAAAGGTCACTTTATTTTCTGCATTCTGGTGAATGTTTCTGCAACAATTTATGCAAATGTCTTTGTCTATGTAAGGGAAATTATAAAAGGTTTTTAGGGGGGTTGCACTGGCCAGATTTGATTATTGGGGGGGGTTGTTACCCCTCCCATTCCCCCTGTAAATTACGCCTATGCGCCTGGGAGATGTAATTCACAGTTAAGAGTTTTTCCGGACTCAGACCCAGCACTGATGCAGATTAAAGAGTAATGTTAGATGGTCATTATCAATGTCCGGTCAGATTAGTCAGAATATCTCTACAACAATTACAGAAAATTATCTCTCATAGTAAATAAAGCCATGGACAAAACTTGCTTCTGATTGGCTGGCAGTGTAACAGGACGAGACAAGCAGGAGTTTCCAATGCTGCAATACTGCAGGTAACCATAGCAACAGTAGATCTGCTCGACGCTGCATTACCAGATACCGACGCAACCGTAAGTTAAACTGACTACAAACAAACTTTTCCCAATGTAGAAAAGAATGGACAGCTAACAGCTTCCACCTCATTTATAACCGCAACAAACAACTATTTTCATTTTTGAATAACCTGCTGATTCAGAAATGTATTGTTTTGTCCTGATAATGTGAGGAAATGGTAATAAATGTCCACCACAATTTCTCAGAGCCTATTGCTATTGATATTGCTTGTTTTATAGGGTGACCAGATTTCCTAGGGCTAAAACCAGGACACTTTGCGCATGAACGTACTGTAGTGCTCGTGCACGCACACACTTTTTAACGTGAACATGTGCCAGCCTCGGTCAGACATAGACAGTAACTTCATTATTTTGATCATAGGCTCCTCATCTAATAACAACATGTGAAATTAACAAAATTGCAGCAATAGCCTTTTTCAGTTTAGTGTGAGATTTATGTTGAGATTTATTAAAGTGTTATTTATTCCAATAACAGCAAAGTAATTAAAATGATTTATTGAAAGTTTTTCCTGCATTCTGGTGAATTTTATGCACCTATGTCTACCTTTTTCTGAATCAATGTATGCTGCAAATATCTTTATTTAAAGAGAAACATATATTACAGTGCAAATATAAAAACATAATGGAATATATTGCAGTAAGGCTCTCAGGCATTCTGTATTGCTTTCAACTATTTATATTCCTTTGGATCGACTTTTCTAATTATATCTGAGTCAGGACACATGTAGCCTAGGCATCATTTACTCTTCCCTCCTATTTGGCGTCTTTTGTTGGGGAACTAACCTCCTTAAATGTGTATATGAAAATGATTCACCTCAATGATACATTAATTCATTTTAATTTATTAATAAACCCCTTGACTGTAATAGTTCAGAAGTGTTTGAGCAAGATTTCTGCTCATGTTCAAAACTTTGTGCACATTCAAAATACAGTATATGTATTCTCTGTGATTTGTAGGAGTCGTGATTGTTTTGAGAAAAATAAACTTATAGGCTATTACAAGAATAAAGTCACTATATTTCAGAAAATAACCATAGTCTGCTGTGCATTACGTGATTGCTCTGCTGATACGGTAGATCTCAGACCGACACAGAGCCCCGTTTGGTTTCTGAATGAGACAAAGAGTTTAGCTAGAGAAGTAGGTAGAACACCGAAACTACTATAGAAATACACGGAGCCCAAACGCAACACATCTGCCGCAGCATGTCCACAGCTGAGCGCATCCATAAACCTGAAGCTGCGCTGCATTTTACAGAGAGAATGGACACTAAGAGACCCAAAGGTCTGCTTCAGAGCTCCGTGTGTCTGAGTCTGTACCGTAGACTGGAAACATCACATCACAGGAACTTCAAACTAAATCAGTAGTATTGTGCTCCTAAACTTTGTGTTTGTGTTGATAGCATCAATGTATTAGACTGATTTGTCTAGGACTCCTCTGAGAACTTCACCCGGCTTTCACAGCTTTCCTCACGGAGAGACGGTTGCTAGGTGATAGGCAACAAATACAGCATGGTCAGACCCCACACGTAGCTGCCCGTTCTATTCGCCTCGGAAGAATAAACTGGACAAAGTTACTTTCGGGGCTACACTCAAAACATTCGGAACTGAAGACCCGGCAAAATCGGCTGACGCCGCTCCTGGTGTAAACCGGGACATTTTAGCGTCCCGACAGGCTTTTGTCGGGACTCGGGACAAGCAATTCAAAATCGGGACTGTCCCGGTCAAATCGGGACTGTCCCGGTCAAACCAGGACGTCTGGTCACCCTTGTTTTATCCTATTAACAGTCTAAAACCAAAAGATATTTTGTTCACCATCACATACAAAAGAGAAAAGCAGAAAATCTACATCTGAAAAACTGCAACTAGTAACTTTTCGCCGATTGATTTTCTGTCTAGAGACTAATCATTAGTCATTGACTTAGTTATCAATTCAGCTCTAATCAGGACTCTTCATCGTGTCTCATCTCTCACATTAAACATCAAACAGATAAGAAGTGGGGCGTTGTTGCAAAGAAAGAAGAAGGATTCCTGTGAGGATAAAGATCTTAGTTTAAATATTATTGATTTATTGTCCATCCAGTAACACCTCAATTGTCTAAAACCCCATTTGGACCAGATTAATATTACAGGGTGAGATGAGGAGATTAAAACCACTGACCATCAGAGGTAATGCTAAAACTACCCCACCTCCCTTAGAGAAATAAATCCAGTCCGAATGAGTCTTAAATCTGGATATTTGGCTTTTTCCTAAAACAAAAAGAGGGCAAGAGGCAGCTCTTAGATTATCTTACCGCGACAGTTAAAGGCTACCATGGTTATTTAAAACTTGAAAGATCAGCTACCTATTGTGGCATGATGCATTTTCCCACAAAGCAGCAGAGCAAAGATTCATGGTTTGTCCTCTCTTACCCTTTGTCTTTTTCACTGGACTTCAGTGTGATGGATCCTGAAAAACTGCCTGGAGACATTACTTCTGTCTCTTGGTGGCTCAGTTGGCTGGTTGTGTACTTTATCCATTATTTTCCTTCTTTTTTCTTTTTATTTATTCGTTTGTTGTATGCCCTGTTTGGTTTCGGTGATCCGACCACAGTGGACAGCTGAGAAACACTGCCGTTCACACCTATCATGCTTCTCCAGCTGACCTTTTGTGTTTGGATTTTGTTACTGACTATGTCACTTCCGCTAGAAGGTCAAAGGGCCCCGCGCACAGTTATTACGTCCACACTCTTGCCAGTCTTGTTAGCGGTTGCGTCGGTAAAGCTTGAGATATCTGTCCAACGCATCTCCTTCCAACAGGCAAAACGATGGACTTCATCTAACGTTGTAAAATGGGCGAGATATAGAGTGTTGGCAAACTACAACAACCACCACTGTATTGATGTTATTTTTCTGTTATGTCGATGTCGGCGACGCATCAGGACGCATTAGCGTTTACACTACAAAAGATATGTGGTCAAATGTGTCCCAGACCACTGGGGACGAAGTGGTTTGAGAGATCGGATCCCAATGTGTCTTAGTGGTCGTTCACACTAACACGCTGTCCACTTGTGATTCGATATCACAAGACACATTTTAAAACCAAGTGTAAAGAGGGTCTTAAACGCTTGTTCTATATCAATTGATTGATTTTGATTGATATTTGTGCCTTGCACCCAGAGTGCCCAACCCAAAATGTCAGTTGCAGTGTTCAAACATTTTATTTTACTGTTCATTATTAATGAACTCTCTCCCAAGCTTGGCAAATGGAATCTGCTACAAAAAATGTTCCTTTCTCGAAGCACAACTAAGTTTATCATAATCATCCAGCAAGAAGAAATCATCATAAATAGAGGGCGTTTTTGTAAAAAGTACATCCTTTAAAGCCCCTGACACAGTAACCCGATGGCCGACCGTTAGCAGAAAAGGCAGTCGGACTGATCAGTCGGCTCCCCGAGGTCCAAATAGTGCCTCAGAACACACCGAAGTGACGCCGACTTGAGCGTGTAATACGTCTCCATAACAGCAAGCAGCGCTAATCTGTATTGTCGCCCAAAAAATTAAAACCGGCAGCTGATTGGACGAACGCGTCTCGTGGGTCTGGTTTCTCCGGAAACTCAAAGCCAGACATCATGGCATGGCGGCTTGTTCAGAATATTTTACTAAAATAATTTAAAGCAAGAAATAGGCCATGCAGTTGCTGAATCTGTCTTCATTTCAGATAGACAAAGGTCAGTTTAAAAGATTTCCGTCAGATTTGGAGAGGCTTAGTCACGCTCATGCCTCTCGTCATTTCCGGGTTAGTCTTGGTTGGTTGGTTGGTGTGTCACTGCTTTAAGTCCTCGTAAAACAGGACAATACATATGTAGAGCATAAAGTATACGAACAAAGAAGCCACAAATTATGTGATCTGGGGAGGACACTCACACTCAAGCTTGTCCTCAGGACGCCCGCCCTCAAGCAGTGACAGGTAACACACAATGTCCTTTAGCTGCACCGTATCCAGAGGTTGGGGCAGTGCGGCCGTCTTCAGAGGGGTTGCGTTGCCTTTGATCAGCTTCAACCCTGGAGGGAGATGGAGATGAAAGGTCAAAACATCCCCCAGGACACTTTAAATGTTAGCCCAACAACAAGCTGGCCTGACATTAGTCAAACAGTCAGATTGATCAATGGTGGGTGGTGTCCAGTTCAACACAAGCAGAACAAACAAATAGTCCAGTTTAAGCCTTTTATCAAAGATCTTGTATTCCTGCAAGTGATTTAAATGGATTAAACATCTATACTCTACTACAGTGTTTCAACCTTATCTCATTGGTTTAAAAAAAAAAAAAAAAAAAAAAAAGCACAGTAAATATCAATACATGATGTAAAGTCATTAACGCTGCCGCTATCAATTCCCCACTCTGGTTAGCAGATATAACTGGCCAACCAGCTAGTTGTCAGCAATCAAATCAAGTTTCTAGCTCAATACCACATGCAGTGTTTTCAGTGGCACTGTGGCCACTCGGTTTGCTCTTTGGTATATGAAATACTGTGTTCTCACATTTGTAATTGTAAGTTCGCTTTGGATAAAAGCTAAAAGACATGTAATGTAATGTAAGACCTACACAAGGTATCACAAAGTATTTGTGGTATAGAGATTGCAAACTCAACCCATTCCAATATATTCAAGGATGTTTTTATTAACATGGACAAGAGCAAGCGCTTCATCAGGCTTATGAAAACATGCAACAGGCCTTAAATGACTTGAATATGGAAAAACAGTTGTACTGTATAGCAATTAGCAATGGCAATTAGCAATGGCAAAATAGCAAAACACATTGAAAATAATTCAAGGGAATTACAATCTTGCAGTTGCCAGCACCTCCAGTCCAGTGGTACATGCAGTACGCAAATGTTTTTTCTCTTTCTCACGAACAAGGTAGCACTTACATATGCTGGCATGCTAAAACATTAGACTAGCAGTCCTAGCTGGGATGGGTGTTATGGTAATTACCTGCTTCTAACTTTTCTAATTTAAAATTTTAGTTGTAATTCCGATTAGGGAACTAGGATTTTTCTGAAAACTCATATATATCAGATTGGGCACTAACGAAGTGCCTGAAAACAAACAAGCATGGATGCTATATGTCAGCCAAAGTTAGTAATTTAAGGCAATTAAAATCCAAAGTAAATTGGTATAGAGTTACATATTGACAATTTGCAACAATTTTAACCCTCTCGTGACCAATGTGGCAATTACACAACAAATAACCTGGATGTTCTACCATCATTCTGTGTTCCAGGCCACAACACACGGTGAACTGCAGAGAATACTGGGTATTGTAGGAATGGTTGACATGACCATGACAATAAGAATGCAAGTTTTATTTTGGGTGCTTTTGCAAGTGTTTTGCATCTATAAACAGTGCAGACCGTTATGGTGAAGAGGGGAGCTGAGACTGAAGGCGTAGGTGTGGATTTAGTGGTCAATCTACTTTCCAGCCCTAAGTTACGGTCATGAGCTTTGGGTAATCAGGACAAGAATGACAATAAATGGATAAGTGGATAAAAGCAACTAAAATTTGTTTGTTTTTTCACCGGGTGGTTGGCTGGGGTTCTTCCTCAGAAACACCTTGGGGAGCTCAAACAACTGAAAGGAGCTCGTGGTAGAGCTGCTTCTTCTTTGCGTTGGTTAATCAGGCATCTCCAACTGGGAGGAGACCCAATGGCAGAACCAGAACACGCTGGTGCGATAAGGATTATGTATTGCACCCCGCCTGAAAATGCCTCAGGATCCCCCAGGAACAGCTGGAGGACATGGCTAAGGAGAAGGATGTAAGTGTTGGAAAATGGATGGATGGATGGAAGGAAGATTGGCCTAACATCTATGACAACGATATGGAGTATAAATATATACTACTACTACACTAAATTTCGGAAAGTGAGCAGTTATTTCTAATTTATGAGATGGTAAAAGCCAGCAAACTTCTGAAAACCTTGGCGTGCACCACATGGTAATCTATGCATAAAGTCAGTGTACAATATAGATCCGGCTACAGCAGCCATAAACTCTGCTCTCAAACAAGTAATTATGCTGTTTGCTCCTAAAAGTACTTGTGTGGGGGAATAAAGCCTTTAATAATGTTATAAAAAGAGAGGCTCTGGTGTGCAGATGGCAGCAGTTTATGGTGAATGCCAGGATGTGTTAGTTCTCCTATCTGTACTCAGATGAGGATCTGGGGTGGTGGGAGGGTATAGCAGGCTCACTGATTCAGTACTTCACATGCTCTATGAGGCAATTGGCGGAAAATAATGTGCATTAAATATTTAATGCACACAAGAGAACCTTCTACATGAGGACGCATCGTGTGAGCTGATGTCCTTAGTTTACCCGCATTTTCATCGAATCATTAGGCTTTGCAGCTTTTAGTCCGATATTAGATTGCTAAATTCAATTTACAGTGAATGCATAGAATATTTGGGTATCTTACTTTTCATGAAAATATGCATATGTATACATTAAATAGTTTTCACCAAGATGAAGATATAAAAAAATAGAAAGTTGCTTGTCACTTTCATGCTTGTCAAGCAAATATCAAGGTGTCACAGTCTTTTGTGTGTCGGTGTAATTAAACTTACTTGCTGTGCATGTAAATTCTTTCTGGATATAATGTGTAATATAATGACTTCGTAAGTTAATTAAATCAAATTAAAATTCTTAAATTGATCAAATTGGTCCAAATGATGGATTTATAAATGGATTACTTGCTTTTATGATGATGAACCAACTCTAGATTATATTATTCAGTGCTACACTGCAGGTGAAGAACTGCTTTAATAAAAGTTTAACTTGAGTTGCACTTAGCAACCTCACTTTTTACTGCACACATAGTCTCGCATTGCCAGACCTTCCTCCACAGCGCTGCAAAAGAAGGGCATTTCCTTATTTTCCGCACTATAAAGCGCACTTAAAAGCCTTTAATTTTCTCAAAAAATGGGAGAGTTAGCGTAGCAGCGTTATCAGCTGAATAGCTTAGCGCAGGGGCTAATGGACCCACGTTTGTATCTCGTAAATGACCCCACTAATAATGCCCGAAATGATACCAAAGGTCTACACTAGTACATATAGGTTATGTACTCATAAAACGATGGATTGGAAAGTTTGTAGGTACACCAGAAGTTTATTTAAATAACACTTGCCTGCTGGCTTCTGCTCTCTTCTGTTGTTGCTGCTGCCGGCAGTAAGACGAGTGCTTAGGGCTGTCTACAAATTACAACACCGAAAAGAGATGCAACAAAAATGCTGTAGTATAACTAGCAGGAGACAAGTAATAACTGAGGTAAGTTTGGAGACATTACCTTATTTAATCATTAAATTAATAAATATTTTTGTTGTATCTCTTTTCGGTGTAGTAATTTGTAGATGGCCCTAAGCACTCGTCTAACTGCAGGTAGCAGCAGCAACAGAGAGCAGAAGAGAGCAGGCAAGTGTTCATAAACTTCTGGTGTACTTACAAACTTTCCAATCCATCGTTTTATGAGTGCATAACCTATTTCTACTATCATTGTGGGCATTATTAGTGGGGTCATTTACGAGATACAAACTTGGGTCCATTAGCCCCTGCGCTAAGCTATTCAGCTGATAACGCTACTCTACGCTAACTCTCCCAATGTTAGACCCAGGTGAAAAAAGCTTCTGGGGGGGTATTTGGCTCGAGGTCATGGTGCAAAGGACCCTAGGGTGAAATTACTCCGAACAATCACTTTAACATAACTACCAAAATAACATTCGTGTATTTGTATGTGATGTACTATACTTCCCCATCAATAATGTGTGAATTGCCGTGAACACAATCCTCTAAGATGCACCAGAAACAAGGCTCGGTTAATAACTCAAACTTGCCGAGAACCAAGACACCGCTTGATTACATAAGAGTCGAGTGGCCGGCCGGTTGCACGGTTACATTAGAGTCGAGCGGCCGGCTGGTTGCATGGTTACATTAGAGTCGAGCGGCCGGCCGGTTGCATGGTTACATTAGAGTCGAGCGGCCGGCCGGTTGCATGGTTACATTAGAGTCGAGCGGCCGGCCGGTTGCATGGTTACATTAGAGTCGAGCGGCCGGCCGGTTGCATGGTTACATTAGAGTCGAGCGGCCGGCCGTTGCATGGTTACATTAGAGTCGAGCGCCGCCGTTGCACGGTTACATTAGAGTCGAGCGCCGCCGGTTGCACGGTTACATTAGAGTCGAGCGGCCGGCCGGTTGCATGGTTACATTAGAGTCGAGCGGCCGGCCGGTTGCATGGTTACATTAGAGTCGAGCGGCCGGCCGGTTGCACGGTTACATTAGAGTCGAGCGGGCCGGCAGGTTGCACGGTTACATTCGGTCTCGTTTGGGATAGGGTCTAGGTAGCTCATTTCCTGATTGATTCTAGCACCACCACTCCAGTCCAGTTGAGGCACTAATGAGCTAGATTACTACACACACAGTAGCAGAAGAATACCAGCTACGCAACGGCCATATATATAATGCCAACGGCACAAATGAAGTAAAAGAAAAAAACAGGAGTGAGTTATTCGCAGTCAAGTGACGTAAAAAGAAAATGGCGGTCAGCGGAATGCTACGTAACAACAAAATGGCGCCATCGGAGGTTCGAGTTCTGAAGCGAAGCTTACCCCCTTGCTTATAATCCGGTGCGCCTTATAGTACGGAAAATACGGTTCTTTAAATCAATTACAATCGTCATGGGCGGCGCTAAGCGGTGGACGCGGCCATGGTGCCGCTGCAAAATAGCCTCGGGAAGGAACTTGTTTTGGTGGAACATGTGTACGTTCAAAAGTTGTTTTAGTCGTGCAACAGAAAACTCAGATTGGACAGATAGTCTAGCTAGCTGTCTGGATTTACCCTGCAGAGGTCTGAGGAGCAGTTAACCATAGTCCTCATACTGTATATCAACCAGAGCTTGGAATGCCAGTGGAACGTCGTGGATATAGACTACTGCAAATGTGCTTCAGTACCGCTCAATCCCTTCAAGGAAGTTTCTTCAATTTCCTGCCACTGAGTGCTGCCAGCAACTGGGGAACATTATTTTATAATACAGTCTTTTAATCCTGCTGTTCAAAGACAAGGCAATCTCTGCTGTAGTAACCCCTGAGTAAATGCACACAAAAAAGCATTAAAAAAGGCAATTCCATTATTTCAGTTAATGTTTCTGTGCTTTTCCTGGATCAACGTCTACTCGGTTTGTTTGAACACTACATGCTCAGCTGTAGCTCATTAAGCCTGCAGCAGTTATCAAACTAATGAGCAAAAATTACACAAGATTACTGTGTTTGCAAGAAACCTACAATATGTTAGAATTATTGATAACTTGCCAGGCATCTCCGACGATGGAACTCTCAGTTTAATGACTCAGGCGATACTAATTTTACCTACACAAGCATTTAGTCATGTATGATCCATTTCCATTCAGCTAAATATAAACACTTGCTTTAGTTTTGCGTATAGGTATTTGAGGAATCCTCACCTCCAAGATTGTTTTCATGTGCCTTTGAGAGATATGATCATTTTGTTTTCAGGCCTTCCTTGTGTCCCATTTCCAAAATCATCTATTCATGCAAAGACACTTGTAACATGACCGCTAATTTTATGTGCTTTCATCAGAGGCCGGCATTGGACAAAATGTTAAAAGCTCTTATTGCCTAAAACACAACCAAGTGTCCAAGGATGCTGATATCTAAAACCCATTACATCACAGGTCAAATGAGGTAGATGTCAGGATTTATTATTCACCTGAGTTATCAGGCAGTCAGAGAAGTGTGAAGCCAGGCGTCAGTGCTGGGGAATGCTGGCTTCAATATTAGCAACTCATTACCACACCAGAATAAGATATTAGTATAAATGCTGTAAACAAACTCAATTGCCAAGGCAATTGGCAGCCGCTTTACTACAGTTTACATTGTGTGCCACCGAACTGAACTTGGCAGGAAATCTGTTATCTGGTGGCACAAAAACAGATAAACAGAAATGGTGCTGCTTTTACACATCAGCAACAGCAAAGAAGGTAAAGTAGCGCATTGACAAGAATGAGTCACTGAGGAATGCTGTGAGGGCTTGCAATAAGTGACAAATTGGTTGCATCAGTAACTACAAAACACCAACACGCTGTGTTTACAACGTGAGGGTTTGTCATGATAAAGACTTCATTTTCTACACTTACCAGAGACTCTGGGTTTGTCAGAAGATGAGGGACTGGGTTTGGGTCCCTTGTTGCTAAACGTCATGAAGAGGTGTTGACAGAACTCTTCGGGGAGTTCGCTCTCCAGGAACGTCTGCATGAAGACCTTGAAGCCCTCAAAGTCAATCTCCTGAAAAAACACGGACAGAAATAGAGTGTGTTGTTTGTCGTGGTGAGCTGCAGTCATCTTCTTAAAGGCTTTAAGGAAACAAAGTTGATTTTCAATATGCAGAGAGCATGTTGGTATGTTTCACTTTTGTAGGGGGAAATCTGGGATTGTTTGTGAAAATGTTGCAGAATTCATGTTGCAGATTTCTGCACTCAGAAAGATGCCTCAAATGTTGTTTGTGCTGTGGGCGGTGAAGATCTATTTTAGAGTGCTTTCAATGTTTTTGCAGCTTTTACCTTTGCGTTCTGTGTACGTGCTGTGGTCTTTTCTACTATCCATTTAGGCTCACAGCTTTGTCCATGCTTTTGATTGTTTGGCTGGCTGATTGGTTGAATCTGCGAGTTGTTAATGTTGTCTTACATTTTGCTAATGAACACCGTTATTACCAGTTCAACAAACACATTTTGGATGAGTAATATTTCCCTGTAAATAGCTGCATATCCTCTGTGAAGTGCCCTTAATTTAGTTTCTCATTAAAAACTTTTATTATTACTTCACCACTGCGTCAGAACAACAGTAAGTATGCAACGTTTATTTATAAAGCAACTTTCATAACCATGGTTACAAGGTGCTGTACAGTGCAACTTTAAAAAAACAGTTAAAATGGAAGAAGAATGTTGAGTTAATTCAGCTAGAAACTATGTAAGCATTTAGCAAAACAAGAGAGAGATAGCAAATACCTGGCTGAGGATGTCCTGTTTCTAAAGCCGCAGCATTGTAGAAAGAAAGAAAGCCAATATGTTCATGGATGAATCATGCGGTTAAATGTGCTTAATGTCCGTATTACACATGTGCATGTAAAAACCACAAAGAGATGTCTGTGAATGTATAGGTCTTTAGTTGATTACCCTCCATTACATTAAGGGTATTATAACATGCAACAATTAATAATACATGCATAGTGGATCAAACACATTGTATTGATTACTGTGAATTGAGATCCTGGTAATTATTTACTCCCTTTTCCCAAAAAACATATTGGGAATCCATTATTTTTGTATGTTTGTGTGTATATGTGAATAATGTTATATGTAGTGAAAAATATTTCTTTTCCAAACCCCATCAACACTACCACACAACCTTCAAAGCTGAATACAAAATGCCAACCTTGAAATACTGTTACTATGGGGATATACAATTACTTTGAATGCTAAATGGCTGCTTACAGTTCAGCTCTGTAAAAATATTCTTGAAAAATGTGTGAAGTGTGCAGAGGAATTGAAAATGTACATGACACATAAACAAACGCATATGAAATAGTTTTATGTTTAATCGTCTGCAGCTACAGTATGTGTTTAAAATCAAACTCATTTATTGCATAAAAATCCCGCTTTTCTATTTTTGTAAAAACAAGTATGATGTCTATTTTTTTTTACCACAGTTGAATTCAATAGAATATAAACTGTTATGTAATAGAATATAAACTGTACATACCTCCTCTGGATTGTATTTAGCTAACACACCATCTCCATGGAACTCCTGGAGCACATCCTTCAGCTTCTTGGTTGAGTCTGAGGGAAACAAATTGAGGCCAAGTAAGTGTATTAATGATCTGTTTATGCTTCCAATATTTGGCTTCTTGCATATTTGATATTTAACATTCAATTAAGTTTGTTTTGCTTAAATTCAGTCTTTATTATTTATTGATATGGATTTTCTGGACTTTGTCAGCACCTCTAAGAGCTGCAGAAGCTGCATGCACCCTGACAGGATCACATATTAGGTGTGTGGATGCAGCACCAGTTGTAGGAAAGTAGCCTATGCTACGGACTACCGAGGTCAGTAAATGAGGCGGACCTCATATATAAAACTTCATAACTTCAGATATTATCCATAATCTTTCAAACATTTAGTGGTTTTTATCAACTGCTTTTGGAGGCTTGGAAAATTAGTAAGCTTACTTAAACTTCAAAAAGTGCAGCTAAAAACAATAGCTGTTAGCAGCTCAGGTTAGCTAAGAGGCAAACACATGTATAAAAGGAAATCAAATTATAATGAAAGGCCATTCATATTTTGGGTAAATATTTATTTGCTTTCTTTCCATGAGTGAGAGGAGAAGATTGACATTAATCTCACATCTCTGCATTAAATAGAGATCTGAGGCCTGTACTACGAATCCAGATCAACATGCCCTAGATCTCTTTCAGTTTCCCGGCTTCACCTAACCTAACAACGGCGGTCCCGCATTACCTGTGTCACGACGGTGGTCAACAACTAGTTCAATCAACCCAGGGTTTCCCAATCCAGCGGTGTGCGCGTTCACATAAAAGAGGTGGTGTTTGCACAGCATGACCAATCGCAAACATCTACCAGAGCTGCATATCTTACATAAGAAGAGCAAACTATAATTCTACATAAATATGAAGAACACAGACACGGTACAGAAAATGCGATACAGTCGCTGATTCCTAAAACAGGAAGGAAAGCTGGCAAAAAAAATATCCAACGCTGTTAATGCGTAAATCAAAAACGCTTCAATATCAATATCACGTCCCCATCAGTCAGGCACAAAATCACCTGATCTTCTAAGAACGGTGACGCTGTTATCAATCAAGTATTGATTGGTCAGTAGGCGGTGCTTTTACACCGGTTGATCTCTAATCTCCAACATAACCTGTTCCCGAGCAGGTTTGGTGTTCAGCATAAATTACCATGGCGATTTAACCCGGTAACAAGTGATCCACCGTCGTGATACACAACACCCTGGGTGAACCTGAAGTTACCTCGTTAACGCCAAATCTAGCTTCGTAGTACAGGCCTCTGGAGACAGAACATGGTTAGCCTAGCTTAACGACTGAAAGCATGGGTAAACAGCTAACGTTAGCCTGGCTCTGCCCAAAGTGGGGAAAAACTAAACACAGACCAATAACTCTAAAGCTCACTAATTAACACACTGCATCTCATACTTTGTTCAACCTGTAGAGACCAAAATTTACTTCATTTGGCAACACGACAACATGCTAACCTAGGCTAACTCCATCCCGACTTAACACATAGAGTGATATCAATCTTCTCACTCTCTGAAAATTATCGGATGTGTCTTGCCCAAAATGTTAAACTAGACAAAAATACCAACATGGCACTGATCTTTTTGGAAGGTCAACAGCTAACTATAGCAATGCAGCTAATTTGAATTTGGGCCAACTACTAACCCTAGGATTAACTAACTGGGATAATCTAGCAAAATTAAACGGAAAAGAAATAGGGGGTGGTTTTACTACTCAGTTATAGACAAAAATAACTTGATCAGACAGAGATTTGCTGTGATAATTATTGCATGCTGCAGAGCGTTTATGGGCCCTGCTGCTAAATCAATTTGCTGCGCCACAGATACCAGGTTCTGTGTTACAGAAGTTAATTAGAAGAACCATTTTCTCATATGCACTGGAGGGCCTGGTTCATCTTTTACAGAGATACTCGTTTAAGTTAGTGCGTCATATTAGCTACCTTGGCTCTCACCTTTTCACAGGCTTAATTTGCACAAGAAAATTTGGATCTTTGACTCCTACAGTTGATAAAATTAGGTCTTTTTCTCGAGCCGTTCTGCTAACTCCAACCTGCCATTATCTTTCTTCATTGTTCATGAAACCCCTCAACATGTCACGGATTGACAATCAGCAAGTGTGTTTGGCATCAAAAACAAACGTGTAGTTACTGGATTTTTTTCTTATTAAAACCAGTCAAACTTGATAAAACTATTATAAATGTTACAGTACGTTATGTCTTATCTTAGACTGAGAAAACACAAATACATTGCAATACATTAGTTTTCTTTTTTTTTTTTATCATATTGAAAGCCAAATATCCCTAAAATATCAGACTTTATACAGATGTATCTGTTCTTATAGGTCCATTAGTTAGTAGACATAAGCTGTGTGGGTATTGTGTTAAAGTTATTAATGATCAGCCATTAATAACTTTAACACAATACTCACTCTGTATTGATTAAAATGTGCATTTGAGCTCCTCCTGACAGTTTGTTGGTTGTAACCTATTTTATACAGTCTATGGTGTAACAGTGCTTCCCCTCCTGCCCTAATGGCTTTGGACCTTTGATTTTCTCATGATGTATTTTACCAACAGTGACTGGAAATAATTGTTTTACATTCGACTGAGCGTGTGTCATCATTATTGACCACCTTTATTAGCATGCTCTGAGTGATTACGTATCTATTGATTGCCTGTCACATTCGTATAATGTATTTTCTCAATCAGGCTAATGATTTAACCATTGTGTGGCACACAGTAATCTGATGACATGACTCATTTCATGTTTATTTAGGGTCATAAAGTTTACCTTTAAAAGTATTTTCCCCTTTGTAAGCAGCACTCTGCTACTCTACGCACATTAGTGATTATATCACATAAAGAGAAACTCTAATTGTTGTGCGTCAGAGCTTAGGTGCCTGACTCAGCTCACAGCTATTAAAATGTTATGAAATTGTGCTCGGCTCACTTTAATGAGAAGGTAGGGAGAGCTACAGTAGGAGGCTAGATGAAGGGCGAGATGAGGAGTGAAGGTGATGCCCATTGTTGCTGCTCAGAGAATGGGATATTTTATGACCTGTAGCTGCAAAGTGCACAAAGAGTCGCCCGGAGCTTATTGAAACATTATCCAAATCTGTCTAGCGTGCACACTCTGCCTGCACGCACACATGCACACTTTAGCTCTCTCTCGTTGCTTTGCTTTTTTTCATTCCGCCTTTTATTTCCACTATTTCCACTTCTAAACTACATTGTTAAGCCTCACGGTCCACGAAACATCTTGCTAATTGAACACCACAACTCCTTAGCCACACACAAAGCAAACATTTGATAAAACACAAATGAAAAGCCAGAACCTGATTGGCTCTTGAGCATCCGCCGGAGAGAGCAGGGGAGCTCCTCGGAGTAAGAAACAATGTCACCAGGCACTGAGCAATTAAAGGGAGAAATGTCATTACAATGTGAAACTGGTGGAACAAGAGATCCTGGGTGAAACGCATTAATTATTAAGATTCATGCTTGGTGCAGCGGTTGGCTCGAAGATGTCGTGTTTGACACTGAAAATAGCTCTGACATATATTCCAGCTCTTTGTCCAACCGGATACAAAAAGCACTTTGGATCAAAAAGTTGGTGGGTGGTGAGCAACATCCTGCAGTTAGCCTGCCAGGCATCGTAATATTTTCCATCCCTGGTACCAACTCAAATGATGAAATGTGTCAACATCTTGGAGTGTAACATAAACTCCAGGCATCCAGAGCACAGTCTGGTGAGCAGGGGAGCCATTTGTTGGGTGGCAAATGAATGATTCAGAGCCAAAGTGGCACCACACAGATTAAATGCTTGAGCAGTTTGAGCTTCGTACATCAGCAAGACGAACACACAGTTTGCAATTACAACGTGAAGGTTTTATCATTAGACAAAGAAGGGATGTTTGATCTTAACCACAGTGAATTGAATTATAGTGCAGAGGAACATTCTTAGTATTGTTAACTCAGTGGATTGATACTATCAGAGAGAATGTATTACTTCTTATGTTAAAGTGAGGATTATTGAAGATATGAAAGCAGAGATCCAACTCATGGCAATTTTCCAAAATTGATGAATTGAAAGTTTGCCTCAAAAAACTCAAATCAAATATAAGTATAATTCACAAAATGCTATTTTTCAAAGGAAGATAAACTACGTAGTTCTGTGTATTCGCAACTGTGAAAAGCACTAAGCAGCGATGAAAACAGTAGAAAATGATCTGATACTAAAATGACCAACAATGCAAAAGTTTGAAATACAAAATATTTTCTGTAATCTTATCCTAAACCTCTTACTTTTTTTGGAGGTTTGCTTGTACGAGTGCACCAACTCAGACTCAGCAAACTCTCTTAACCGTCGTAAATAAGCTTGTTTCATCTTGATGGATGCCATCCGTTCATGAGCAGGTGCACACGTGTAAAATGTGATCATTCACGCAATCAACGCCCCCCCAAAGTTACAGATACCTGTTTCATTACATTTGGGCGCATGTTTTACTTACAAAAATGTCACTCACCAGTAAAGATTCTGGAGGCTCGATGAGAAATGAGAAAATCAGTTTTAGCTGTCAACGCCCATTGTGGTTTGACATGAACTTGGCAATCCGTGAGGCAAAAAGGTCAAGCGGCTCACAGAGAGAGTTGGCGATGTTTCACTGTCAGGTGTTAAAATGGAGGATGTTCACCTGGACAGCAACTTGTGTAAAGATCCTGAGGCAGCTGCTGGAGTGTGATTTCCCCAGCAACTATACTATACTATCATTCAGATTACAGCATTATAGTATAGTTAGGTCAAAGGAAGACCTGGCCTGACTTGTATGAGTCAGTCCAGAGACTTCTCGTTAATTTCGTAATAAAAATGTGATAATTGAGGAAACAACAAGTATTTAAATGACTTGTCACTTTGTCTGGCGGCCGTTTTCCGCCGTTTTGACAGATAGCGTACAGCTGGTGTAGGCTATTGGAGTTTTCTTGTTAAAAACAGCTGCCTGCTGCTGCTGGAAACCGAGCCGACCAGTTAGAAACCGTACGCGGTACGCAACGGGCCGCAAAAAACCAAAAGAATGAGCTGAAAGAACCTAAAACGCGTCGTAGAGCTGAGCGGAACTGCAGATTTATCTGATAATTCTCTGTAGGGTTTGTCACTACAAGTGACCACTTTCACATGACGTTTTGATCCATTGTGTTGATTAGTGCAGCTTTAAGAATGTAGCCATCCAGAAGAAGAGGAGTAGTTAGCGTGTCGTATCATCTGGAAAAGGACATGTTCTTAAATAACAGAATCACATCACACGTACAGAGAGACACCTAGAAAAATACAGACTCTCCTTATCACAGTCAGACACAAACAGAGAGTACCTCTACTACTCACACTGAGTGTATTCTTGTAGCAGTGCGAATTCAGCTGGGGTCAGTGTGACCCATTTGTCCTGGCCGCTCATTGTGTTCAGACCTCGTCCGCTGAGCATTCCCCGGGCAGCAACACACAGCCGGGTGTCACACGCTGGAAAACAACAACAGACATCAGATCACCTGCCCCATTCACAGCTGAAGACATCTCGTTTTACTTAATTGCTGTGAAAATGACAAAGCACATTAAATGCACCAAATATGTGGCTAGATTGAAGCTGGAGACGCTGGTTTGCAATTAGAAGCTGTGGTTGTTTCTGTATTGTAAAAGGTCAGCAATACTGATATACTGTATGTCACTACATTAAAGATATAACAATGTCATTTTGCCTCAATTCCCATAACACCGATATGTCATATTTCCCTGGTTTCCTGCCTTTTCTTCCGCAGCTGTCATCTCAACGCTGGCCAAATGGTCCTCTGTCTCCTGATCGCCGTATTTCTCAGAGTAGTTGCAAAAGACTTGACATTTCAGGCAATCATGTTTGTCAGCCAGTTTAGGATGAAGCCAGAGTACAGCATGTACCATAATTAGAGACTGATGGAGAGCTTTTTATAGATAGAAACAAATGTCAGCAAAGTGTATGAGAAAAATATAACGAGGGAAATAACAATTGACTATATATACATACATTTTTTATTTATTTACGTATTCATTATTATGTATCGAGAGGCTATGTTTATGTCCAGATGTATGTGCAACATTTTGTATTTAAAATTAGTATTAATAAATAATAGTAGAATAAAAAACGTGTTTATTTGATTTGTTTAATTTTTAAAAAGTCACAGATTGCTCGAGTGAGAATAAAACCCTAAACCTAGGAATTGCAATATTAATGCTACGCTCTAATGTCACATTAGAAATGTCATTGCAACATCGGAAAAAAAATGAAATATTACCCACCATTCACATTTGGTTTTTGAAGTAATCTTATCTTTTATAGCACTTATAACACTATCCAGACCATTTATGGTATACATACAGATTTGGGATTGATAAGAAAAGAGATATGAGAGTGTGAAGTACCCGTTTCATTTCGGGGGAAAACTAAAACATGTCCGTTCAACTAATTGGCTCAGACTGAAGCATCATAGAAATGTTTGCAACAAGTGGAAGGGAAGTGAAAGGGTCCCTGTGTGAAAATAAAAGCTTAATTTGGGCATTCAAAGCTGCGTTGGTGCTGCTTTCCAAATTACCTTGCATCAGCCTGACTGGTTGCTATGATGATAATACGATTGAGTTTAAGCTAAAAATCACCTTTTTACAGGCCCGTACTTGTATTATTGAACAGAGTTCTATATCTAGCATTTTACTGGAGGTAAATTAGAAGCAGCAAGTGTTCCTGCTAGAAGAGCATTTTTGACTGAACCTATTAAAACAAAATTTAGACCATCACGGAGAAACTAAATATTTTAGCAGCAGATTTGCAGCCAATGTTTAAGACACTTTATCAAAGAGAGAGTCATCAATCAAGTGAATTTGTATTACAGGTTTGTATTATGTAGCTGTTGAGACGGAGAAACCTCCGTCATGTAAAAAGGATGGATAACATGCCTCACTGATATTTTGCCATTTGATAAAAGCCAAGTGTGAAACCAATATTTTGTTTTGCTGAGATGATTTGTCAGTTCAACACAAATACAGTAGGTCACCATAAGAGCTACCAATTAAATTATACAACCTAACCAGCTGTTGGAATTTCTATGGCCTTGTTTTCCCTCTTGTGAGTGCGCGCGTACAGTAATTGTATATTTGTGAAGATGTCGATCAGGCATCTGTGTGGGTGTTGTGTGTTACATCGCCAGTGGAGCGTTTGCCCCAATTGCTGATACTGTGGATCAACAAGTGGAAATGTTCATTCATGTGAAGGACGGATGTGTGTTTTTGAATGCATGTGTGTAAATAATATACACTGATGTGCTTTTTAGTGTGGGTTAAATCCGTCTAATTTTGTTTGGACTCGTGTGTATGTGTGACTGTGTGTATGCACGTGTGTGTGTGTGTGTGTGTGTGTAGCCATGTGTGAATACATGTGCAGGCTATACATTTTACCTTGAAGAACCACAGCATGAAAGGACAATTACACAAAAGCTATATAAATTATGAAGGGAGCGTCATTATTATTATTATTATTATTATTATTATTATTATTATTATTATTATTATTATTATTATTATTATTATTATTATTTAAGTAGACCACAAGCAAAGGGACAGTAAAGGGAAAGCAGCAGTCAACACAATGTGCAGCAACCAGTGTTTGTGTGTGAACACGCTGGGTGCGTGGGAATCAACCTCCCTCGCATAAACTTTGATCTGCTGCTGGAGCTGAAACTAGAAAAACGCTCAAACGCTGCAAGGACTCATTTATTGTTTTTTACAGACAGCAGAAAAAAAGGAGCTGATAGAAGTCTTGTTATTCATCTTAAATCTCCAATGAGTCTAATCCCAACACAGGGATACCATTTCTTAAACAGCACTGATGTGTGCAGTATATTCCTGCTGGGCACTACGCTGTAACCATCCTCTGTCTCTTTCTGGTGTTGCCTAACTGTAGCCCAGACTCGCTGGGCATCCTTTCAACAATCAAAATCCATTTCCACAAATGTCATCAGATCCAATTCATTTTGTCCTCTGGTGATGCAGTGAGGATATTCAGCGTGGATCCACGTGCTATGCAGCCCGCTGACAGAAGACCTGCGCTAAGACACCACTGATGCCACGACACACAGATAGGCTACAGTAGGCAGTGGCCACTGCGACATACGGCTACATGAATGAGATGTTTCATCAACATGAAGCTCACCTTCTGCAGAGCTAGAGGGAACCACCAAGAGAGGATGAGGGAGGAGTCCTCCGGGCAGATGTTTTTTCAGATGAAGCGCCTCAGTCACATTCCTGCTGTATCCTCCTCCGGGTCTTCAGTCAACTGCGAGGCAGAAGTGGATTGTTTGTAATTAGACAGAGTATCTGTGTATGAAAGAGGAGACGAAGGAGCAGCAGCCCTCTCCGCTGCATGTGAGTGCATGAGTATGTGGATTGTGTTTGTTTTTCTCTGGTAAGAGCAGCATCGCCGGAACTGTGGAGTGGTGAGAGAGAGAGAGAGAGAGACAGAGAGAGAGAGAGTGGGGGGAAAGAGGGAGAACAGAATTAACCCTTAACACTGCTCTGCCTGCAATGATCAGTTTTCCATACTCCCGCTCGCTCACGTCACATCCCTCCCCCCAATCACTCAGGTCCTCACCTTCCCCTCCCTCCACTGAATAAAAACAAAAGGTCCTGAGCTTTCTTGCTTTCTTCTTTTCTATCCGTCTCTCTCCTCCTTTCAAGCCATTACTACTCCGGTCACTGTGGCACGCCTCAGCTGGCCGCATTAGCATTCAACGCGACAGGCGGTAAGTGCAGCAACCTGTGGGCTACCCTGAGAGAAGGCGGGAAAAAGAGAAAGATGAAGACAGAGAGGGAGGAGAGGCTGGGGGGCAGAAGCACACGGAGGGAAAATGATGACAAATAGGGACAAATAGAGAGAGAGAGAAGATGAATATGCTGCAGTTGTGTGACAAATTCTTCATTTAGTTTTCCGGGGACGCAAAGACATGAAGATTTGAAAGCACTATACAGAGAATGCACACTGAAATACCCGTATATGCTGTAGGCTACACTTATCAAAAAATTCATCAAAATGTGCAGACATCTCTGTTCTAGATCTTTACAGTATAGGAATCAAAAACCTTAGCTGCATGATTTAGTCTCATCTCGTCTGACGAAATTAACACTAATAGCCACAGCATCGTAGGAGATGTAAGAAATCTTACAAGTTAACGCAGAATGATCATACGGACTAAAAAATTGCAAAGTAATAAGAACAAAGGAGAAAATGAGAATCCCGCAGCATTTTAGAAATTTGGACTCAACTCAGTTTTTAATAAAAAAGGCGCCCACCTACAGCATAGTTCACATTAACATAAAGTAGATCAGTAACACAGAAAAAAATCAATAAAAATAATTATATAACCGCACAATAATTTAAAACACCAGTACTGTAAATATACTGTTTCCACTACTGTTTTGAGAGACGTTTCGTCGTCGGAATCACATCTTCTATCACCATAATATGTGAGAGAAAAGAATATTCCCAAATGTCCTATTTATTTGCAATAGACCATTATTTAGAAATAGGTTTCGGTCCTTAGACCTTGAACATGTTTGGTTGTTGGTTGTTTGGTTGAAAAAACACTAATAATTAATTTTCTGGAGAGGACAGTCTTAAAAATAAATAAGTAATATTCTCCACAGTGAATACTGTCTAGAAGATCATGAGCCAGACATTTCACCTTCAGCCATAGTGAAACTGCGGTACAATATAAATGGCTTTGTAGAGCATACAGTCACAGCAAAACCCTTCTGCAGGAGACATAAAGGTTACTCAATAACCGTTTTCTGCCCTGCTGTTCTGCCTTTCAGACTAGGCTGTAAAGATAAAAAGGACTCAACTATAGCATGCTGCTTCCTGGAACAGACCTAATGTCTTCAACTCATTTACCAGCCCACCTTTAGATAACCTTTACATTGCTCCCACCTTTTACGTAGCCCTCCGCCTACAGGAACACCATTTGCTGTATCTGACCCACGAGCCTCAGCCTGGATTGAGTTTCATGAAAGATCACTAAACAATGACCCAGATATCGGGGGCATGTGTGGGTTTTTGTTTTAGTGCTGCCTCTGAGCTGTCCATGTAGGTCATTTGGATGTGTAGTTTACATTTGTATCAGAGAGGCAGAGGATTTGAAGTATTGACATGTCCCTCACATGTGACTGTCAGTGGGTAATTACAGGGCATTTGGGCTAAACACCACCAAAATGATGGGCTTGAAAGTCGCAAAACTGCTCCTTAAAGCGGAGGGAAACTGCCGATTGGGTGAAAACTATCTGCGCGTTTCTCATTACGGGTGACCCCTTTTACATTACATGTAGTCATTTGAAGTATTGTTATTATGAAAATATTGATTAGTGCAGCTTTAATATTAAAATATAAATGATATGATTAATATTAAGGTTTATTCTTGAACTTTGAAACCGTACTTTTACAAAACAATATTATCTCAGGGTAAATTTATCCATAGTCTTGCTTTGCCAGACCCTCCTCCAAAGCGCACTGAAGGAGGGTCTGGCTACTCCACATAGCATAAAACATGCTCTGGTTTAATGGCATTTCTTTCATCCAATCAGAATCGTCATAGGCAGTGGAAATCTCTGCACAGAGCCGCTGCAAAGTAGTCAAGTGAGAGAAAACTCAGATTGGACATATAGTCTAGCTAACTGTCTGGATTTACCCTGCAGAGATCTGAGGAGCAGTTAACCATAGTCCTCAGAAATCCACCAAATTTAAAATATCAACACAAAGAAAGCGGAAGGAAACGGGAGTGTGCATAAGGCGGAATTTCCTGCAGCACCGGCGCAATCCCGGGAAGTGGAATACGAAGGATATAGACTAACTTGAGCAAACTCCATCCCCTGAGGAAGACGATCCCCTCGTCTCATTTCTTGATGAATCCTCGATTCCTTTCCTCGCCTCCTCGCGTCTACCTCCTAAGGAAGAAACACGAGGAGATAGGAGTCGAGGCATCAGGCACTTCACAAAATGACATCTGTGCTCAGGAGCTGTCATTTTAAAGCGTCAATTAAATAAAAGTCAATTAAATATGATATATCGTCTTTTCTACGTCGGTGCCAAAAGTACTTCTACAAAAGGATACACTTGCATCCTTGTGCATCCTCACTGATAGCTTCTCCATCAAGCCTCCTCTCTCCTCCAGATGCAGTTAAAATGTTTTGTTTTCTTCTACTTTGATTTATATTATGTATCATATTTTAAGTTCGGCTGTCAGCATTTTTTAACATTTTATGAGCAAAGGCCTTTCAATTTTATTTAATTCTGTATTTAATGACAGATACAGTACAGTAGTTATATCTTATTAAAAAAACAATAACAAACATGTACACCTAAAATAAATGGAGATCAGTCAGTATATTTTAGAATGTCGAAATAAATACAATCTGAATACTTTCTCATAATAATGTTTTGTTCTTGCTGTACCACTGTTTTCTACATTTAGGGAATAAAACATGACCCTCAGACACCAGACACTTATCATGTGGGATATTAATGTGCTGTATATGACCTAAAAGACAGCGCTCTGTATTTCTGAGGGTTTTGTTGTGCATGTGGGTCAGGTTACAGTCCCAAAATACAGGGAATTACAGTAATCAAGCCGAGAGTTGAAAAAGCATGGATAACCATGGATCCAGGTCCTGGTGGGATAAAAACGGCTTTAATTTGGCTAAGATTCTAAGCTGATAAAAGCTGCCCTTTCACAACACGACTGACTTGTTAGTTAAAATTCAATGAAGTGTCCAGGAAGACACTAAGATTTGTAACTTCATTATGCATGCTTGCAGACAGGGGCCCAAGCTCATTGGATAGGCTGCTGACAGAGCTCGAAGGGCCAAAACATGATCATGTTGGGTGTAACTGGAATGTAAAATTGTGTATGTCAGAGATTATTACCTCAGAACATGATTACTACATCTCACAGTGTTGACTCCCTAAGCATTAGCCAGAGCTGATACTAATGCACTGATGATTATAGCACTTCTCATACAGTACATATCGCAGCCTCAACCCTGTGAGCGGCAGACGGATTGTAGAATAAATACACTGTGATGGTAATCAACATTCAACTTCCAAGATCCAATCAAATCACCCGGTTGCTCAGAAGAGAGCTGGCAACTCTGTCACCACCCTGACCCCCCTGACTGTGACAGCAGCCCATAGCACATATATCAATTCTACCCCACTACTAGCCCTCTGTGCTATAAATAGCAGGCTGAGTGTGGAATCTAGTGTAGAACACAATGTATCATAATGGGACCATTATGTAAGGCCCTGTCCGGTGCGTCAACACACAGGCTGACTCTGGGTCTTCCTTCCCATGGGGCGAAGACCCCACTGATGCTGGCTAGATGACAGACAGCTCGGTCTCCCTTAGTTACTATACATCCCGGGGATAAAGCGAAAGAGAATTCAGGAGTACAGAAAGACTGACATCAATGTACAAACACTTCATACAGTAGTAGCCTGTAGGCTTCTACCATTTCCAGGAAATGTCTTGGACTGTATGCACTGGGAGAACTAATCATTGAAAAATGGTTTCATTCCAGATTGCTACATGTACAAGACAAATGTTTTGTATTTTGAGGTAAAGCACATATTCCTACACAACTCAGACTCCACCGACTGCAATCATATACACTGATTTGCTTTTAAAAATATATTTTGGACGAAATGTGTTTTGGATGGCTACGATTAGGCTGCGAGACACTTTGTAAGGTTAGGAAGTAAAATCGTTGCAAAGCTTTAAGCCAGCATCCTTTTTAAATATTTAGTCCACCTGAACTTAAAATGCATTTGTCTTCTACAGTATAAATCGCATGTCCTGCGTAATCCTTCAAGAAAAAAAATGAAGAAAATTTATATTTGATTTTTTTTTGGTTTCATGATCGTGCCCCTCCATTTTCACCAAACATTCACCAGGGAAAAGTGGCCTGCTAATGTCAGTTTGCAGGCTACTTAGCTGGTCAGCTGCCGCATATAAACGTCCCTGGAAATATCCCTTTGGTCCATTTAGATGCTGGCCGTGGCTTGAACACAAGTTTAACTTTTTCTCTCGTTCCCCTGACGGTGCTCAGCCGAAAAAAAAAAAAACTACTACTAACATATTTAAAACATGTTGACATTATTTTTGACTTTCATAAAACCTCAAAGACTAACTGCTGCCTTCAATCTTAATGAAAATGTGTTAGCTGCAAGGCTGTTCACCTACATAGTAACAGTTTCATTATAATATCTAAAATGTTATTTATAAGTCAGAGGCGGAAGATTCAAGCCACTATGTGTGGACTCACTGATTGATCAATTAGTGTTCTGAAGTCTCTTTTATATAGACCTTAGTGGTCCCCTAATACTGTATCTGAAGTCGCTTTCCCGAAATTCAGCCTTGGTGCAGAATTACAGCCACTAGAGCCAGTCCCACAATGAGCTTTCCTTAGGATGTGCCATTTCTGTGTCTGTAGCTATTGAGGAGGAGAGAGGGGGGGCAAGGTGGAGGGTGGGGGTGTGGCCTTGACCAACTGCAATGCTTTGAAAGCCATGATTTCTCTCTCTCTCTCATGGGTGGGCCAAATTCTCTGGGCGGGCAAAGCAGAGAAAGGGGAGGTAATCTTGCTCCTTATGACCTCATAAGGAGAAGATTCCTGATTGGCCCATCTGAGCTTTCATTTTCTCAAAGGCAGAGCAGGATACCCAGGGCTCGGTTTACACCTATCACCATTTCTAGCCACTGGGGGACCATAGGCAGGCTGGGGAAACTATTATAAATATTAATGTTAAAAAACCTCATAAAGTGACATTTTCATGCCATGGGACCTTTAACCACTCGAGGTCAGTGCCTAACCCCAACCAATCGAGCTGCTTGTTAGGGTGGGCCTTTCCTAGAAGTTACCTATAATAACGCGTCAGTGAGCAGTCCTTTGTTTGGTCAGAGATTTTCACCCATTTCTCAGATGAAAGATAGATTAGTTAATTTATGTCCATCATCCACACCATCCTCTGGTTCAGACAGTTGAGTATACAGGGCAATGCAGCAATTATAGAGCATCATACAGCGTGTATGTCCGTCTAGCGTGTGCTTGCACGTACCCATATTTATGCATTTATGCATGTGTGTAGTGGGACTCCCCTCTGTCCCCATGCAGACAGTTGGTGCAGAGCGTTGGACTATATTACCATAGCATGAGTCACTGGAACATTCTGTGGCTCTGAGGGAGCAAATCACATTTGTTTGCTCTTCCCATCTGCCATGTAATGAGGAAAAGAGGAGGAAAAAGGAGTACAGAAAAAAAAGATGTTTTAGCTAGCGTGTGAAGTTAGTTTAATTTTGTATCCAAAGATAAAATCCTAAGAGTGGGCTGTAGATTAAACTGATTTAAAATAAAGATGAAAGTAAGTTTAATTGATAATCTGCTAAATGTCAGCTAAAATGCTCATTGCTGCACTGCACTTCTCAGAGCTCGCCTGTCAATCAAACAGGGTGGGGGCGGGACTCATGCTTTTCTTTGGGATTTCTGTTGATGCAGATTGAATGTCTGTAGCTAGTGTTCTTTAGGTTTCTTTTCTTTTTCTTTTCAGCTTGTCAGTAGGAGCTTGTGTTCAAGTGTGTCCTGTGGAGTCTCAACAAAATGTGTGTATAATTAAATCCTAGAAATCATAAAACATTTAAAAAACATTTGTTTTCTTCTTCATCTTCTACTTCAGAAGTAACAATACATTTAAAAATCATGTTGACATAGACGGACGGCTCAATGTGATTTCAGTTGGACTTTACAGTCACTGTGCAGCTCTTAACATTTTGTCATGAAATTATGAAAATTCAAACTCACCAAATGGTAGGCACTCTGATAAGCGACCTATAAGGTAAGAAAAAAAAAAAATATCGACGTTAGGCAGCTGTACAGTAAAAAAGTAAGAAAAAACTTCTCATTACAAACCATGTAAAATCAAGAGATGGCAGATCAGACTTTTGTAAAAAGCAAGGTTTTTAGCCTTTTTTTTTTTTTTTAAGTGTGGAGGCTTCTCTCAGTTCCACTGGCAGGGTGTTCCATATCATTGGGGCATAGACAGAAAAAGCAGCCTCCCCTGCTCTCGAGTTACAGCGAGGGATGGATAAGAGACCGCTGCCTGTGGATCTGAGGGTTCTTGCTGGTTCATATCTAACAAGCATGTCTCTAATATACTGAGGTGCAAGGCCATTGAGAGCTTTATATACTATTTATATACTCCCTTTACTGGGAGCGTCTCTCAGTAAAGGCTAGCATTGATTTTAAGGTTCTGCTCCCAGGGAGCCAGTGTAAAAGTCTAAGGACAGGTGTAATATGTTCAAACTCCTTTGTTCCAGTAAGAACGCGTGCAGCCGCATTTTGAATTAATTGTAGTCGCTGCACAGCTGATTTCGGGACGCCGGTGAACAGAGCGTTACAGTAATCTAATCTACTTGTTATAAATGCGTGAATCAATTTTTCAGAGAGACCCTTAATTTAGAAATATTTTTAAGATGGTAGAAAGTTGATTTTGTGACTTGATTGATATGACGCTTAAAGGAACACGCCGACTTATTGGGAATTTAGCTTATTCACCGTAACCCCCAGAGTTAGACAAGTCCATACATATCCTTCTGATCTCCGTGCGTGCAGTAACGCTGTCTGACGGCTCCAGCGGCATCAGGCCAGCACAGAACATGCAGGTGAATGGTTCCAGCAATCCTACTGCTCCGAATAAGTGACAAAATAACGCCAACATGTTCCTATTTACATGTTGTGATTTATAGAGTCACAGCGTGTACAAAAAACAAACTTTACATGAGACACAGCCGTCTTCTAACTGTAAACAAACCGGGAACTATATTCTCAGGCGGAAGAATATAGTACTTGGGCGGAGTGATATGCTCGCAGCAAGCCTGTCTGAGAATACACTGTTAGACTTAGCTGTAATTTCTACAGTTACTTACCACAAAATGCCCAGTAAAATACCATCATTTTCTTTTCCGGTTCATTACTGTAATATGCATTGCATTATGGGTAATAACATTTAGTTTACAGTGATTTACTGTATATTTTGAATTTGCGGTAGTCTGCTGTAACAACAGCAGTAGTGCTACTGTAGTTGAATAAGACTAACTGAATTTTAAATAAAATTGTTAGCTAATGTTATAGAAGCATAGCAATGAAATGGAAAAATAAAATATCACTATAAAATGAAATACACTTAATTTGTTTTGCTTTTAGCAGTGAAGGTAATTAAAAAATTTAGACATTTTTTTCAGCAGTGTCAATCATTTATTGAGAGAAACAAGAAAGCCATTACGGATATAAATGCTTGACCGCCAGATTTGAACTCTGACCTCTGACCTCAGACTCTGACAACTTCAGAAGAGTAGCGCGTAGTTACTTCGAAGGCGTTGAAAGGAGTAACCTCAAAGGACTACCGCCCGGTTTGGTCTGTGCGTGTACGCACCAGAGTCCCGGGTCACACACACTCCTCGAAGAGAGCTGGAGCAGCGTTAAGGTAAGACCAATTTTTGCTAATTCTGTGACATTAAAATTTCTGCTCACAAGCCTTCCCAAGCAGAGACGTAGGTTTAGTTTACCGACCTTTGTCATAGCTAGCTAGGCAAGAGCAAACTGTTAACTATAGTTCATTTTCCCCATGGTGAGCATTAGCTATAATGACGACGTTCGGTAGCCTAAAGCTAACACAACTTGTTTTACACGCGCTGTTAGGGACATCTTTTTCACTTGTCAGACCACCATTATCTTTGTCGGAATTAAAATGTAACCCTAGAAGTTTAAGGTCAGTAACTGCTAGCTTTTTAGCTTGCTGTTGCCGCATTTTGGCTAACATTACCTATGCTTATGTTGAGTCTGTGGGTTGGTTTGTCAGTGTTTTAGCATGATTAAGCAAAATGTACCGCATTATTAACCTAACATTAGTGGAGGTAAAGTTAACATTAAATCGTTACCTCTATAGTTGCCCATCTAGTTTTAATAGCACCTAATGTTAACATTACATCTTTTTAAAAACACCCACTCTAAAAAGTTATGTCGGGTGACAGGGAAGACGTCTTTAAGTAATGTTAATGTGAAGCATTTGTGGATAGCATTTTTTTCCCCTTGGCTTCAGAGTTTGGCCACTTAAAACCATCAAGATGTCCAGCAAAAAAGTGCCCAACGTTACAGTAGTATTGTTGCATTCTGTAATGTGATATCATTGAATTCATCCTTTTTAGTTTATGAGACCTAAGCCAAATATTGTTTAACTCAAAGAATATGATGTTAGGAGTTGAGCGTATTAGCTACCATGGTTTATGCTTTAAGTTTTTCTTCACAAAATAGTGTTGTTGTTAGCTATCTAGCTATCTATTACGTGATTAACCTTTTAATGCATCACATAACATTCTGTGTTACCTAAATTATACTGGTTCCTTGCATACTAATGCATGGCATGCATTTTTTTTATCTTGTTGTAATTGTGTTTTATAACACCATGCATGCACTTAAAAATATTAATTTTCATAATTTCATATGTAGAACAACAACCAATTACTTCCAATATGTGAGATGCTTTTCTTTTTTTAGTTTGCAGCCAACCTCGACCGAGATTTCAATTGAGCAGGAGGTCACATTGCCCACCACACCAAGGCGGATCATGCTAGGTACGAGAAATAGTTTGAAGAAGAGGAGGATGTTTTATTAGCCATGTATGTTTGGTATTCTGTGACACACTGTAGATGAGATAAGATGTTTGTTTGTTTTTAGGAAGAAGTTTGACGTCTTCCACCCATTGGATGGTCAGCATTGAGGGAAGGTCCTCTTTGAAGCTAACCAACTTAACGCCAGTGCTTTTGTCGTCTTCTTTGGCTCCTTTTATCGTTCAATCTTGAATATCAAGAGTCAGCATCTACTACACTGGAGTTGGTACAAGGTAAGTAATTATCTGCATAAAGCATTTAAAAGGTAATGGTACATATTTGGACTATATGAGCACTCTATACACTTACTGACAAAGAGAAAACAACTGAGAAAAAGACTTGGGTATATAGAGCCCTATTACTGTGGTAACTTACAGTGAAAACACACCGGGCATGTAAGCGGTGCGCATACCTGCGTAGCGCAGCTATTTTTATTTCAGCGCCTATGTCATCCAATCGATCCGTTCATACTAGTCACGGAGCGGCCACTTCGGCCCGCGAGCTGCAGCAATAATTTCGTGTCATTCGGAGAATGTGTCAAGCAAGGCAGTTACTCACATAGACAGTATATAAGAATGGGCCACCAGATCCCGTGTCTCTGGACGGAGACCAGTGAAGGCTATTAGAAGCACTTTTCCAGTGATGGCCAGCTTTTACTGCGCAGCCTCCAACTGACAGAGACAACGTAGATGTGACGTGAGCAACATGTCTGAAAGTGTGAAGTCTTCTGGTAGCTGTGCCGAGAGAAATCTCAATCATTCCAAATCTTACAGAGATGGAGAGTGTAGGTGTATGTAAGGAGATAACATAAGAACAGGTTATATATTGATCACTAACATGCTAGTTAACATTAGTAATTAAACTTAAACAGCTAATGTAAGTCGAAACTGCCTGTGAGCTACTCCTCTACTATACGGTAATTCCTCTACTATGTGACAGTAAGTCACTTGGTTATGACACAATCGTTAGCCTATTTTTACAAACGTTACAAGCCGTAACGTGAGGTACAAGGTAATGGAGCCTTTTATACATTGTCGTGTTTCTTTAGAAATAAACAATGTCAAACAATGACAAATCAGTGGAATGCTAACAGGAGGTGATCGCTTTGTAGCATCAAAATGGCGCCATAGGAGGTTCGAGTTCTGAAGCGAAGCTTACCCCCTTGATTAATCACATACAGGAAGACCACAGTAGGTTCATGGGGATTTGGGCTGTCTTGACTTCTCACAGCGAGACACATGATTAGGCGCAAGGAGGGAGAGACCGATGGACGGACAGAGAGAGTGACACGGACACATATACTGTATATAACCTACAATTACCACACTTTTCCCCCACAAATCCTGTCTCTTTCTATCGGAGAGAGAGGCCGAGAGAAGAAGGATGGCTTACGCGTCATGTGTTTTCGTTGTGACTTTCTGAACCGAATGTGCTCGCTGGCAGGTTTACTTCCATATATACTGTATATTTAAATATGACTGCTGATGATTATTATGATATATCTTATATATCTTAAGGATCAACCCAGATGAGGGAAGCAAGTGCATGGCCGAAGTGGGTACAAGCCGCAATACGGGAGTTGTCCAAAGAAAGGTGACAAGCATCAGCTCCCAAGTCACCACCTTCCTCCAACGGCTCACCGAGTTTGAGTGGAAGACATCAAACTACGTAAGCATTTTATTGTGTGATGTAATATAGTTAACATCAGAAAAATGATTACACAGTGCGACTGTACCCTGCCTGCTCCAACATTGACAGAACTAAATGCACAGTTACTCGGTCACAGTTACTCAGCAAAAGTTACAAAGTGTTGTTTTAATTTCTAGTTAAAGTTTTCATGTTTTTTTGTGTAAGTGACTGATAAGAACAACAATCTTTGAAATTGGTCCAGTATTGAGCAAGAACACTGACCTGCAGCTTGAACCGGGCTCCAATGTAATCATATAGGGCAAATGTGCGTCGTCAATTTCGTCCACTAAAAGTTCTGTTTTTGCCACTGACCGTCTTGATTATTATTCTAAGTGTCTGACAACATTATGGAAAGGATCCCTACAGAGATAGACATTTTAGTTAAAAGCGGAAGATCCTTTTTGTTTAAACAAGAAACAGCCCTGAAATCACCATCACCAAACCCACCATACGATCAAAAGTTACTGTTTATTTACACCGAGTCTGGTGGGTTTAGCAATAACAATTTTGGGGATGTTTTATGATTTAGAAAAAGGATCTTACTCTTTAACAGAAGAACTGTTGACCTCGATAGGAATCCTTTCCATAATGTTGTCAGAAGATTGTCAAAGATTGTTGTCACTTAGACACAAGAACATAGGAAAATAGGGTCCAGGTTGAAAAAAGGTAAACTTTAGGATATACTGTATACTGTGGTAAATTTTGTAATTTATTTTATTTCTACTTTTCATGTTTATACAGATGTTTGAGAGGATTGGTCATAAAGATATGCCTTAAAGACATGGAAAAGTCATGAAAATATATTAAAAATGTGTATGAATTCTGAAATTAGAAAATTAATCAAAACATTTTTTTTAACTGTGCTGGGACCGACAGACAGCAAAAAGAAAGTAGAAAGACCTTTGAATTATCTGGGGAGGAAAAACCCTGTAAACTACTACTACTGATCACTGATGTGTTATTTTTTATACTGTCATATTCTATGTTTTTGCAGAAATTGTAAGTCTGTTAACAGTTTAGATGAGATAAACTCATGACCTTTCTCTGCTTCCCATACAGTCCAGGACGGACCACCCCAGCAGATGTGGATCAGCAAGCATGAGTATCATGGGTCCGGCCCTTCATCGTCCTTAACAAATGCTTCTCAACAGACTGCTTCTCCTTCCCTCCCCAACCAAATGCCCAACAACTTCACCTCTGTGGTAAACAACCATACCACATTTTTCAAACATACTCAGGATTTCAAAGAAAAAAACAACTGCCGAGATAAAGGATGAACTGATGGCTAGGTTATTAATTAAAAAAAATGTGCATGTGTTTTCTTTGAGTCAAATCAAATGGTAACTGCATTGCTCAGACATCAAGGCTGCCCATTGTTTAGCGATACTTAAACATGGTTGTAGTATTGCTTGTGTGTAAATTGTGTCTGTTTTTTTTTTTTATTATCTTGGTCTTGGTATTTGTACCTGTTTTAATACAAAAATAAAAATGTATTACTTTTGTACATGGACTAAAGTCAATTATTTGGAATTTATTAAATTCAATAGCATTTATGTAAAATAATCAATAGTTTGTACTACCAATGCCAAATTGTGTAATATACTGTGAACCACAATTGCAGTAAAACTATAATATATCATGACAGTTACAGTATAATTTAGGAAATTGTAATTACAGTACAATTACTGTAAGGTTATTATACTGTAAAACCAAGTTACAGTAAGGGTATTATACTGTAAAACTAAGTTACAGTAAGGGTATTATACTGTAAAACTAAGTTACAGTAAGGGTATTATACTGTACAATGGAACTGCGGTAAGGGCATCATACTGTAAATAACATGTACAGTTATGGTACTGTAATGGGTTAGTTACAGTAACTCACTGGCAACACGTTGCCAGTGAGTTACCGCAAATATACAATAAAAAGTCTAACAGTGTATAGTTCCCGGTTTGTTTACTGTTAGAAGACAGCTGTGTCTAATGTTACGTTGTTTTTTGTACACGCTGTGACTATACAAATCACAACATGTAAATAGGAACATGTTGGCATTATTTTGTCACTTTTGTCACAATTCGGAGCAGTAGGCTACTTGGAACCAGTTACCTGCAGGATCTGTGCTGGGCTAAGCTAATGCTGGAACCGTCAGACAGCATTACAGCACGCATGGAGATGAGAAGGGTATGTATCGACTTGTCTTACTCTGGGGGTTACAGTGAATAAGTTAAATTCCCAATAGGTCGGCGTGTTCCTTTAAAATTTAAATCAGTCTAATATTACACCCAGATTTCTAGCTTCAAATTTGCTCTCCAGAGAGAGAACTGAGATGAGCCGCAATTTTCTGTCTTTGAGCCTTAGCACCAAAGATAAGTATTTCTGATTTATCTTTGTTTAGTTGTAAGAAGTTCTCTGACATCCACATATTGATATCATAAATACAATTAATAAGGATATGTACAGCTGTGAATCATCTGCATAGTTATGGTAATTTATGTTGTGTTTCTTTATAACATGGAGAGCATGGAGAGATTAAACAATAATGGCCCAAGAACTGAACCTTGGGGAACTCCACACATAATGGCCATTCTGACCGAGACAAAATCCCCAATGCACACAAAGAATTGCTATCCAGCAGGTAAGTTCTAAACCAAGTATGCGTCTTGATAACACGCCAAAAATGGCATACGTACGCCACTTCATGAGATTAGTCTGTGTGTGATATCAATCATGTCATTTAACTCTTGCTATTTTTACATGGTCATAAATTCCAAACTTTGTTTTCAATGAGGAAGAAAAGCCCTTTGTGGAAAAACCATACACAAATTCTTATTCCAAAAAGAGTTATTTAATCAGAATGAAAACATTCTATCATCAGTATTAAAGGTCCAATATGTAATATTTGTACTGTAATAAATCCAAAAATGACACCAATGCCTCATCAGATATTAAGGAAACATGTTAAACTGAAATACTATCTTTTCTGACAACAATGCTAATTTCAGTATTTTTTTCTTTTTGAAATTTACATTCCGTGACGGAATTTATGTTTATGTTTTGATCTGTGTGTTGTTATCAACGGCCCAGTTTGACAGGCAGGCCGGGTTGCCAGATATATCTGTAAAAACGCAAACACAGCGCGCTACAGCTGTAACGTTAGTACAGCCATGAAAGCAGCAAACAAACGAACAGGATCAACGGATATATATTCTACATGACATAAAAAAAGAAAACAGCATGTTTCTAACAGTTGCATGACCAGAGACGTAACAATCCCCTGGTAAATATTGGAGATGTATTTGAAAGATGGAGACAGCTTAGAGCCCAAAAGGACGCAGAGTTGGCTTATTTCTCCTGAACCGGTAAGCATTAGCTTCACGCTAATTTATCACAGCTACTAGGGACGGGCATTTTTTGTCATTTCAACATTTGTGTGCTCACATTGAATTATATAGCTAGAGTAACCGAGTTGGTTACTTGCAAAAACAATTGAGACATAGCCAGTAAAGTGATCCCGACTGGTCCTGGCTAACGCCGCCATGCTAACCCTGCTAACTGTTAACGTTACCGGGCAGCCCACGGCTGTTTACAGAGTGTAGCCTCTTCAGCGGCTGGAGCCGACAACGGTGAGTTATTTTAAGCCACGAGAGGGGGGCTGTAAATCGGAAAGAGGAGACTATGAGTTTGCAGTGTGTTTAGCGATTGTTGCCGTAATTCTAAGCCAATGAAGTGTGTTCCGTCGGCAAGGTAGTGGTATTTTTAGCGTTTCGTATTGTATTTCTAAGCCGGGGAAGTGTGCCTGACTGGCGTGTGGAGAGGACCGTAAGGTTGTTGTGTTTTTAGCGGTTCATACTGTAATTTTAAGCCGAAAAAGTGTGTCTGTCAGTTGGTTACAGAGCTCTGCGTGAGCATGGGCTTTTATGACTGTCAATATAGCCAGCATCTACCGTTAGCTACTCCGCTGTGCTGTTGAGTAATGTCTGGCTATGTGAGACTAGCATCTAACGTTAGCTACTCTGCTGTGCTGTGGAGTAATGTCTGGCTATGTGAGAAAAGCGTCCAGCTACATTGTTGTGAATGCTGCGGTCTCAGCCTGGCAACCTCCGTGAACTTCGAGTCTGGGCAGGAGGGGGCGGGGGAGACGACTCTCCAGTATTTTGAATTGGTAGTGCAGTAACTATTTTAACCGCTAGCTGCCAGTATTACACATTGCACCTTTAAACCAAAAGTATTACCATGGATCAATATAAAACAGATTTACTTAACCTTATTTATTGTGGTAAGTAAATATAAACCATGACATGGAGATTTAAAAAGTGTGCCCCTCCAACTCATCATGACTAATTGACATGAATGCCACGGTTTTCAAAAAAAGCTTTTATCTCAAAGACACCTCACGTCAAAATCTTGTAGATGCACTTGATAGCAGATTTACTAATGAGGGGAAGCACAATCATGCATTTACACTATTGTAGCAGCACATGAAAGGTGATATTGGTGGTTGTCTGGTTCATTCAGGCGTTCGCAGGTTTTCCTGACCACTGCTGATGTGATTTGTACTCGACCCAGTGAGCAGAACACATTCTTACGCTAGCGCAAGTGCTGTGATGATATCAAACTGGCATGCGAATATCTTCATTCACATCTTGTGGGTAGCAGCAGAGGCACTGCAATCCTCGGTCTCTCTCTGTGTGAAGGAAAACAGAGAGGCCTTTGAATATTTTTTGTTTCATTTCAATTTCCATCATCTTCTTGACAGTGACACTATTCCATTCCTAATTTGAGTGTTGTGTGTTTGTGTGGTGACATTCCACATTTGTTATTGTCAACAAATCTAATGAAAAGACCAAAATTACTGCCTGTCTATCAAAAGCCTAGAAGTGTATTCCTCTGTGCCATAAATCTCCATTGTTGTCCAAGAACTATTAACAAGACTGGTCTACAGGCATGCTAGCAGCTCTGTGAGGCTGTACTTTGAGCTAAATGCTAACACTAGCAGGGCAACATGCTCACAGTGACAACTGGCATGGCGTTGGTGTACAAGGTATGATATTTACAATGTACACCATCTTAATTTAGCATGTTAGCTACATTCTAAAGGAAAATGCCATAAAATATTAAATTAAGTTAATCGTCACACAATACAGTAACGTGAGCTATTTAAATTAGCTGAATACATGGTTAAATGTAATTTGCTCTTACCAGTGCATTGCAGCGTGTATTTTGTCCATAGCAAGTCCCCGCTATTCAGTTCCAAAACGTCCCAGTTAGAGAGTAAATTACGTAAACATATTCTTGTAAATCTTTACAACCATTCCCCAAAAGAAACAAGCAGACCAGCCTTGTTGCATGATCCAAATTGTCTTCAAAACTTGCCATTTTGAGCTTGTAACTTGTTAGCTTAAATTTTCCTGAAAGGCAAGGGACATCCAGCGATTATCCAGTAAATAAACCATTGTTGATCCAGACTAGCTACACACTGAATAGTTGTCGAGACATTTCACTCAAAATCACAAAGGTGAAACTCATAGTGGCGCTAAAGGGAAAGTCAGAAAAATCATCACACACACACTGTAGTTTCTTTTGACTCAATCCCACAAACAGTACACCAACATGCTGCCCCAAATACTCACTAGAGCATCAAATGTGTCAAATCAATCACACACAGCACCCCTGCAATGAACGCATTAGTTGAGTTAAACCCAAATGCTAAAAAAGAAGCCAATGCAGAAGTGCCAAAAACTGCAGGTCCTCGAGTGGCCACTTCAGGCTGGCTCTGAACGGGATCCCCATAGATCCCCACGTTGACATGCCCAGTTTTACAGAAGAAATAAACATGTTTACAGCCTGGTACAAAAAAATGGTTTTGGTCTCTATAGCAGGGCTGCACAATATATTGGTTTTTTTTATCGTTATCACGATATCAACTTGCACAATAAAACGAAACGAAACACTGCGACATATCGCATTTTATGTTCAATTCAATTTGTTCAATAAAATGTTGGAAATGATTTTCTTTTAAATTCAACAAGCAATTTCACATGTTTTAGCAGAATACTGAAAGCAGAAGAAAGGCAGAACTGAGAAAATTTTAATATCCGTTTATTTATCGCAAGTTATATCGTTATGGCGACATTCAACTACGTTAGCTCATATTTTCCTCATATCGTGCAGCTCTACTATATAGCTGAAAATAATTCTGTCAATGTTAGGAACCAATGGGCTTGGGCCTGAGTGCCACTGACAGGTTAGAGAAGTCGGAAAGTATCGGTAGACTAATTGAGAGAATATTGCCCTCCTTATCCTTTAAGTGACAGTGTTAATTACAGGAAATGTTTAGATGATTTTTTTTTAAATACAATTGCATTTTTTTTTTTCAGATGATTCAGAGGTTGTTAAATAGCTGCCCAGGATGAAATAACTGCTGGTTTGTTTTGGCTCCCTTTTATATTACAGCGCGATTTAATTCACACTGACTGTCTCATTGATTCTTTCTTGAGCTACATCTCCTCGTTCCCTTAAGCGAGACCCTGGGCAGAATTCCCTCACTGCCTATTAGCAGGATTTCATGTAAAAGGTGAAGGCCATATCCTTCCACACTTAGATCAATACTGTATGTCAGCTTTTCAACCTTTCATTGGATCGCTTCAATAACCCAACCGATCATTAAAAAGCAGAGAATATGGGCAGAGCAGCACAGAGAAGTGATGTTAATCTTTGCCAAAGAAGATTTAGAAAAACAGGTCACAGATAAAATTGTCATGGTATAATAAATGGACTGCAGATAATGAGTTTGAAAATATCAAGGAGTTAATACGGTTAGTCAACTGAGCATCCAGTGTGAGAAAAGGGCTCCACAGAGGGCTGACTGTGGATTTTGTACCCCATCACTTACACTGGAAGTGTATTAGGAAAGGATCTCGTAATGGTTAGTATGAACAGGAGAAATAATTACAACAACCAAAAAATGTGAGAATTGGATTAAAACAGACTGAACTTATCCTTTTAAAAAAACATACCATAGGTATTTTTAGACCCATCCTAATTTTGTAAACAATTTTTGGTATCAAATATGTAAAATACAATAGTATTATGTTGAAATATACAGTAATTAGTTCTAGAAGTAATTGGGGCCCGGCACCTGCCTTCAATGGTATTTGGAAGTGCACGACTGCTATGCAGAATTTGAACTACTGGACACAATGCTTCACTAAGAATGGACACTGAAGGTTTCCACATCTCACTTGTACTGTAAGTTGCATATTGAACACCAACTGGCTTAAAGTGCTCATATTATACTCATTTTCAGGTTCATAAATTGTATTTAGAGGTAGGCCTGTCACAAGAACAAATTTTGCTGGACAATAAATTGTCCCAGAAATGATTGCGATAAACAATAATATTGTCGTTGAGAGACCATTTTCATCTAACATAATGGTAATGGCATAATAATGCAGGTACACCTTTTCAAAGATCAATAAACTTTTATTTCTAAAGAATATTTAACATTGGAACTGAAGACATTTTAAATATCCACAATAAATGAACAAAACAACCAAAAACAATAAATAAAATGGACTCTCAGTCTCCGTTAACAAAAAATGCACTGGAATAAAAACCAAACCCAATCAAAACGTTAACGTTAACTGAAAACAGCGTTTCTTTTTAGCATCTCACATCACATTTTCAGTCACTATGAGCACTACTACGGTCAGAAAAATTGTGCCAAAATATGAACAATACCGTCGCTGTCAACAGGCTTATCTGCTAATGTTAGCTATCGACCGTTAGCTTGAAACCATCCAGCAAATAGACGGTACCGTAGTCTGTACGGTGCCGTTACCTGAAACCGGTGATTTAACGTCATCGCTCATTTTACACACAGTTTAACAACAAAACAAAACGCTGAGTGAACATTACTTGCTACGGTTTTCATGTTGGTTTTGAGCGGTATGTACCCCCACTAACCTGGAAAAAGTTTTTAAAACAGTAACGTTAATACAGCGTATCGGAGGAATACAGCGTCTCCTGCAGCGGGGAGTCAGAAGCAGAGGGATTGTCACCGCGGCGTTCGCTAATGTTAGCTTCTTGTCTCATCTGGGGTCTGATAAACACTAAATTCATCAAATTCAGTGTCCACAATGCTATTTTCTAATAAACTGTAGCGGTCCGTCTGCTCTATTTCTGGTACCGTCGCGGCAGAGGAAAACAAACAAGCATGCAAATGGAAATTATCACGGCCGGAAAAATTATCAAGCTCAGTTTTATTCATCATGCGATTAATTGATTTATTGACTATTGCGACAGGCCTATTTAGAGGTTATATGAGAATAGGTTTACATGGTTTAATTTTCAAAAAACACCATATTTTTGGTTGTACTGCACATTGTTGCAGCTCCTCTTTTCACCCTGTGTGTTGCGCTCTCTGTTTTAGCTACAGAGTGAGGAATCACACTTCTGTTCCATCTTTGTTGGGAGTCACATGCACAGTAGCTAAGTAAGCACTACAAGCTAGTCAGAAGCAGAGCATGAGGGCGTGCCACGCTAGCAGCTAGGCGAGCATTATAACGTGTGTTACAAAGTGACCCACATTCATCACGGAAGTAAAGGCTTGACTACAATAGAGCTGTTTGGAGCAGTTTGTGAACAGGGTTTTCTGTTGGAGATGGTAAGTCCCTTTGGGTTGGACTTTGGGCTTTTTCACTTTGTAAACCTATAACGTGCACAAAAAAGATATATAACACAATAAAGGAAAGGGAAAAAGCCAAAAAGCATAATATGAGAACTTTAAATAAAGCAGTTCATCTCACAAATCCTGCTCATATGTGAATGTGCTCCACATGTGTCTATACCTTAAAACTAAGATTTGTGATGAGCACAAACTTTTCCCCTTTAACAGATACAGGTGAAAACAGTGTCATCCTACATCTAGTCTTGCTTTGCCAGACCTTCCTCCAAAGCGCTGCAAAGGAGGGTCTGGCTAGTCCACACAGTATTCCGGGATGGGAGAAAAACGTGCTCTGGTTTATTGGCATTTCTTTAAACCAATCACAATCGTCATGGGTGGCACTAAGCTCCGGAGAGAGCAATGCTGCCTCTGCAAAATAGCCTCGGGAAGGAACTTGTTTTGGTGGAACATGTCTACGTTACGTGTACAAACGTTGTTTTGTCGTGCAACAGAAAACTCATAATTGGAAACAAACAGCCAATCAGAATTGATATTGGCATATGATAAATGTAAGCTTCTTTTTGTGACTCTACTCATAACCCTGTTTGGGTTGACGTTTTGAACAGTTGACTATGAACTATTTGCTGCCAAACAGCCCCAAACTATTCTTAGTTACAGGTGATTATACACTAATGAAAACATAATTATGAATATCATAATACATTTCTGCCAATAAATCCACCTAAATCCTACATACTGCTCCTTTAACTTGCTATTCGAAGAACTAATGTCTCCCCAAAGTTTCGGGTCTTTATGCCTTGAAACCACTCTGAATCACACGGAGCAGAAAGCTGCCACTGCATTTCTCTTTATGGTCTCTGAAACCATGAGGAGCATCAGACAGAAGAGCTGGAAGCATCCTTTTGTGACCTGCAATTAAGTTTTTTGTTGTGTTCATCAATTTAGAGTGGTGGTTTAAATGAACTTTTCTATTCAAAAGGCCCAATTTCCCCTACCAAAAACTTAGTATGGGAAGGGCAAGTCCACACTGAATCACAGTGAGCTCTTGCTCTTTATCATACTGAAACCATGAGGAGCATCAGACAGATTCTACATGTTACTGTCACCAAGCAAACACATAATCTGCCTCTGGTCTGTTCATTAGCATGTATAGCTAATGACATTAGCAAGTGCTGCTAGCTAAACACAAAGGAACAAACTTACCAGAAATGTAATTTCAGTCATGATACTCACATCGTGATGCTGTTTAATGGTATTCTCTGTTGGTTACTCCATTTTTCTTTGTATACAGTCAAAGCCAGTCTTATTAGAAATTCTTTGGTAATACCCTCATGGGTTCAAACATTTGAGCTCTGGGCATGTTGAATGTCTGGCCAAACCCTAATCAGTGATGTCACAGCAGGTGTTCGGTTTAAACAGTTGCTGAATTTTAAAGGGATAGTTCAGTTCTTTTAAAGTGGGGTTGTATGAGGTACTTTTCCATACTCAGTGTATTACATACAGTAGATAAAAAGTCAGCATGCTTCCAGTTTGGAGAAGCAGGCACGAGTACCGACACCAAAGCTAAGCAATGTAGCTTATTGCTGTTGACCGGGGAAGCAGCTAAATGGATTTTAGCCACCTAAAAAAAGGACCATTAAAAAAAATCAATATCTGTTCAAGTGTTAGGTATATTTAGAATCTTTTCACCACTTTACCTTGCCGTCAGACAGCCCTTTTTGACAGGGAGCTGATGCCTTTGTGTACATCTATGCTCTCTTCAAAACCACCAGACTCCTTTGACAAAAACAGTAATTTTACCTTGCAGAACAAGGGAGTTGCTGGTCTACCGCTGCCTCGATTAGTTAGTTTGTCTTATTGTGTGACTTCTGTGTTTTAAAAGGGTTAGGAAATGACAAAACTAACAAACAAACTAACCGATCAAGGCAGCAACTTTCATGTTCTGAGAGGTAAAATTACTGTTTTGTGGTGGCTTTCAAAAGAGCAATATAACTGCTTTAGTTCCACGTAGGAAAGGCACACTCAAACAGATATTGTATATTGTATTGTATAGGCCTTTAATTTCAATTTCCAATTCAATTCAATTTTATTTATAGTATCAGAACAAGAGTTATCTCAGGACACTTTACAGAAAGAGTAGGTTTAGACCACACTCTATAATTTACAAAGAACCAAAAATTACAGTAATTCCCCCAAGAGCAAGCATTTAGTGCGATAGTTGTAAGGAAAAACTCACTTTAGGAAAAAACCTCGGGTGGTGAGAAAAACTTATTTTTAGGGAGAAACCTCGGAGGTAGGTGGTGTCTGACGGTGCCGGTTGGGGGTGTGATGAACAGTGGCGATAATAGTCACAATAAAGATACTGGAAAAATGACCAGAAATAATAGTTGTAGTAGTTCCTGGCATAGCAGGGCCCTACAGGCCATTACAGGATGTAGCAGGGTACTGCAGAACGTAGCGGGTCATAGCAGGGCGCGGAGCAGCTGCAACCATGATTTAGGTGCCACCCTAGTTCAAGGAAACATGCTGAATCAGATTTGGATCGGATTTGGGCCACTTTTGCCTGCAGTCTGAACGCAGCCTTAGAGACAGGTAGATGGCTTAGCTGAAGAGACCTTTAACATTAGTTGTTGAAGGTCTATAGGATAAAAGCAGTCTAAGTATATGTCAGGTCTTGTAGTTTAAAGGTGAACCATTAGAAGTGAATTTTATCTCTAACTGTTATAACTGTATCATTGAAGATACTTCAATACCTCCCCTTTCTCTGCTTTGCCCGCCCAGAGAATTTGGCCCACCAATGAGAGAGAGACATCATGGCTTTCAAAGAGCAAAGTGGCAGTTGGTCAAGGCCACACCTCCACATTGCCCCCCTCTCTCCTCCTCAATAGCTACAGACACAGAAATGACACATCCTAAGGAAAGCTCATTGTGGGACTGGCTCTAGTGGCTGTAATTCTGCACCAAGGCTGAATTTCAGGAAAGAGACTTCAGATACAGTATTAGGGGACCACTAACGTCTAAATGAAAGAGACTTCAGATACAGTATTAGGGGACCACTAAGGTCTATATAAAAGCATCCAAAGAGCACCATGTCATGGGAAAATGGTCTGATAATAAAGGATTCTGTGGCAATACTATTAAATCTTCAATGTCGATGCCATATGCCAGCAGAAGGTCAGACATGACAGATAAGGGGAATGACATGCAGCAAAGGGCTGCAGGTCGGAGTCGAACCCACGGCCACTGCGTCGAGGAGTAAACCTCTATATATGCGCGCTTGCTCTACCAACTGAGCTAACCCGGCCACAGGATTGTATTTTGTGGATGTGATATCTTTTTTACTTGTTTTTTTTTAAAATGGCAAACACATACAAATTATCTCATACTGTGGACTGTTCTTCACAGATGTTATGAGCATCTGTCAAGTGAACACATTTGATAAGATGTCTGGTATTTCTGAAGTCACCATGAGCGTGCTGCACATATGTACAGTAGAGTGATGCCATCTGTTGACCTGTTAAAGTGATGGTTCGGAGTAATTTCACCCTAGGGTCCTTTGCACCATGACCTCGAGCCAAACGCCCCCCAGAAGCTTTTTTCACCAGGGTTGAACACTAGGAGAATTAGCATAGAGTAGCGTTATCAGCTGAATAGCTTAGCGCAGGGGCTAATGGATCCAAAGTGTCTCTTAACATTACCCCACTAATAATGCCCGAAATGATACCAAATGTCTACAGTAGTACAAATAGGTTATGCACTCATAAAACGATGGATTGTAAAGTTTATAAGTACACCAGAAGTTTATGTAAACAACACTTGCCTGCTGGCTTCTGCTCTCTGCTGTTGTTGTTGCTGCTGTAAGACGAGTGCTTAGGGACGACTACAAATTACAACACCGAAAAGAGATGCAACAAAAATATTTTTTAATTAAACTTTAAAGTAAGTGCTGTAATATAACTAGCAGGAGACAAGTTATAATTGAAGTAAGTTTGGAGACATTACCTTATTTAATCATTAAATTAATAAATATTTTTGTTGCATCTCTTTTCGGTGTTGTAATTTGTAGACGGCCCTAAGCACTCTTACTGCCCGGTAGTAACAGCAGCGACAACAACAACAGCAGAGAGCAGAAGCCAGCAGGCAAGTGTTATTTACATAAACTTCTGATGTACTTACAAACTTTACAATCCATCGTTTTATGAGTGGATAACCTATATGTACTAGTGTAGACGTTTGGTATCATTTTGGGCATTATTAGTGGGGTAATGTTAAGAGACACTTCGGATCTATTAGCCCCTGCGCTAAGCTATTCAGCTGATAACGCAAACTCTCCCAAAGTTCGACCCAGGTGAAAAAAGCTTCTGGGGGGGTGTTTGGCTCGAGGTCATGGTGCAAAGGACCCTAGGGTGAAATTACTCCGAACCATCACTTTAATAAGACACATCATGAATATTCATATATATTCTGCATAATGCAATGTTTTCATAATGATTACTATAGGTCACACTGATATACATATTTTTACATTTTACATTATAACGTAGGAAAGCTTTTTTGCACCCCTCTTTTGTCGGGCAGGTGCGTAGGATATGATCAAAAGTAGAAAAATTCAACGTTTCAGGTCTGAGACCAAAACGTTTTATTTATTTATTTTTCTTCTTAATAAATTATTACTTGCATAATGGTCAGTGTATTTAGGTGCATTCTGTAAGACCTTTTGATGCTTTGTGTGGAGAGCGATCTCACACTCAATACTTTATATTAAAATATACATAAATGACATAGAATTGTATTTGTTGCTTTACACCTAGCACTTAAATCTTACCCTGCCATAAATCTGAAATTATAATCCGTTAATTTTTCAGAAGAGATTTTCTTGCAGTTGTCTCCTTTGTTTTTGCTCGATCTCAGAACTTCAACATGCGCCCTAATGTCTCTCTAGTACGCTGATGTGTGAGTTTGATTGAACACAGGTGCCGCTTGTAAACAAGATGTTGATTTAAAAGACTTTTTGGCAGTTGATAACAGCACCATCTGCTGTGGATTGAAGATCTGGAGGAAGAATCTATACGAACAGTCTGCCCTTTCGACAAACATTCAGGGCTTCATTTTGTCTTTATTTTCTGTCTGGACTGTGTGCATTTTTAGACAAATCATAAATGGAGAAATTTAGAACAACATTAAAAATGTTTTATTGCAAGGAGAAATGAAGAATGTACTGTACAGGGTTGTGCAAGTCAAAAGTAAAACTGAAAGGCATCAGTATAAGCACCACTTGTTTTATAACAGGTACGTTTATGACTGTGTGTGATGATTCTTTCTGTCTTGACTCAGTCGGCCTTCCTCTTGATGCTGAGCAGCTGAGAGAAGCCCTGCAGAACCCAGTAAAGCAGAGAGAGGGAGACAAAGGCCTGCACAACACCGACAGAGAGAGAGAGAGAGAGAGAGAGAGAGAGAAGGGGTTAGGATCAGATACAGTATGTCTTTCATAATGATGGATGCGACAACATGTAGAGACTCTGAATAAAAGATATACAAGCTGAGGTGTTAGTGTAGTTACACTAAGTGTTGTTTTAAGCATTAAAAGCCGACAATAGCTGCTCTGTTCTCTGGGCGAGGCTGAAAATCTGATAAGAAGAAGATGTTTAAAGTGTTAACGAGCAGACAGCTCGAGTACAAAGATAGACAATGCTCTGTCAATATATTGAATAACCAATGTTTTGAGAATATCTTTAGATTCAAATTCAATACCATTTAATCTGCCAATTAACCGATTAATCGATCCGTCTATAAAATATCAGAAAATAGTACAAAAAATAAATATATAAAATAAAAGCCCATAACAATTTCTCAAAGCAGAAGTTAACATATTTAAATTGCTTATTTTATCCGGGTAACAGCCCAAACTCAAAGATTTTCAGTTTATGATCATATAAACCAGCAAATATTCATATTTGAGAAGGTTGAACCAGTGAAATTTGGACATTTTTGCTTAAGAAAATATGTTGATTACCTCTCTGACTAATCAACTAATTGTTTCAATTCAAGATATCTTTAAGTTATACCACTTTTAACATAGACAAGTGACGTATTATACCTACAGAACAGTAGTTTTTTAAACATGAACTTTTTTTTTCTTGCATTTGTGGAACCATTTCATTATAATCGATTGTTTCCCAAAATAAGTATTTGAATAAAGCCCTGATTTATCCCAGAGAGAAGGCTCACCCTGACTTTAGGAGCTTCCTGACATTTCCTAAAATAAAATTACATGTTTCCTTCACTTAGATTTATTACATAAGATATTCAATTTAATTTGAAAACCTCTAAATGTGACCTCCGTCATGTTCATATTGTATGATATGAATATTTTGGCACTATTGATCGGATACTTGTCCTCCTCAGTATCAGCTGCTGGGTCGACTACAGAAGCCTACTCGAATTAGTACGTTGCAAAATGTTACACTGAGCAAAAGTGAGATAGATTGTCACAATCTTAAAAAAAAACAAAAACAGGTTTTATGTTTGACCGGTGAACGGCAAGGTGAAAGTGAATCCCTAATTGAAAGAAAACAGTGAGCGCCTTCAGTCTCAGGGTGATATAGATAGTGGACTCAGGGGTTAATGGGCAGGTCTTCTCCCATGATGCTCTCACGACGGGGTCAAAGGGGTCACCGTCATCGGGGGAGAGGGGGGTGGGGGGGTGGTGCTCTCTGCCAGAAACCGCTCTCGCCTCCACCCCTCCCTGCGTTCTGGCCCATAAACTGCATACTACATCGCGGCCCAAGCCAAAAACAGACTGCTGTCCATCACAGGCAGAACAGCCTGATGGGAAAAAAAAGCAACGTTTCCTCCTGGACATGGCAGCTGTTTTCCTCTGAGAGACACAAAGAGAGAGAGAGAGAGAGAGAGAGAGAGAGAGAGAAAGAGAGAGCATAGACCTTGCTCTGCATTTCTAACTCACACTACCTGACAACCTCCTCCCCAAAGAGACAAAGAAAGGTTTTTTAGTGGCCCTGATCATTAAAGTACCTACATCTCTTTCTACTGTTGCCAGACATTTAGTAGCCAGAGTATTCAGATCAGTGGTGGGATGTAACAAAGTATATTTACTCAAGTACTGCACACAAGTGACATTTTGTTGAACTTGTACTTTACTTGAGTGTTTCCATTTGATGATAATTTATGCTGTACTTCTACTTCACTACATTTCAGAGAAAAAATATTGTACCATTTACAACACTACTTCTGTGACAGCTTACTTAACAGACTGAGATTTTACGTAAAAGAAATGCGTTTACAAAATGTGTATTTTCAAACTACCCAACAGCATATAAAGCAGTTAAAACTGATCCACTACGCCAGCCGAGCTACAACATTAACATGTTGCTTACGCAGTCGTTTATGATAATCCAATATTATAACAATGACATCCTCTTGTATCAATAGTACTTTTAATACTTTAAATAAACTTTACTGGTCATTTTAATACACTTTAAACGCGGGACTTCTACTTGAAATTGAGAAAGTTTCTGTGGTATTGATTACTTAACGAAAGGATCTGAATACTTTTTTCCACCATAGAAAAGATGCTAAATAACAATGAACTGTGGTGTCCTTAATACTTTCAAAGAGGAGATTAACTGCTGATCCCATAACCATCCAGTAGTAATGACGTACAGTATTATTACTATATTTATTATTGTACGTTTTTCCATCCCTCCTGACTCCCATTACTTTAAATACAGTCAGAATGTTGAGGTACTTTAGTCTCTGTATTCCTTGCTTCAATTCCACTACATTTTATAGGAAAATATTATACTTTCTACTCCACCACATTTATCTGAAAGCTATATTTACTACTTACTTTTCACATATATAAAAATATGATGAGCTTATGAAATAGTAAGCAATGTAATAGAATAAACTGCAAAAATAGTTAGAATTACCTCAACCACAACATTGCAACAACCTAAAAATGTTAAATTGTTAATAATTCAATTATGTTTAAATTTTTTTTACTTTTATTTTGACAGATTAACTATATTTTGCAAACGATACTGTACACACTTTTTTATCAATTTAATATTTTTACAGTCTGGTATTGCTCCTTAAAGTTAAAGTAAAGGATCTGAATACTTCCTCCAATGCCAGAGAAAACACACACACACACACACACACACACACACACACACACACACACACACACACACACACACACACACACACACTGATAGTAATGTAGTAAGGCAATGAAGCATCTTTTCTTAAACAAAACTACACTGGCAAAAGATTAGGACACAAAAGCAACAACAGAGCTTTTTTCAATATTCATCATGAATGTGAATTTCACTATCTCATAGTTAATAAAAAAGAGCATTTCAATTAACATCCATTTTACAACTCCATGTGTTAATATACCCGACAAAGGCTGTTTAGACCAGGGGTTGCGACCCACTTTTATAGAATTTAAACAAAGCAAATTCATTATTCAAAAAATATCCTTCGAAAACACGAGTACGTCATCTTTTAAAAAAAACATAAATAGACATATTTACATGTGCAAAGTGCATTTCAGAGCACATTAATAAGAAATTGAGGAGGAACATGACAACTGCATGGACAAAATTGACTAAAATAAATGAAATATCAAAACTGCACAAAATAAGACATTCATTTTATCCTCAATGTACAAAAATCCACATCTGAAATACTCCGGGTCATATTTGCGTTTCGCCATCTTGCCTCTGAACATCAACACAAACTTAAAGTGAACGTTAATCAAATGATGGTTCCCATGGCTACGGCGCTAAACTGTAGCACATATCTGACGCATGTCCGTCAAAATATGTTTTTTCTAAATGAAATAAATAAAAGTCCAAATCAGATGTGTATTAAATATTTTTTTTTTTTTTTTGACCAGCTGTCCGCGACCCACCCAGAAAGGGTCCACGTTCCACTTCAGGTTCCCGACCCACCAGTTGAGAATCTGGTTTAGACTGAAACCAGCAGAAAGTGAAGCGACATTTATCAATTTTATTCAATGTTTTTTACAGCCTGGTAACATTAACCTTTCCAACAGGTTTACTAGGGTTTGTGGGTAGTATAGTTTTTTAACAAGAAAATCAGGACTAAGACCCAAAGTAAACATCCCACTGACATTCGGCTTCTACTGGAACTTACTGGATAAAGTCGTTTCACAACCTGCTGCTCCTGGTAAATCCACTCAATGCAATTTAAACATGATGGCTAGAAGTCTTAATTCATTAGAGGAAAACCAGATGGAAGATTACAAATGCTCCAAGTTGCATTGCGTCTATCTTGGAGACGGATTGGGATCGAGAGGCTTGGCAGGAACTTCGCAAATCACAATTCACTCAAACCGACCGAAACATGACAGAAGTTTCTATCAAAGCCGCATGTTGAGGCAAAAGAAGGGCACCTATTTTTCTCTGTTCCATTCTCTCCTCATTCAGTCCCACTGCACTGCATTTTAATGGACTCTGTAGGAAATCCATGTGGGACAGATTACATAGTGGAAGGAAGCGGGTTTGATCGTCTACAAATAAGCACTACGGCTGGACAGCAGCGGCTCCCAAAGTAGAGATCTCAGCAAATCGACTCACACTCACTTTGTTTTGGGTAGTAGGTACTTTGTTAAGAGTATTAATACAAAAAGCCACGGACATGTGGCTTTTGTAGATTTTCTCTGACTCTTTGTCGAGCTTTATTGATTCAGGGGAGACAGCTCTTTCACTGGCCAACACTTCTTCTAAATAACTTTAACATGGTAGCATGTGAGATTCAAATTAAGCTCAGAGTTCACTAAGGTCATTAAGATTTATGATAACACTATTTGCCAGACAAAAACATCAATATAGTCTAATGCCAACGTTCTTAATATTCTCACTTTCTACAATACCCGCGGATGGCAACTATTGTGTGGTCACGGTTAGGGGGAAGGTCTTAGTTATGGCAAGTAAAAGATGTTTAGGACTCTACACTGGATCGAAGTTAGGGAGTGATTGTGATTACGGGTAATAAGAAGGCAAATGTTAATTGCAGGTTTGTGAAGGGATGCACACTTTGGTCTCCTAAACGAAAGTACTACACAGCCATCCACACCCAGACCTCCACTTTCTGCCTCGCTCCATAAATGGCACACTACTTTCTGCATGTTGGCATTGGATGTAAATTGTGAGGTTTCAGAATCGTCCAATATGGACATCATTCTTCAGGATACTGGCTGTGCTTTTCGCCACACTTAGGCCAAACTTCTATGTTTTTTTCATCCCACTAATGGTAAAGACCCACGTAGGACTGGATGTATTAAATTAATTCCATTGAGTGGAAGTGTAACATTTCTACATCGTAAAAAAATCAACTGGCTGGCTATATTAGGTGACTGGAGTCACAACAGTCCCGTAAACTGTGACGAGAATAGATGCACTGTTTGCACACAGTTTACAGGACTGTTGTGACTGCAAGTGGTGAGCTAGCTCTGGCTATCTACCATCTACGAGAGAGACAGACTCTCGCTTTGTAGTTGTTGGTGAGTTATCATATCTTTTACAAGACACGAAGCCGGCGTCTGTCCATGCATGTGTTCAGGTAGCTAATGTTAGCTAGCTAGCTGTCTGACGATGTCAGGCTGATGTCAAGAAACCCAAACAGCAGAAGCAGATGAATTAGTGTGCGGCCGTTTTTGTTTGGTTTTTGTTCCATGATTTTATTCCAGTTAGCCTAATAGCTAGTTTGATTTGCATTGAGAGATGATTTTATGAAAAGTACCCCATGCCAGTCTATGGTGAAGGGTATGTGATGATGTGGGGGGGCTATTTTAATTCCAAAGGCCAAGGGAACTTTATCAGGATGCATAGTATCCTGGATCCATGAAATAACTGGCCTTTAAAAATAAAAATCTGCCTGCCTCTATGGGAATTTAAAGTGATGGTTCGGAGTAATTTCACCCTAGGGTCCTTTGCACCATGACCTGGAGCCAAACACCCCCCCCAGAAGCTTTTTTCAGCTGGGTCTAGCATTGGGAGAGTTAGCGTAGCAGCGTTATCAGCTGAATAGCTTAGCGCAGGGGCTAATGGACCCACGTTTGTATCTGGTAAATCACCCCACTAATAATGCCCGAAATGATACCAAACGTCTACAGTAGTACATATAGGTTATGTACTCATAAAACGATGGATTGGAAAGTTTGTAAGTACACCAGAAGTTTATGAACACTTGCCTGCTGGCTTCTGCTCTCTGTTGTTGTTGCTGCTGCCGGCAGTAAGACGAGTGCTTAGGGCTAACTTTTTTTTTAACTAAGTACTGTAGTATAACTAGCAGGGGAGAAGTAATAACTGAGGTAAGTTTGGAGACATTACCTTATTTAATCATTAAATTAATAAATATTTTTGTTATATCTCTTTTCGGTGTAGTAATTTGTAGACGGCCCTAAGCACTCGTCTAGATGCAGGTAGCAGCAGCAACAGAGAGCAGAAGAGAGCAGGCAAGTGTTCATAAACTTCTGGTGTACTTACAAACTTTCCAATCCATCGTCTTATGAGTGCATAACCTATTTGTACTAGTGTAGAAGTTTGGTATCATTTTGGGCATTATTAGTGGGGTCATTTACGAGATACAAACGTGTGTCCATTAGCCCCTGCGCTAAGCTATTCAGCTGATAACGCTGCTACGCTAACTCTCCCAATGCTAGACCCAGCTGAAAAAAGCTTCTGGGGGGGGTGTTTGGCTCGAGGTCATGGTGCAAAGGACCCTAGGGTGAAATTACTCCGAACCATCACTTTAACATAGGGGTGTACTTACTTATGCCTCCTGTATTTTAAGGAAGAACATTTATTTATTTACGATACATTATTCATTCACAAACAAAATTGGTGTCCTTAAAGGTTGGATATCTTCCTCATTTTTTAAATTAAGGCATTAAGATCAATTTCCAAATTTTTTTGTTCCTCTTTTTAGTCAAGTTTAGCATGGGTGTCCTAATTTTTTCACATGACTGTATCTGCTGAAACTGATTATTCAAGTGGATGTCTGTGCTCTACTCAGATGAAGCATCTGGTACTAACAGTCCATTTTTCCTGCTCAACTGTCTTGTCTTGTCGATTAAAAAAGTGAATCACTGCAAAGCTTGAGAAAACTTATTTATTATATTGCCATATTGCCGTGCTCTAGATCTTAGAACAGCAACGTTTTTTCCCCTTTTTAAAATGAACATTCAGATTAGACATTTAAAAGGCATTTCAAGCCTAATATACTGTAATATTCAGATATCCTCAATCCCAAATGAAATATGGTTGAATTGCCAATACAAAAAATACTAGTTTATCTAAACAAAACGTTTTAGGGTCCCAAGATGGTGTCAACACCATTCTAAATGTTTTCCTTGGCTTTCAGGGCATCCACAGTAATTTAAAACATGGTCAAAAATAAAAATATTAAATAACGGCCATCTGCAGCCCCAACATAAAAATATATGTAATGACCTTTAGAACATAACTGGTCAACTCCACACTGAACTGAGTCATTGTGTGTGCTGTTGATGGATAAAAAGCATTAAGCAGAAACATTCAACACCCAGAGTGCATTGTGGTGCCCCTGGCGACTTCTATCTTCCAGCCTTCAGCGGGTTAACATGGCAGAGCCTCGCTGCTCTGAAGCTGCAGCTGCACTCGTGATTGAAATGAAAACAAGGCAGAATGGCTGCTGTCAGACGTGTGATATATGACCTGTAATGGGATGTTTCCAGAGCTCCCTCTCCATATGGCTGCCTACAGTCCACCAGACCTGGACTGAACTGTGATGGAAAATAACTTTTTGTTTTAACCTGGCTGCAGCGCCAGAGTGGGTTGAGTTCACTGCATCAGGACTAAATTGGTGAAAATAAACCATACAAAATATAAGTTATGGTGTTTGATCCAAAGATACAATGTGGAGCTACTTTAAGTGAGACAGTGATAGAAAATTGCACTGCTCACTTACTGTATCTGTACACCAGCACTGTGACAATAAAGTACTAAGTAGCACCGGTCTGTAGATTCACTGATTGTATACTATTACATTTCTTTAAGAGAATCTGGATAATCAGCAGCTTATTAAACAATTTCTTGGTGTTTACTATCTATTTTTCTTTTACCATTCTGTTCACAGAAACATATTCAGAGCTCCTGTGTGACAGGCCTCTACTGTAAAAGATAAAGGAAACTATTTTTTTGTACAGTAGTTACAAACAACTTTGGGGGGGGGAAATCACTTTCTTATTTCCTCCTTTAAAAAAGGTAAGCCTTATTTAAATATATAAACAAGTACAGGTAACATTATACAAGAATACAAGATACAAGAACATGCACAAACACAAACACAAACACACACACACACACACACACACACACACACACACACACACTCACACGTGCATGTACAGCCACAGATAGTTAACACTGTAATGTGCATTAAGAGCACACAGGTGCACCAGCACACACATCATACACACTCACAACACTTGACACACAATCCTACACAAGTATACTTGCACACATGCACAGGAACATATGTATGTTACAAACTCACACACACAGACACACCGACACACACACACACACACACACACACACACACACACACACACACACACACACACAAAAAAGGACTTCCTGTCTGTTCATTATGAGCAGATATTCAGTCTCTGTGCGCGGGTTGTTTGAGCAGACTCAGGAAGGATACGCTGAGCAGGTTAATGTCCCACCAGAGAGTCAGCGTAGTGCCTGCTCTGTAGCACAGCCATGTGAAATATCGGCGTCTCTCACACACACACACACACACACACACACACACACACACACACACACACACACACACACACACACACACACACACACACACACAGTTGAGCCACACAAAAAACACATGTGAAACAGCAGTTGCTGCACGGTGAAAGTGTAGCAAAACACAAAGCGGTCTAGAATGATAGTTGTTTAGAGGTTTTCCTTTTCACATCTGGTGTTTGTTCTCTTTTACCATGTGTCTGCTGGAAGGTCAACAACAACTCTTTCAGACCATAATGCCTCACTGAAAACACAAGACAAACCCTTAAGAGTAACCATTTACTTCACTTCAGACCCCAGCAGACCCCCAATTCCCTGGGTGGCCATGGTGGACCGATTGGTGAAGAGCGCACTAGTTGGCAGAAACATGGAAGGCAGAGCAGTGGGCACGCATCTAGGAAGGAGGGATGAAAGAAAAACACAAAATAGTGGGCAGGAGGATGCAATTGCTTTTGCAAAATCAAGCCCCTTTTTGTACTTACATGGAGAAAAGAGAAGATGGGTAAATAAGTTCAATGGAATTCCTTAGAAAAGTACAGAAGAATGAGTCTACATTACACGTGGCCGGCTATTTTCATAAACGGACATTTCAACCCCTCCGTTTTCAGAAAAGTGTTCGTTTATATGTACCCGTGTATATATGCCATCAATGCCGTCAAGAGCATGCCAGACCTGTAGGTGGCAGTGTAACGAGAAGCTCAAGCCCACGTTAGCCAATCAGAATCCCCAAAATAGCAACAACAGCAACCAATCACGTCCTCTTTCTCTCTCTCGGCTGCCTAAACCTCTGTTTGTCTCAGTTAACGTGCAAACGAAGATTTCCAAAATCCCCACTTTGGCCGGAGTTTTTAGAAAGACTCGGTTTCAGAGGCAAATTCTCCGTTTGCGTGTAAACGAAGGGCACAAACGAAGGGAAATGTCTCCGTTTGTAAAAATAACCATGTACGTGTAAACAGGGTCTAAGAAGGCCTGTAAGAGGTGCGTCTTTACCCAGACTCCTATCATCTACCTACTGATATTTTGAATACCTACTGAGGAGTCTGGAGCCAACTGTTCTGACAAGTCCAGAGAGGCAGTAATCAACGAGTAATGCAGCACAGGTGGTATGGCTGTAATCAGCTCAGCAAGGAGAAAGAAAATTGCCATCTTTTCCAGCTTGTTCCAAGGTGTTAGCACAACAACAAACATGCTAAATGTACCAAGTTACATTTGTTTGACCACCACAATGAAATGCAAAGTGTGAAACAGGATCAGATGAACCCATTCATCAACAAAATGTTGCTCCAAAGATAATAATTCAACCAAAAGGCTGGTTGACAAGTGCAGGGCTGAGGAGGGTGGCCATGAGGCAGCAATCAGACTCTGTGCAGAGATAAAAAATGAGCAATGTTGCTGCTTATAAAAGAAAAGGATGTCTGTTCTGAGAGGCAGGTCAGGAAAGAAGAGGCTTGAGATGGTTTTGTGAGGGGGAATAAGGTCTTGAGCATTCAGGTAGAATATAAGGTTCACAGGATATGACCCACAAGAGCAAAGTAGAGAGGACATGAGGCAGTGTGAGTAAGTTTCCTCAGGAGCAGAAGTGTCAATTCCAGGTCCAGAAAGTAAAAGTCCTGCCATGTGTTTATTCCACCAATGAACTCAGCCAGCTGATTTCACTACTAATTAGTGAAATCAGCTGCTAATTAGTAAAATCAGCTGGCTGAGTTCATTGGTGGAATAAACACATGGCAGGACTTTTACTTTCTGGACCTGGAATTGACACCTCTGCTCAGGAGTCCATATTATTGTTATATATTGTGCCCCGGAGCCCAAGACCTCTGAGAGGGAACGAAATATGTATATAAGAGAGGTTCCTATGACAGATCACTGAGCTTTCAGATGCCTGTGCACCTAAACTCAAAGCCTCTTGAACAGTCAGGTAGAGAATCTTAAGGACTCAGCATGGTCACCGCGGCTCCAATGTTAGGTTAGAGCTTACACACTGCCTGCGTGACATGCCTGGCAAAATAGAATAGGAAAAGACGTTTATGTGTCATTTAGACACGAATACATATTAATAAATGACATGTCTCTAGGTTTTGATATAAATGTAATTAAAAAAAATAAATAGATTTTCTAATATTGAACTTGTCGATACAGAACAAAATATTCTGTAGCCTATTTTGCCGTCAATACTGCCGACGTTGTCTTTGCTGTAATCAAATCAGTATATATTTATGTTTGACATGGTATTTCATTTTATCAGTGGGAAACATACATGTGTCCTGACAAGGATAGCAGCAGCAGCGCCGTGTTTCTGGTGTGTAAAGACATAGAAAGATCCAGGCAAATGACACGCAACAGAAACGTAACCGGCCTTAAAGAACAGCTCCACAGGTTCTTTGTTAAAACTTTTGAAGGGGATGCGTGTCGCCGTTGTGCAGCGTTGTGTGTTGTTTGTTGCCACCCGCCTCCTTGTTCATCTGACTGCCGATGCGTTTCTGGGCTGGGGTCAAAGCAGGTGACTGGGTCAAGGGCACTATGGACCAACAGAGCAATCTAGGTTGTAGACTGTGAAGTTTCAAATGTTGAGCCAGCCAAAAATACGTAATTGTAGAGTTTTGAGCGTACTCAAGCAAGTTTGCAGTGGCCACCGCGAAAACCGTAATATTAATTTTAATGTTTTCATTAGTGTATAATCACCTGAAACTAAGAATAATTGTGTCTTAGTTAGCTTGGAATGAGCCCTCCATATCCACAGTACATAGGGAGCGGGTCTTCTTCCACATAGTGCGCCATGTTGCACTGCCATGTTTCTACAGTAGCCCAGAACAGAAAACACTACAAGACAAGAGAGGACCTTTCATGTTGTTAGTACTTTCTCCTACACGCTTGGAAAGGAAGGGGTAAGCGGAGAGCTATTCAGTTGGTTGCAATCTGCAACCGCACCGCTAGGATGCCACTAAATCCCACACTCTGCTACTTTGAAAGGCAGAGAAGGCCAAACAAAACTGGAGCTCGACATTAAGCTCCACAAAGAAAATAATGTCAATAGTGTCCGGGAGCAGCTGAAGGTCTCTGAAAGGCCTCCGAAAGGCTAGAAATGCACCGATCGATACACTGGATCAGTATCAGACACTGAGCTTAGTTAGGGTTGGATGATGTGATTGATCCAGTTTAAAGGAACACGCCAACTTATTGGGACTTTAGCTTATTCACCGTATCCCCCAGAGTTAGATAAGTCCATACATACCCTTCTCATCTCCGTGCGTGTTGTAACTCTGTCAGAGGCCCCAGCACTAGCCTAGCTTAGTATAATTCCTGGAGGTAACCAGCTCCATCTAGCCTACTGCTCCCAAAAAGTGACAAAATAACGGCAACATTTTCCTATTTACATGTTGTGATTTGTATAGTCACAGCGTGTATACTGTGTACTATATTCTCAGAAGGCGAAGCACTGCTACTCCTGCTACTTGGGCGGAGTGATTTGCTTGAAGCACTTGAGAAGCCCCGTGGTGAAGAGCAGAGAGTAGCAGTGCTTCGCCTTTCTGAGAATATAGTTCCCAGTATGTATACGGTTAGAAGATGGCTGTGTCTCATGTGACCTTGTTATTTGTACACCCTGTCTTCCCAAGAAATATGTGATTTGGACCTTCTCCTTAGGACTTGTCAATCGATTCTTTATCAATGTAAAAACATTTTATCATTGATGTAATAATGGCCACATCCAATTTTGCAACCATAGATTTGCAGTGTGTCCAAACCCCCTACTGCTCACAAATCCTGGCAGTAGGGAGTAGTAGACATTTTCCAGCTCACTTCAGGCGAGATACTGTAGCTCGAAATGTTGTGAAAAAGGACCACGAGGAATTTCATTTAACTACAATATCAGACGTGTGATTGTTAACCAGTAAGCCAATGAGCGTGGCGGAGGGAGAGATTAATAAACTGAGTGGAGAGTGATGAAAGCTTGCACTGCAATAAAGATAGCTAAATGAATACGGCGAGCCTTCATTCAGAACTACTCTGATTGATTTTACAGTTACAATCTTTTGACTTATTTATATTTGAGCTTTATGAAAGTCTTTTATCATTTGTTATGTTTTGGATTTTGAAAATTGGCGTTACAGTTCTGTGAAATGAGTGTAATGCGCATTCCAGACGAGGGAGAAATAATAGTGTAAGAAAAAAAATACCATTGTTAGGTTCAATCAGGTTCACGTGTTGGCTCTGCGGCGGCATCATAAACTGGATGACTGTTGTGTTTCACCCATGAATTAAAGCACAAATAGGAAGACAAATTCAAAAGAAAGTCAACGTTGGCCACATAGACTCAGCCCCCAAAAGCCAAACTAAACACTGCTAGAGAACCCCCAGAGGGCCAATTGCTGTTAGATTTCCATAGCTTTACCTGGCAAGTGGTTTGACAACATAAACCAAGCGGTTACTCTTTGACGGGCACGATCCCCTGCACATTGAGTGATAATATTTCACACTGTGTACAGTCGACCACCCCGCTGTTTACTCCAACGGAACAGTCCTACCCAGCGTTTCTCTTTCAAATCCCTCCATTTTCTCCCTGGGAGGAGATTTCCTTTCCTTTCCATTCCTGCGAGCTCTCAGATGATGTCATGCTCACAGAGTTTCCATTGCTCCAAACAATCCTGTTAACCTCAGCGCAGCTTCTTGCTACCACACATTCCTGCTTCAAATAAAAAGGCAACTGAACTCTCGCACCTGAGATTTGATGGCTGGAAACGACGCTCTCAGATAATGCAGACCTCTCACCCTTTGCTGTCTTATCTGCCGGCTCATGGCTGCAACAGCGGGAAACGGGGTGGATTTGCAATGTTTCCAGACAAATCAGGTGATGTGTTCAAGATAAAGCCACTTTGTGCCTTTGTATGTGAAATTCATAATATTGTTCTGCCCTTTTCTTTTGACCATGGAGCATTTCTTTTTCCATTGAACGTCCAACAGAAAAGGGCTCTTTTCAGATTGAAAAACACTATCAGCACAGGGATGAAAAGATGAAAATCTAGTGGGGTGTTAAAACAAATGTTTTTTTTTTATATATATATTTTGGATTCGACTGGATTACACAGATTTAGATTTGCTTCTCAAGTGTCAAACTTGCATGAGCCAATGTACCACTTCTTGAACTCATTTATTACAAGGACACATTCCAGTCATATTGTAAAGTAAAAGCAAAGTAGACAATGTACTCAGGCTTTTTATTATTCTGTTTGGGCAATTTTTTTTGCTTTATTTCATAACTACAAAAATGTAAAACTGACAAAGAATTTGAAAAAAAAAGGAATAGCATGTATACTTTTCTTTATGTGGATTTTAACCCAAAATGTCTAAAACAGTTTTTACTCAAGGCAACAGGAAGCTCTCTCTCTCTCTCTCTCTCTACCAAAGACAGGTGCATTTTTATGAGCTCTCCTCTAAAATTACTGACTTCACCAGCAGTTAGTGGCCGTTTTGAGAGAAGAGCTGCTTAATTACTCTGGGATATACAGTTCTGCTCCGCAGCATGTTTCCCTGTGCCTTCAGGCAAACGGGGCCCACACAGTAATACAACCATGTGTTACATCATTACAGTCCAAACTGCACCAGCACCCCCCTGATACTCGACACACACACACACACACACACACACACACACACACACACACACACACACACACACACACACACACACACACACACACACACACACACACACACACACACACAAAGACAGTAAACCAACAGACATTATAATTATGCAATCAGGGACAACAGCCCTGCAATAAAAACTATTTGTTGTTGACACATTGTCAGAAAGGTGCTGATTTAAGTAACTGCTGAGCTTGTAGTTCCTGTTATGTTGTAAACCCCACATACACACTGGTTAACATCGAGGTGGGCTTAAAAGTGACATAATTAATCTTCTGTCAGCCATGTTGAAGATCAACTATTTTAATAATCAATTAATCAATCAAGTAATTTTAAAAGGCCAATCATTTCTAGATATGTGCTACAGTCCTTGGTCTCAGAGAATTGATGTCGAAGTCTAAAAAGTTGTTAAATGTAGTGATAAAAGTTCACAAGCTGGCAACTGAGCATGTATCACTACAGCTATAAATAACCAAGATATCTTTGTAGGATACTTACTATAAATGACCACTTTATTAAATGGGTCTACAGCCATGTAAATCATACAGGAAAACCGTCACAGGTCAGATTTGAACCATGGACCTTCGGCATTGAGGAACAAACCTCTGTATATGTGCGCCTGCTCTACCAACTGAGGTAAATGGCCACAAATGTTTAAAATTTTAAACATTTCAATGAATAGGCCAAGCCGATAACTGCATATCACTGATTTATAGATATTGGCATATATTGGCCAATAAGTAACAATTGCTGTACAGCAACTTATTTAGAAACTGTCCCCATTACACAGTTTGTGCACAAGAGAGAGTTGACAAGTTTATTTTTTACTCTTAAATGTCCCCACTCTGTATGTTTTGGTCACAAAAATGTTTGTTCATCTTATGTATTTATGGTAAAAAAAAAAGAAAAAAATAACTGACTAATGTATCAATATTAGATTTACTAACTCTTAAATATCGATCTCAGTATCTGCACCAAAAAGCTAATATTGTTTGTGTTGTGTGCATTCAATTCTCCATGACGACACAAGCAGAGGTTGGTAGTAGAGCCCTGCGCGGGACTGTTTTCTTCATCCCGCTGCCGCCGAATTTCTGACCATTACCGCCTGCGCCTGCAACGTGTGTTTTAAACGTGGGGTATACTCGCCGTAACTGTTCATACTCGCGCGTGGTCGCGACAGTAGCTGCAGTCTTCTCCTGAACAGAGGTGGCGCTAATGAGGAAAGGCTACCAACTTTGCTCTTTCTACGGACTAGAAGAAGAAGAAAAAGGTAAACAACGCCAGAACTGGCAGCAGCATTGCCGTCAATGCTTCGATTTGATTGGATGACCTACTTCATCGGATCAAGCCTTTCATTCGCCATAAAAGAACTCATCTTAACCCGGTAAGTTTACAAGACAGACTTGCAGTCACTCTGAGAGTACTGGTATCCGGTTACCCTCGAGCTCGTTCATGCTTCCTGTTTCTGCTTTCTCGTGAAAAAAAAAAGATAGAGTAAAAGCACTCAAAATCCTGGCGCACCAGCGAGATCTACGCCATTTTGACGTCACATTGGCGCGCGCCAGCTCGGCTACGGCGATTGTTAAACGGCCTTTACACTCCCGCAATGTGTATGTCCACTCCCGCCCGCACCCGCAAAACTCTGAGAATTTATGCCCGCACAATAATAGAGATGCATTGATTTTGTGTCTTCTCCCGTCCCGCATAAGAAAACACGTCATTTTATAGGCTATTAATAATAATGAGAAAAAAAAGCAGCTTACTTTGACCGGGGAGAACAGAGCAGGTGTGTCGCCTCGACCCAGAGGTGCCGGATTTGTGTCCGTTGTAGACTGGTATTTTTGCACATTTGTCACAACGAACAAAGTTCGTTTCCACCTTTGTCACAAACAATTGAGAAACTTCTCCAAATGTCAGACTAGCCTTGCTTTGTTCTTGTGTTGTAAAGACCTCATTTGAGGTTCTCGAGTGGGCGGCTTGGTAGCGAGAGGCAGCCCTGGTTTACAGGTCAAGCCTGCAGCTTTACAAGGGAAATCTCCAGAGCCACTATAAATACCACTGAGAGCTTTAAGGGTGCAGTATATCACACCACTGGGTTTGAAGGACCACAAACCGACCTAGTTTTTGTATTTTTTTTTGTAGTCCCCCGCACCCACCCCCTCCTTTTCCAACTGTACAGTCGCATGAGCCTGAATACAATTAAATGTGAATTTCCCCTCCTCCATTTCGAGTGACTGTTAATTGATTGGCCCGACTTCAAAACACCCCACCCCCCCTACACCACTGCAACAAAGAGCTGGCCGTTCACCTCCAGCGTCAGACCCATATATCATTAAAGTACCTTAAAAGTTTGGGGGTGGCTTCACGTTTTTTTTTTTTTTTTTTTTCCTTTGCTGAAGTTCTGAGCAAAGGGCACAAATATGTCAGGATCAAATTCAAGTACATTTGAAGGATTTTCAATGAGCCCCACCTGCAAGTGAGACATTTATTTAGCTCAACCTTGATGTACTGGGACTTGAAATGAGGCCTAATGATTCACTTAAAGACACGGCTGCATTAAACTTACAGCGTTGTCAAAGTGACACAGCCGCGCAGCGCGTGCAGCATAAATCAAGACGGTCTTTTGGTCTGAAGCTCATTTGCTATGCACTTCACTTTAGACACAGCTTCAAGAGATATATAATTCATTCAGTTTTATTCCAATTCACGGTGGGAAAAAAAGTGAAAAGGTGGGAAAGCCTCGAGTTGTCTTCTGAACACCTGAGCAGCACAGATGTGGAGTCAGAGGACAATAAAAGCAGCGATTCAGCGCTCACGTGCAAATCTCATCAGCCTGCTATAGTTAGCGGCAGACGGCACTAATTGGTTCCAGAAGTGTTGCTCTCGTTCACGCTGGCTGAGATGGCAAGCAGCGAGGGCGGGCAGAAAAAAAAAAAAAGGAGGCGGTCGAAGGGAGGGAGGGAGGGCAAGTAATGAGAGGTCAGCCGCCATCTACAGTTGGGCTGCCAGAGCCTGAAAGGCACGCCAATTTTATGGTCAATTGGGCGACGCATCTGGACTCATAGATCACAGGGCTGCAGGGCTGGACTTAGCACCCAGCTCACACACATTTCACACCAACAAAACAGACCACACAACACACACGATCACAGGCTATACACACACACACACACACATACACTGGGGAAACATGAGCTGTCATATATATGAAGATTTTCATATACACGTTTCCGACACAGTTTTAATGTCTGAATTACACACTTTTCCCAAACAATGATTACTGGCATCACGGAGTTATCTTATTACCACCATATACATGCATTATTCTTCATATTGCCTTCAGTTTAAAGAAAGTATCTAATTAACCTTCCACAGTTACCAAGATGTGAAATGTTTTTTTTCAAAAAAGGCATACATTCAGTAATTGGCCCAACATACATACTGTATGCTATCTATACACTTGGGCTACTAGCAGGCTAATGAAGTCTTGTCGTTCTTGTCGGTTTTGAAACTGTTACCAAATACAAAGACACTTTCAATGTTGCACACGTTGTATTTTAGACACATATTGGTTGTCTGGTTCACGCTCAACAATATTTTAATGAAGTGTGGAAGGGCAACAAACAATTTCCAAAATTTGTCATTATGTGACACATTACATAAAAAAATGATTTGCAACTGGTTTCAAACGGTCATTTAAGGGTGTTTAGGTTCTTATGTCACTTCGTAATTTACAGGGGGAATGAAATATAATAATCAAAGATGGCCAGTGCAACCTCCTCAAATATCTGATAATAATTTCCTTTACATGAATAAAGACATTTGCACCATAAATCGATGCAGAAAAGGCACAAATTGTTGCAGAAAAAAAACACCAGAATGCAGGAAATGAAGTGTTTTATATGTTTAAAATTTCATCTTTGCTCAAAAGTGGAGATCTCAATGTTGAACCCAAAGTTATGCCCTTGACTTCAGGGCTATATTTAGAAAGACTGGCTTGGACAGTATATGATAGTTTGAATCTTAAAATGTATATATGTATATATATATAGGTCTATTTGTCAATGGATGAACTAGACCGTCATCACGACACTTTAAACGGCATTGTAACTCGCTACAGGTCGTCTTACCTCTGTGGGCACAGCCAGGGAAGGCAGCAGGGGCTTCATGAAGCCGTACCTCTGCATTGTCACCGTGACGACGCAACGTAGCATCTCCAAGACAGCCGCCGTTGGCCTGAACATGAGGATGACACAACACAGAGGCTTAACAACATCTCAGCTGGATAACTCCACCTTTAATGCCCTCTTGAAGTTCTCCTCTAGGGCCCATTTTTGCTGTGATGATGTTACAGGAATAATAATTTAATAGGGGAACGTTCAATTTCCACAGCTGATTGAGATCAAATAGATTTGAGCCCTGGCATTGATTATGCCACTGCTACATGGTAAATATACAACAACGGCAAGAGATGTTGAAGCCCCATGCAGACGGGTGAATGTGGTTTTAATATTACATGCCTCTTTTTGATCATTTAGTTTTATTACATGTTTCTTCTTTTCATTAAGTGCATATTTTAATTTTCATTAAGTTTCTGTTATAATGTCAGATATTCTGCCTTTTAAATACTACTTCTTTTTTTTAACACAGACATTTCAGTTGACTGTCCAAATCATGACTCTGACCTGTTTTTTTTTCTACAGATTTGTGAGCAGTTCAACCAAAGAGTGACTTGCCTTCTCAGATTGTTGCGTAATCTTTAAAAGCCTAAAGAGATGGATCTATACTGTATTTCTCAAAATATGTATAATATCTATCAATCATGTAATATATAAAATGTAAGAAAATAGTGAGAAATGTTGTGTAGGCCTTTATATTTTCAGGCTACAATTCAAAACCAAAAGCAGGGCTGTCACTTACAGAAAATCTGATTTGAACTAATTTGAACTAACATGTAATTTGTTTGAGTTAATTCAAACACAACCCATATAGCTGTATCCTAAAGTAAGGCTGCCGTTACATCAGATGTCACTGCCCATTCATTTCTATGAGGAGGGTGCAAGAAGTATTTGCCAACATTTTGTTTCCTTTACGCAGATTTAACTCACATCTGACACTTGAAATTGGGTGGCTCTCCAATGTTCAGCCAGTTTAATTTCCATTTTCACCTCCCTACCTGCGCTTTTACGTGTTCTGGCTGCTTTTTGTCTCAGTGTGCCAGTAAATCCTGATTCTAAAGGGGATACCGTTCATTTGTAGTACCTCCACTGCCTCACTTAAATGTCAAGCTAATGTTACAAGGCAGATGCATTTTACAAAGATAGCAAACAGACTGACTGTTGCAGTTATACACTGAGAATGTTGAATTCAATTATTACAATTGTTCCAGAGCAAATATGACAAACCAGAAAATATTTAATTTACAATGTTATAAGGAAGCAAAGCTTCACATTTGAGAAGCTGGAAAGGATATTTGGCATTTTTGCTTGGTGAGTCACTCAAATATGTTGTCAATTTTCTGTTGATTGACTAATTGACTAACAATAAGTTCAGCACTAGCAGCAGAAGTCTGTTTTTTTTATTGTTTCTTATCTTGTTAAAGCTGGAGCGCAGACCATTTGTCTCCCCCCTCTTGCACTGAGAGTAATTACACAAACATGGTCGATGTGCTTGAGAAAAGCAGTGGGATTCATAACAACGCTGTGTCGCTGTGGTCTCTCCCCGCTTCCTGTCCGTTAAGGTACATACTTGTTAATACAGCTAGACTAGTCTCGCATTGCCAGACCTTCCTCCACAGTGCTGCGGAGGAAGGTCTGGCTAGACCAAACAGCGCTCTGGGATGGGAGAATAACGTGCTCTGGTTTATTGGCATTGCTTTAAACAAATCACAATCGTCTTGGGCGGCGCTAAGCGCAGGACGCAGTGACGGTGCCTCTGCAAAATAGCCTCTGGAAGGAACTTGTTTTGGTGGAACATGGGCATATTCTAAAGTTTTTGTTGTTGTGCAACAGAAAACTCAGATTGGACAGATAGTCTAGCTAGCTGTCTGGATTTACCCTGCAGAGATCTGAGGAGCGGTTAACCATAGTCCTCAGAAATCCACCGGAGTTTAAAATGCCAACACAAAGAAAGTGGAAGGTGATGGACATCCGGACGAAGGACGTAAAGAACTAAGTGAGTGAGCAAAGTTGGTTGACGGCACCCCGTGTGCTGCTAATATAATCATGTCGTTGTGGTAATAAACTAACAAATGAGCTGCATCGGCATACATTCGGTGCGCCAGTGCGAGAATGTTGCCACAGATACCAGACCCCACAACTGTGCTGAAAAACACAGAGAGCTTTCCTTGGCGGCGATAGGCTAATTCAGCATTGTGTGAATTCGCTTGGCAAGGGCTTAAATGTGACTTGACATTCCTTTATTTGTAAAAGTTCCGCACTCTAGCTTTCAATAACTTGTGGCCCTTCAGATTTCTCTTGCGACCCCTATGAGAGTGTCAACCCCCAGCTTGGGAACCACTGACATAAATAACCAGAGCCTTGTCTCTTCCTTCTTAGGGCCCTATCTTGCACCTGGCGCGGCGCGGCACAGCGCAGCGCAAAGCCAGACACAAGTGTCCAGTGTGTCAGTGTCCACATCATTTAAATAGCAAATGCACCCGCACCCATCTTTGCACCCATGGGCGTGCTGGTCTTACAGGGAGGTGTGTTCAGGTGCATTGTTGGCGTATTGCTATCTTGAGGCAGCAGAAAGTGATCGCGCCATTGACCAACAGAAACCTGGTCTAAAGGTAATAACGCAGCATTTCATTGTTATTTTAACAGCGCATTAGTAAAATGTGCCTAGGCTTGTGAACAGTGCACACACACTATGCTTGTTACACACACAGGGACGCGCAGCAGCACACACAAATGCAAAAGATAATAATATAAGGTGCAAATCCACCAACATAATAGCAATGCGCTAAGGTACAAACGCGCCTGGCTTTTACAGGGAATGGGAGATGACACTCTGATTGGTCTGATTGCCGCAGAGCGCTTAGTCTTAGTCTGTCTAATTAAATATTCAAAATATTTGCATAAAAACCAATACATGAGCAAACGTCAGTACTGTACCTCTGGTCGATGAGGAAGCCCAGGGAGGTGAGAGTGAGCAGAATGTAGCCGGCCATCCCCAGAATGGTTAACTGTGACAGCATCTAGGAATCAAGATACGTACGCATGCCATGAGAAATCTGTTCAGGGAAAAAATACATTACAATCCAAACCTTAAATTAATATCATGGCTGGTTAAGTTATGATCACAGGAGACCTTACTGGGAGAGCAGTCATAAACCGCATGGCTGTTGGACTGTTTACTTGGCAATGCCAACCAAAACATGTCTGGCCTTCAGAATAAGTGTACTGGCATATTGCAGTATCCTGCAGCAAATGTAATTTGCCTCTTACTTTACACTGACATGCCTAGTTTACGTAGATGCTCTAATCATCCCAGACGGGTCTTGAAGGGGGACTTGACCACAGTAGAAGAGACTGAAAGTTTGAATCCCGATAGCCCCTAAACGGAGCCAAAACAACCAACATCGGAGCAGAAATCCCATGCAGACTCTCGCTGACCTTTTCAGAGCTATTTGGGATGCACACAAAAAAAACAGACCCGTACAGAACATTACAGAACGTGATGTACGGTCTAATTCCTGTTCTCTATCCTACGGACTTGGCTGATGGCAGCAACTGGAAGCCTAGTGTCTCCCGAGGATGCCGTGGGCTGTCAGCTTAGGTTTATATTTCTCCGACACTCAATACAGAGCCTAACAGCCAAATCTCACTAACTGCTCCCATACTGTACTGACCCAGAAGGCCATATATAGTAAACATCAAATCAACCCATCAACAGGATAAAATAAAAACGTATGTCTTTATGTTTATCCAAGAGCTGGAATCCATAAGCCACCCCCCATAAGAACTATATTATCTGACCCCTCACATGGGAACATAGAGGGATGATATGATTATGTTTTCCGTGAATCAAAGTGAAGGAACAAGACTGTCAGAGTGTATTAAAGCTGTATGATCGTTGCAGTAGAGTTCAAAGGCTACAGATACAGTTATTTTTAGTAAGAGGTGTAATGAGAGCAGAATTATTTTGGTATCAAAGGTTATGTGAACTTATCTGTGTTCAATAACCCAGGGGCCTCGGCGGACCAGACGCACATGGTCACGGGATCATTTTTTTGTTTTGACTATCAGAGACGCTACGCTCGAGAGAAAATCCTCCACAAATCCCTCCGAGTCGTCAGGTGGGGTCCCATTTACAGAACGTTTTTTTAAAACAAAAGGGGGAAAGGGGAAACGTTCCGTGCTTCTTTCATCGTGCTATTTTTTTTTTTTACGTGATCAAGTGTCAAACTGCAGCAATAACAGCGGAGGACAGAAATAAAAGTTAACATCTGGTGGCAGCGCACTGGTTGTGTTATTCTGTTGTCCCTGGAGACAAAGCAGATTAACTCATTATTGCAGCCGGTATTATGATGAAGTTCATGAGGGCTCATTGGACAGTTACAGTTCCTGCTGGGGGCAAATACACCAGTGGTGAAATGTTACAGTAAGTTACAAAGATAATACACAGCCTATACTATTCATAATTTATAAAGTAAATCTGTTTCAAAAAAACTATACATGTGTATTCATCTTGCACAGAAATTTTGGCATTATTTCAGATTATTTCATAATTCAATCACATATCTGTGCAATCTTTGCTGCTTCTGTCCCCCACCGCTCAGGGGTGGAAGAAGAACTACTTAGAAGTAGCAATACCATGTGTAAACTTAGTATCTGTAAAAGTCCTGCATGGGGCGCCTGGGTAGCTCACCTGGTTGAGCATGCGCCCTATGTACAAAGGCTCAGTCCTTATAGCAGCGGTTACGGGTTTGATTCCGACCTGCAGCCCTTTGCTGCATGTCATTCCCCCTCTCTCCCCCCTTCCCTGTCCTCAGCTGTCCTGTCAAATAAAGGCTTGAAAATAATCTTTAAAAAGTCCTGCATTAAAGATTGTACTTAAATAAAAGTACTTGCTAGTATTTGCATTAAAATACTTATTATGCTGAATGGCCCATTTCAGAGCGATGTTTGGTCTTTTGCTGCTCTTACATCATAACACGTACTAAAGTCTAAATGTTGCAATCATGAACACACTCATGGAAAGTTGTTCTGAGATAAGACTTGACGACTCTGTCTCACTCTCTGCCTCTAATAGTAACCGTAACTGCAAACCTATAATAAGACGTACACGTTGGCCTGCTGATGACGTAATTGAAGAGTAGCTTCATTTCATGTTTTCATGGCTTCGAAATTAACGCAGAGCCCATAAATTGCCCGGCAGTGTATCATCAATTGTCAAGCCAAATAAGCGCCTAGCGAACATGTGGGTATAAATACATAACAGTGACATGATATATTGTTGGGTCAGAGCGCTCACTTTGTTATTTTCCCTCCAAGTCCTGATTGCTGCATCCTGAAGGCTATTTGGGTTGGGAAATGGTTGACTCGACAATTAAGGCGTTTGTGTTCACTGCTGGACCACCAGCTGGTGTTTCATTCGTCGAGAGGGAGGGGAACCCTCGACCCTGGTGGGGAGGTGTGTGTGTGTGTGTGTGTGTGTGTGTGTGTGTGTGTGTGTGTGTGAGAGGGACCACAACTGAAGGAGCACCACGGAGGTAGCGATCAGAAAAAGACAGACCATTTTATTTGGGAGTTTGAAGGGGCTGGGCGTGACAGCACTTTTTTGGCTAACCAAAACTATGCGTGGGGAAAAAAGGCTTCCAAAGATAACTGCTGAGGAGACCTGTTTCTTTTTTTTTTTTTGACGGGAGGAGGAAGGGGGTCTTTTGGCTCGTGGAGTGGAAAATAATAGACAAAGGTTGTTCTAAAGGGGAATGCCGATCAGTCATTCTGTCATGATGTTAGACAGAGTTAGTCTTTTCCTGCTGGCTAAGTAGAGGACTCTGCTCGACCATGGACCAGCCACAACAAACTGCATAATTGGGTGAAATAATGTTGGCAAACAAACACGCAGCACTCAGTCTTAAATTAAGAGCCCTGGACCACCTTGTCGTACATTATATGAGCGATTACGGTAGCCTAAACATAACAGTAGCCAGCGTGTGACCTTCAAAATTGAACGGCTTCAACCCTATAGGAATGTAAAATGCTCTCCCCTGCTTCAGATGGACTGTCAGAGTACTTCTGAGCAAGGCAGTAAACCTTCCAATAAAGTTTATAAAACACAAACCCTCTGTTCTTCTAACAGTTTTTCCTTATGTAACCCATACATACCATCTTGTTTTCAAACAGATCATGGTAAGTCCCCAGCGCCAGCAGGAAATGTATGACCACATAAACTTGTAAAGGCAGCGACCAGCTGGGATCATGAGGCACTTCCTGTCCGGTAACCTGCATGTGGAAAATAAAACATGTTCAATTCCCAGATCCCTCTAATTTTTTTTTTTTTTTGTAAGGAGAGTAAGTTTCTGGACAGATTCTCACACCAGACAGTGTGCCTGCGCTTACATAACGACGACTCCTTCAAGTTTAACCTCATGTTTATAGTAATAGAAGTTTGACAGTATGGTTGATCAGAAGATGGTGTCGTCCGGCGACTTTCGCACACAGAAACTGGAGTGAAGATAATTACCTCTTCTGAAGCGTCCATCATGTTTTTTTGTTTTTTTAATCCTCCGTGTCATGGCGTGTATCTTTAGCGGAGCGGAGAGCCGCTTCACGCACGCTTCTGGGGCCGCGCCGTGGCTGGTGGATTATCAAACATTGACTTGAATGACCATGATAGCTCGCAGGGCACGCGACATGCAGCGAAGAAACGCCTGGTGGAAATTGAGGGTTAGAATTCCTCATGGGGGTGACAGAAACTATGCACTATAGCTTTAATGACCATTAATGCATATAAATACATATTATAGTATTTCAACTTCTCACTTTTCCACACACTATCAACGCAGCAGGTGGCCTTCAGGTTTTACACTTGGAGTCGTGCCCTGTTACATTAAATAAACTAAAAATCAGCCTCACACCAATTTGTAATCTCATTTGTTTACTTTCCCCCCAAAATAAAAATATGTGGATATGTGGCGTTTCAATATCCCATTTAGCACATCATCTCTTTTTCGACAAAAGCAAAAACCACCTCAAGCAAGCATGAAAACCTTTTTGCATTTTTGCAATTAAAGGGGCGATATGCAGTTTTGGCAATTTTGCTTTTTGCTTTTGCAGGTTTCTCTATAGAGCTCCCCCTACAGCTTCAGGATAGATATTTGGCAGCTCCTATGTTTACTCGTGTCTGACTCCTTGCTCGGTCAGTCTGCCGTTTCCTCTTTCTCTGTTCCTCCGACAATGCTTTCCTAGCTTTCTGCTTCTTTTTGCCAGCTCAGCAATGACAATAGTGTAAAAAACTCCATTGCTACCTTGTTAGCCGGTTCCTGAATGGGCATATGTGTGCAGTGCCGTTAAGCAATTCGTTACATTGCAAGACCTGATATCATGCCATACTTCCTGACGCTGAGGCCGCCGGCTTGCCAGCCGAAAGTTGCAAGGGTGGTTCTTCCGCTCACAGGCACTAGGGGGGAGCAAGACGACCACCATTCAACCCGAAAAAAAGTCATATAACCATTCCAATGACTCCGAAGCTGTTCAGTTAAAGTAAATTAAGCTAAAAAAAAACTGCATAGTTCCCCTATAAAGGAAGTTTTATTAAATTTTGCCATTTCAATTCAACGAATCTAATGCAATACTTCAAAATGAAATCTACATATCAAAATATGTGAATGGAAACATGGCTAATGATTGCCTTTCAAGCACATTTAAATGATAATCCTCAAGATTTTAGCCCTGGTTGACGGCATGTGCATTTTCATAACGCAGGTCCTCAGAGTTTTGTTTGAAAGGACACATGTATCGACCACTGTGGGCAGCAAGAACACCCAAAGTGTCTTCTCTGTCAGAAATGCAACAGAAGAAGAGCAACAGGTGTATATATTAACAACGCAGCCACATAAACTGTGAGCTGAGAGAATTCATCATGTCACATTGTTTAAATAAAGAGGAATAAAGAAGCAAAAACTACACTTCCTCTTCCAAATCACTTTCAGTGTGTGCATGCATGCCGCCCTGTGAATCTCTTCTGTGAATCTCTTGTGCTTGGACACACAACTTTAATCCCATGTGACAATAAATAACTTCTATACAGACAAAATGCAACTACGCTGATTGCTGAACAAAATAGTATATATATATATATATATATATATATATATATATATATATATATATATATATATAGTATTGAAGAATTTACTTATTGATATTATGAAAAGATTATGAAAGATTATATGACAGATAGGGCTTTGACTTTTGCCCAAAAATCACATTTGAAGTTTGTTTGTTTATTAAAATTAATATTTAAATATTTATTAATAATATTTTGACCATTAAATGCCTTCAGTAAGACCTATATTTAAGTTGTAGATGTTCGTTCCACCAGAGGGCAGTGTATCAGTCAATGTCAATAGGCAGGCAATGATGTTTTCAGAAGAAAAACACACTGCCACTAGCCTAGAAATCTAGACGCACCCTAGTGGCAGCCATTGACATATATACTGTATAATGGACCAATAGACCCCGTTGCTCTGGACGGAGACCAGTGAAGGCTATTAGAAGCACTTTTCCGGTGATCTCTTGCTTTACTGAGCAGCCTCCAACTGACAGAGACAACGTAAATGTGACGTGAGCAACGTGTCTGAAAGTTGTAAGTCTTCTGGTAGCTGTGACAAGAGAAATCTCAATCATTCCCAATCTTACAGAGACGGAGAGTGTAGGTATATGTAAGGAGATAACATGGGCACAGGCTAATTATTGCTAACTAACATGCTAGTTAACATTAGTAATTAAACCTAAACAGCTAACATAAGTCGAAACTGCCTGCGAGCTTCTCCTGTACTATACGGTAATTCCTCTACTGTACGACAGTAAGTCACTTGGATATGACACAATCATTAGTTTATTTTTACTGAAACGTCTGCTACGGAGCCATACCGTGAGGTACAAGGTAATGGAACCTTTAATACATAGTCATGTTTCTTTAGAAATAAACAACGGACAAATAGAGTCTTTAAACGCTTCAGATGTAAAGTTATTCGCTGTCAAAGTGGCGCCAAAATGTATGCTAGTCAGTGAAATGCTAACGGGAGGTGATCTCTTTGTAGCATCAAAATGGCGCCATAGGAGGTTTGAGTTCTGAAGCAAAGCTTACCCCCTCGGTGGCAGCAAATTTAATTTGCAACCAGGGGGGTCTAAGGGGTTGGCTTGCGAGCTGGAAAAACCAAACTCTAGTCAGGCCAATCACATCGTGTATAGAGTCGGTGGGCGGGGCTTATGGCTGCTGCTGCTGGGAACAGCGGTCTTCTGGAAGACTTGGAGTTTAGCTTTTCTTTGAGAAAAGAACAAAGAACGGCACAGAAATCATTCTTAAAAAAGGAAGATGTGGTCGGAGTTTTGCCGACCAGATACGGCGAAAGTTTAATCTATCAACTAGCTTCTCTACCTTCTTCGTTGCTCTGCCTGGTTGTAGCGCTATCCTATTGCGTGCAGAGAGAATTTTAAAGACAACCGTTTATCACGCCCTTCGAATTGAGCCCTGCCAATGGGGAGTTCCCAGACCCAACATCTGGATGTGGGTCTGGCTTGTCAGGCTACACTGCCATGACTGTTTTTTTTTTATATTAAAAGTCAGACCCTGGATTAAACACAAACGGTATGCTTTCGACAGGAAGTTCGGAGCTTTCACGGTAGCCTACGTAAGTGGTCTGAAGTTTATACTTGTGCGCTGGTGTGTGCGTCGAGCCGGTGTGTGTGTGTGTGTGTGTGTGTGTGTGTGTGTGTGTGTGTGTGTGTGGGGGGGGGGGGTGTTAGAGTGAGAGAGTGAAGGTGATTACCGGTAGCTTCAGAGCGAGTAGCGACTCTAGAGTCAGAGTGAGAGGAACAAAGCGTCTCCCCTGTTCTTTCTGACCACGGTGAGACATCGGTAGCAGGAATGCCACGGCCGAACGACGTGCGTCGCCGCGACGTGTGGTTATATTTTGAAATGTGCGAAAAAAGGAATCTGAATTGAAAACGTTTACAAGCAAACACATTTACAAAAATAATGCCCATAACTAAAATAAATATTAAGGGCTGCCTAACATTCGTTCGAATATCATTACTTTTTTAAATATTCGAATTATATTCAAATAACGAAGTTCAGAGTCAAAGCCCTAATGACAGAACAACAACGTTAGGGCAGAAGTTAGAGAAAGGAAGTAATGGAAATGGAAAAAAACAACAGAAAACAAAAGTGAGTCAGTGAGAATGTTTTGGGCCTTTAAAAATAAAAATAAAATGCCATAATTGAACTCATAAAAGTTATGTTCAAACTTCTCTCTTCTCAAATCCTTTCTACTTCTTATGTGTTTATTTGCTTCGTAAGTAAAAACAGCCTTTTGTTGGAAGTTAGTTTGTTGTGTTCCATCTAAAAAGTCATCCGGTATTTATTGTGTGTAGCGATTTCCCCCAAACACACAGTAATATAGGAGTCCTTTCCTAAGAAAAGCCTGAGTCATTTGACCTGTTTTTGTCTGCTTCTAAACGATGAGTAATTAGGCCTGAGGGCCTTGTGTTGGAAACTGCCTCCTTTTTGCTAATCAAGTACAAAAAAACAGGCCAATCATAGATGCCTGTCTCTCATTCAGGGGGTTTCCCAGGATCCCGAGGAACCAAACCGCCACATGTGGGTTGCCCCCGCATCCCATCCCCAGGCCTGTAGGTATTCCAGCACGCTGCTCTGCTTATTCTCAAAGAGCTGAAACACTTTCAACCTTCTGTCCTCTCTCACTCCCCTCTCTTTCCTTTCTTTCCCTCACCGGCAGATATCAACGAGCAGCCGTCTACACCAAGCCTTTTAAGATATTTCGGTTCAATTCCAGCTCTGTCCGTGTTTAGAATCGCCCCGCTGGGTTTAAGGGGCCAATTTAATTGCAAAGGCAAAGGGGAGTTTTTTTTTTTTTTTTTTAGTGTGAAGCATGAGGGAACTAAATATGTGACACCATCAGCGCTATTTCAAAGCTTACCGCCGGGGCCTTCAACTGGAGCCTGTATTTCTTTCTGAGCATGCACGCACGCACGCACGCACACACACACACACACACACACACACACACACACACACACACACACACACACACACACACACACACACACACAACTGCATGCGGTTTTAATCCCGCAGACTGCCTTTAAAGACGACGGTGAAAATGAACTTATTGTGTTCCCTCTACAAAGGCTTTGCAGATTTTATTTGATGTGGCAGTCCCTTGTAAAAGTTGTAGAATATGTGAATCCTTCAATAAGGAATGCTCTGAGTCATTTAGGCCTGTGTTTTCCGTGTGTCAAAATGATGGGTAATGAAGCCTGAGGGCCTTGCTCTGAAAATATGCATCCTATAAAATTATGAAAACAACAGATTTTCTTTTTGCTAACCTTGGGGTTGTCGTCATGGTCGCCTAGCCGAGGTTTACCAGGTTTCCAACTCGGACCTTTGAAGAAAGTTGACAATTTGTCGCCGATACCATCAAAAGTGTTGGACTTTCTCCACAAAGACCAATAGTAGTGTAACTTAAAGAGAGAAAAAAAAGAATGAAAAAAAAACACAAGTTAAACATCAATACACAATCAAAACGCTACAGTACATTTAACTGATCAATGTTAATGAAGCTGCAATAACTAATCCTGAGTATAGAAATGTTTCTGCTTTCATTGGGCAGGACGTTGCTCACGCTGTGCTCTGCCAACAGCGGGGTCAGCAAAAATAATCGTAACATCCACCTCCTGGCATTTCACTTCGTTGGCCCTCTTCACCTCAGCTGGGCAGTTTGTTTGGAGTAGAGTAATAATGTTATGGTTACCAAATGGCCACTCAGCCAGCAAAAGGGAAACATGAGCTCACGCCTCATCTACTAAAAAGGTGTTTATACTCCGATGGATGGAGGTGAGACTTATGGCGGTGGTCACGCCATCGATGGAAGATAGGACCAACCTGAACGTAGAGGATTTCAAAGTTTTCGATAGGGAACACCAACCCGTACACCACTTTGTCTGTCTCCTGAGCAAAGGTACCTGAGAAGGAGATGTACAGTTTTTATTTGCAAAACTAAATAATATGAATAAATCCCTCTTGGGTCCAGCATTACAAGCTGTAAATACAACATATTGACACATCCAGCCGACACTCTGTAACATTGTCATTCACCTGAAGTCTCGTTTGTGTCCACCTGCCAATTATAAGTCAAATATTCACTCTACTTTTAGCTCTTTTTTGGTCTCCACCAACTCATGAGGGGAAATAGCTGGCTGTAGCTAATCAAAGCATATACATTTGCCCGACGTTTGGTGACATAAAAACTCCAAAAAGAATATTCGGAGGAGTAAAACATAAAACGTGCTACAAAAGAACATTAATAAACTTGGGATTACAGCTTCTGGGATCAACCTCTTAAAACTGTCTGCAGCCACAGAGAGAGAGAGAGAGAGAGAGAGAGAGAGAGAGAGAGAGAGAGAGAGAGAGAGAGAGAGAGAGAGAGTTTACTCAGTTACCTCTTGCTGACGTTTGGTGCAAAGTTGCTGAGTTGAGTAAAAAGGCTAAAGGCAAACCTACAGTTTATAGAGTCACTGTTTCCCTTCGTTCTGTTGTGAGTGGTTTCCATTCAATATCAAGTAATAAGAGGGCAGGCATCACAGACACCAGTACAGATAAAAACAGCAATTTCTGATTGTACACAGGATTGTACACATAAATTTGGAGTGAGACTTGTACCAGTATAATTACGGAGCGCTTTGATATCACAGGCTGCTAATATCTCTTTGAGTCGTCAATGTTTTATGCACTGAACACTCTATGAAAAAGTTAATATAAAGGTGATTCAAAACATCAGTAATAACAAAAAATATACATTTTTACACTGTACAACTTAAAGTGGCTATATGTAACTTTCAGTTTGTGTTGATTCTAGCGGCTCCTTTGGACAACATCGGTAGTGTTTTTACCACGCCTGCTGTCGTAAAGGTCTTTTCTTTACGGTGCTGTATTACCAACTGTACATTACTGAGCTAGTGTAACCGGGTGGTCATATAGTTGCGATGAATGTTTTGCTCAGGCAGAAAATCTTAGAGAATACGTTACGGATACATCGTTGCATTTTATGTGTTGCATACGGTCACCTGGATGTCTCGTGAGCTAAACCAGGTAACGTTATCACTGTCACTGTGTCACGAGCCGAAGCAATAAGAGTTTGTTGTAGCAACCAACGTAATAATAACTTAGATTAATATCGCGTATTTCAAGAAACCCAAGGGCGCTTTACACAAGTACAGGGGGACAAGGGAAAGACAATAGTAAGCCAAAACAAACACGGACTGAAAGGATTAATACGTCCACGTCTAAAGTTATTTTATGAATGAAATAGACATATTACATACCTGAGGGTTAATTCGGGGTCGGTTTTGAATAATTTACAATCCCGCAATTGTCTCCATCTGTTGAAAGCCCGTCTGAGTGTGACTCAGGTTTTGCCCATCGTCTTTCACTTTCCCTTTTAGCTTTTAGTTGTTCTTCGTTAATTTCCTTCTTTCCTGTGATGGTCCTTCCCCAGTATCAGCCATAACTACAACAACAATAACTTTGAAAATACAATTAGGCCTATATAAAGAAATCTCCTAACCAAGGCTTTTCAGTGTTTCGCCAAAATCTGTGACCCATCAGAATGTGTGACTGTAGCCCCGTCTATCTGCCGTAAATACTTTTGTGACTTCATGGGACTGGGGCAAAGGCATTAATAAAAACTATTTAAAAATAGCGTTCTTTTCACTGTTAAGTTTGCTGTTACAGGTCATTTATGATCATCAGATGAAAAATTACACAGTTTCAGAAACATTCAAGTTACATATAGTCACTTTAATCCATAACTTTGGCGTTCTGTGGGGCTACATGTGAGCACAGGTTTGGTATTGATCTAGCCAGCACTAACTCACTGATCTAATGAAATGTAAAGAACATTGTCACATACCAATATAAGCACATACTGTATATTTAGCTATAGCTAGCAGTGACTAAAAGGAGGCATTTAAACTTTTAGCTTACCCAATAATCGGTCCCATATGATGAGAATCCCTCCATAATTCTTGTCAATGCAGTAATTATTCCTCCCTGTTGGGATAATATTTTGTGAGATGACCATAAAAATCATTTAAACTCTTTAAAAAAGAAAGAAAGAAAAAAAACATCTCTGACCCTAGATACCCTTTTCATTGCATTATCTCTAACTAATCTGCACAAAGATAACCTGAGCAGACAAAATTAAACTTAAATATAATCAGACACAATATATCGCATAAATATCACATGTTTAATGTTGCTCTTGCTGGACATGTTGATGTAAAGTTTCACGCATGGCAAAAACATATATCCGTAAAACTTAAACTAAAATAAGAACATTTGATTGTCAGTCTTCTTTATAGAATAAAGCTTGTTTTACCGTGATGAACTCTGTGATGTTTTGGGGTGTTAAAGACCCACTCCAAAGGTCCAAGGTCTCTGATCAGCTGAAATAGAATAATAATAAAATGCAATACGATGACATTTATACCTCATATAGAGAATGTGTTCAGTAAATCTTATCACAACTTGATTTATAGATTATGAGATATAATATGTGCAGAATTGACATTTTGGCCTGGTGGTGGTACAAGATGAAAGGCCATGTGTCCAAAATGGAATAGGAAAAGGTACATTTTTTATTTTCTTGGAAAAAATGTTGGAGAAGGGAAAATTTCTGACTTAAGCGATTAATCAATAGTTACAATCCGAAATTAGTTAACGATTTAATGTCTATTGATCGATAGTCTCGCATAGCAAGTCCTGTCTCCACACGTTGTTTAAGTGCTGTGGCAGCGCTGGAGAAAGGCCTGGCTGAAAGCATCATAATCCCGCATTAAGTGAACCTTTTTTTTGGGTCGGTTGTATTTCTTTCAACCAATCACAATTGTCTTGGGCTGCCCTGAGCCCAGGATGCAGCGATGGTGCCCTTGCAAAATAGTGGAAGAGAATTTCGTCTTGAATAGGCGGCCTACATCCTGTGAGTCAGACCAGTTGATTGCCTATCATTTCAGATCATATCTTGTTTTGTACCAAAGTTAGACTGGCCAACCTTCTGAGACAAAAACAAAAAGCAAAGATTACCATGGATAACTGTTGAAAGGATGCATTCTGGGACACTTATTTTACTGGGACACTTGTACTGGATTGTGGTTGCACCTGGCTCGCCGACCACAGCTACTACTATTATTATTATTATTAGTCATAGTTCTATTATCTTCACTGTTACTATAATTGCCACTGTACATCATGTCTTTTCATTTTACCCACTGCTAAAATTGTCATATTTCTATATTTATTGTAGTTAGGTATCTCTCTCTCCCCCCCAACCGGTTGCGTCAGATGGCAGCCCAACAAGAGTTTTCTGCCTGTTAAAAGGAGGGCTTTCCTTGTGTTCTGTTGCACCAAATGCATGCTCTTAGGAAAATTGTTGGGTCTTGACTTAAATAGAAAAATTGAATTGAATAGTTTCACGGTTTTAGTTATATCACTTTAGTTCATAGGTGTCAAAAAGTGAGCTGTCCAAATCTCCTTCATACATTTCTAAATATTCATGTTTGATTCCCTGATTTTAGGGCTCATACGAGTTCAATTGTTTAATGAAGAACTGTATGCATGGACTGGTAGGATGAGGAAAAAGTGCCAAGAGCAGAGACGTTAACAGTTCTGATAATGTTAAACCAATTAACACAGACACATACAGAAAACATGCACATCTAGTCTGATATAAACATTGATGCAGTTAAATGCATCATGAGTACATTTTGTGCATAAAACTATCAACTATAAAATGATGTTCTCTTTTAGATATCAAACAGATGCAACAGTGAAGTCATTAAAGATTACAGAGGTCACACAGAGCATATTTCACACAGTTCATGTTTCTCTTTGGGCTTCAACTCTAAGATATTTTGATGTTTGATACGACAGACCTCTCAGTCTGGAGAAATGTGCACGGCTGGACAGAATTTCTCAGTGATTCATTATTTCCACGTAATGGCTGCGTCTGGCAGCCGAGCGTGAGAGTTTTATCTTGAATGAAAAGGGTCTCCACCACTTCACTCCGGCTCGGAGGCTGGAGCGGCGCAGCAAATAGCGTGCCAATAAATTACAGGACATCAAAAAAAGCCCATAAAGGAGGCATAAATTACATCCCTTCAGAAAATTGTGACTATTACGATCACTAATAGTGCACTAAAATATGGAAGGCGTTCCAAATCCATTCATTCCCTCTAAAGATTGTGGGGATTGTAAAAGTGATACTCACAGTCTTTTTAAAGGCAGAGCGAGTGGGCATGCTTCTGTTTGGAATATTTCATAAAATCTCATTATTTTTTATTGAATACAGGTTCCACTGCAACACTGAGTCCACAAAGGCTCGACTTAGCAGACGGATTAGTATTGGCACAGAGAGAAAGATAACTTTACAGACTTTTCTTCAGTCAGATTAACCTTTTAACTTTGCACAGCAACAACAAATAGAAGAGTAGATTCATACACAGCTACATGTGCTACATGTTGACTGATTATACAATTATATTATATTATATATATATATATATATATTTTGAAATAGCTCCAAGAGATTTAGATGTTTTTTTTTTTTAGATTAGTGTTTAAAGAGATCCATGAAAAATGGCAAACGCATGCAAATGCCCACAAGTTACTCAAGCCATAAACAATGTCTTAATTTGTCCAAAAAAAAAGCAAATGTATTCAAATTTAAAAGCGTCACAAAATTGAGAAAATCAAGAAAATCCACACACTTGAGAAGCTGTAACTGCTCATTTTTTGCACATTATCGTAACCTTTTCCTGACACTCCACATGCAGGTAAAAAGTCAGCGTTTCACCCAAAGACACTATGCAATGTGCAAATTAGGGGACAGTTTAACTGCATGGGTCCAACAAATCAAATGTTTTAACACATAAACCATTATCTTCCATACACCCTCCAACATTGACCCTTTTCGTTTCAGTGTGTTTCACAACAAATGGATTACAGAATATATAACATGTGGTTAAATATTTACCTCAGTGTGGATCCAGAACTGGTAGAGGAGGTTTAACTGTATGTGAACAGCAAAGATCGAGGGGGGTGCAACCAGAGCCATGGGCAGGTAGAAAATCTGAGGAGGAGAGGAGAGAAGTAAATGCAGTACACGTCTGACAAAGTCCTCTTTTATTAACATATTGAATAAAATGTGATCACACAAAGCAATTTTATGTGCAGCGGGTAGGTCGTTTCCATCCTAAAAGTCTTAACTTTGATGTACAAACCTAAAACCATCACTAGTACAGTGTGAGCATGCTGATGGAACACATGTTCTATCCTGCCTTCATCAGGAAAGGTTTATGAGATCAATTTTCATATACAATCTCAAGTAAGAAATGTGACTTTGAAATGATCAAAGCACTTGATAGGAACTAGAGCCCGACCGATAAAGGATTTTTAAGGCTGATACCGATACAAATATTTGGTGATTTAAAAATCCGATATTCCGATATATCAGCCGATATATATATATATTTTTTTTAAATCCAGAAATGCGTAACAAAACAAACAATTTCCCTTACATTAGTTATTTGTAGTTATTTATGAGTCCTCACTAAAATAATATGACAATGCAGTTTAAAAATAAACTTGTTTGTTTTATTGTCACAACAGAACAAAGGAACATCAAAATTTATTAGTTCTGATAAATAAAATGTATAAAAATACAAACTTACGATATGAAACTTAAAGTCCTTTGAACAAAAACACAATAACAAAAAAAAAATCAAAAGAGTGTTGCCAACAGGGACGTTGGCAACACTCGTTGTCTGGTGGACAAACTATGCAACGCCAACAGGGGGTTTCCTCTGTTTTATATTTAATTTTTAAAATATTCATTTATCAGAATCATTTATTTGTGATTATAAATGATTCTGATGAATGAATATTTAAAAAATGCCTAATATCGGCCGATAAAATCATCGATATATCGGTCGGGCTCTAATAGGAACAACATGGGGACTTCAAAACTGCTCATTAAAACATTGCTCTACATCGCCACTAGTGGTCAAAAACACAACAGAGTACATTTAAAGGATAAGGCTGGCAATATTTCATATTTTTGTTTTGGTCACCAAATCCCATGGAAAGAGCCAAACAAACAATGTATTAGTCCGTCTCTCAATAATGTCCTACCTTGTCTGTGGTACTCAGCGTGACCCAGCCAAGAGACATGACAGACTACACGTTGGTCTCTGACCAATCGTAGCTTGACGTCAATGGGAAGGAGTTGCTAGGGAACAACTTCTGGGAACAAGAATGTAAACAAACAATGGCGTCTGACCCTATTGGACAAAGTCAGAGGACGTGTTGTGGAATTTGTCACACTAGTTAAGTAGTCAACTATGATGCATGCTCTTGGGGAAATTGTTAGGTCTTGAATTAAATTGTTTGTCCATTTCTATTTCTGACTCCCTACGTCTGTCGGGTTGGGCTATTATCGGGCTAATATTGTGAAATCTGAACCCGGCATTAGGCACAGAGGAATAAGATGTATCAGTCTTTGGCTACACTGACACAACACTTGGTAGTAGGAGTCATTTACGAATTATTCCCATTAATATGTCAACAGACTTATCATTTCAGAGAATGAATAATATGTTACCCATGATGTGAACTGCTGCGTGACGGACTGTCTGAGGGCGGTGGTGAGGTTGTAGTACTCTGAACTGTGGTGAACCTGGTGAGCAGCCCAAAGGATGGACACCTCTGGAGAAAAATCACACACACGCACACGCACACACACAAACACACACACACACACATACACACACAGATCTAACATAAAACAGGAGTCCACAAGTCCAAATCTCATCTGAGGTTATCACTTCATTCACCTACTTATTAATGTGTTGCAGATCTAACAGCAGCCATGTAACTGTTCATATACAATATATACAGGCCTTGAACCCTCGCACACATTCAGCTGCTTCTACATCACCGCAAGTGATTTATCTCAAAAATCAACCTCCCCACATGAGTAACTAGATACTTTCATCCCCAGAAGGAGTCATTTGGGTCCCGCTCCTGGCCAGCCGTGATGAAAAGTTGAGGCTGAGTGTAGCTGGCCATTGGACGAGGAGAAGGGGGAGGGGGCTGTTATGACGGAGGGGGTATTTGGCTGCAGCTGGTTAGCGTCCAGCCTGATGTCCCAGTGCTCCAGTTTACATTCCTCTGCTGTGTTGTGATACTTGCTACATTAATATCTGTGTTACACTTCATTTTAACATCCAAAGGGAACATGCTTGTTAAGTTTCACTGGATATTGGGCTGTTTCCGGACCACCCCGTCTAGTCTGTGCTTTTTGGCACCTCCCGTCCACTTTGGCCTCTGCAGCCGTACAAGAGAGAACAGTAACCTTCGAATATTGCAGAACCACAAAGCTCCATATACACTATGTATAGTGATGTATTTGTTATAATAAAAGCAGCCCGTTATTAAATGAGGCTTAAGTTTTATGAAGCAGCCTTTATGCGTGATGGGATTTGTGATTAAGGGGTCAATTATCAAGCAATTAAACTTCTATTATTACACATGGCATGCATGAATGTGTGTGTTAGCTTGATGATGAGGTTTTTATCATCCCAAGTGCCTTTTGCTTTAGAGGAGAAGTTTTGGGAAGTTTGCTCATTCGGTTTCTGAAGGAGAGCATGCAAGTACGGTAAATATGAAGCTACAGCCACCAGCCGGTTAGCTTAGCTTAGCATAAAGACTGAAAACATTAGGAAACAGCCAGCCTAGCTCTGTCTAAAAGTAACACAAAATATGTTGCATCTTGTTTGTTCAATAAGTACAAAAACACAAGAGTAAAAATGTGCGGGGGGTTATGTGCCAGATTATTTCTTGGCCCAGTTCTGTTACTTCCTCGACTATCCACTGGTTGATTGACAACCAATAAAAAAAAAAATCGTTTTTACATTTTACGGAAAAAAAACATGGTTTACAATTGATTAATTAGTGAGCTTGAGAGGCGCTTATTAGCTGATTTTGTTACTTTTGGATGGAGTCAGGCTAGCACACGCATGCACACACACACACACACACACACACACACACACACACACACACACACACACACACACACACAGTGCGTGGCACTATCTTTGTGGTCACCCGTCATTGACATAATGCATTCCCTAGCCCCTTACCCTAACCTTAACCATCACAACTAAATGCCTAACCCTAACCCTTACCTGAACTACCCTAACCATTAGAGGTGGGAATCACCAGAGGCCTTACAATACTATATCATCACGATACTTATGTCACGATACAATATTATTGCGATTTTAAACATATTGCAATATTCTGTGATATATTGCAATTAATTACATTTTTCCCAATTTCAAATTATGTCCCCAAAAGGAAACTTTGTCAACATCTGTTGTATCTAAAAAGATACATTTCTCTGTTTGTTCATCTCACTTCAATGTATTGCTGCGAAATGGGATTGTCAAGCAGACAAACTGACCAACACATATATAATAATATATTGATACTTGGCGTCTGTGTATCGATACAGTATTGCCACGGAAAATATTGCGATACTATGCTGTATCGATTTTTTCCCCCACCGCTACTAACCATAACCTAATACTAATCCTTAAACCAAGTCTTAACCCTCAAGCAGCCCTTTAAAGTTGTGGGGTCCAGCAATTTGGCTATTTAGAGAAAATCATTCAAAAGCCCCATCTCAAACTCCTCTCTTGCCGTTTAATAAACTTGTGAACTGTATCGAGGCAGGCAGTCGACAGACCCGATGGGCCGATGGTCCACTGCACCTGAACAAACACACTGCTGAGAAATGAAGGTGTGCAGTGTGAGCAGCAGAGGAGCACCACGATCTGTCCGGACACATTTCCAATCAGTGAAACTGAGGTGGACTTCCTCAAGTGTTTGGGGCAAACCCAGAGGAACTCCAAGAGCAAACTACTGCTCCAGACATATACTCCACACCTTGCTTATTTAACGGGGTTATTGCTGGGTTTCAGCGGGTGTGAGAGAATACATGTCACAGGGAATGCTTTTGGAAGTGTCACATCCAGTGTCAAATGGTGTATTTTAGATTGAGGAGAAATGGAAGCAACAGGGTCTGCAGACAAGGCATGAGTGTGAGAGGAGAGGGGTAAAAACAAAAGAAGACTGACTGCATCTGCAGCAGTGAGGCACTAAAATTATGACGTTTCTTCCGCTCTGAACCATGGGGGATTCAGAGATGAACTGTCCTGCTAAGAGACATATTGCGGGGATAATCCACCCTTTGTTTAATTCCGACAGAGTCTTTTGCTTTTTTACTTCTCACTGGAATCGTGCTTGGCAGGGTCCAGGACCAAGGGCGGCTAAGATTGATGCTTCATGTCATTGATAGGAAGTAGAAACCGCTAGGCTTCACTGCAAGCCCATGTCCTCATCTCTGGACTCGGCGGGACACTGCATAGTTTGGCAGGGCCTATTCAGAAGGGAAGCCCCGTTAATGGTGAGAACCAATGCCACAGAGTCCACGTTCCCAGCAAGAGCAGAGAAACGCTGAGGACGGCACTTCCATCTGGCATCCAGCGAGCTTCAAATCACTCCTTCTCAGGAATAACAAGCCTGAGTGCACGCTAATCAGGTGGTAGACAGTTATGACTTCTTATATGAGACCCTTCTGATAATAAAAACGACAGCATTAGTCAATTATTCAAATCCCTAAAACACTACATTTGTGTTTACATTTTAAGGACCTCAAGTGGTTGTGTGAATTATGACTGTTGTCTGTCTGGAACAAAGGTGGAAGTAGCGGTAACCTTGTTTTAGCAACGCAAAACCTTTTCAGGAGAAGGTCAGTGCATGCGACTTTAACATTACAGGATTCTTTTCTCATTTAATTTCCTACCAATTGTGTGCCTGAACAACCAGATTGTAACCATAGCGCTGGCAGATCGGGAAAACAGCCGTGTGAATCACTGACAAACTATTTTGGATAAAACAAACATCCTGGAATTTTCTTTGTCTTGCTTTTTTGTTTCACTTCACTTTCAATGAGAGGTCATTTATTTTGTTTTATCCAAACCAATCTCGGGTATCTAGTATCCAGTAACCAAATCAGTAGCAAGTAATGTGTGTGTCCAGCTGACGTTATTTTCATTTGAAACAGAAGCTTTGCTTGAGGTTGTAGCTGAGTTGTTTTCCACAATGAAAAAATAGGTCAGTTTTAAGGGTCGATATTTATGTAAATCAAGTTACTACAACCGGTACAGCTGCGTCTATTTCCTCCACACTTCCGCTATTTTTCATGAATGTACGGTAGGTGTACATGCACATGTATGTTATTCTATGCATGCTATTCCTCTAACTGGAGTAAAACAGCCGTCAATGGGTACAACACCACACCTATATGAACCACTGAACAAATCGGCAATGTGGGTGGTGATTCAGCAGGGCCCACGACATTGAAAAATGACTTACTTAAATTCAAAAGCATCAGTATCCAGAGCAACGGGGACATTGTTTCTGGAAATAGATTTTGAACGTTTTAAATGTTGTTTTTCCATTCACCTCCATTGTTTTTGTGAAGGTAGATATCTCAAAACCTAGACTAATAAACCAAAAATACCAGCATGGGCAGATACCTTTAGGGTAATTTGGATGACAATTTCCTATGGTAAATGGCTGTAGTATAAGCATTGTATATTGTCATGTACAGTGGTGGAATGTAACTAAGTACATTTACTCAAGTACTGTACTTAAAGGGTAACAACTGTTTTTTTTTCAACCATCCTATGTGTTTGTGTCTAAGTGACTGATGGGAACAACAATCTTTGACATTGGTCCAGTTTTAAGCGAGATTGCTGTAGTCGAAACAAGCTACAATGTACGTTAATAGGACAATTGTCCAGCTTGTATTTACCTTCACAAAAGTGCTCGTCTTGCCACTGACAGGCTCAGATTAATATTCTAAGTGTCTGACAACATTATGGAAATGATCCCTACAAAGATAGACCTTTAAAACCTTCTTGAGACCTTTCTGTTTAACCAGAAACAGCTCTGAAGTCGCTAGCGCTAAACCCACCAGACTCCATTTAAAAAGGCAATACTTTTAGCGTGTACAGAGCCAACATCTTTTCACATGTAAATCGGTAAACTATGTGTTTATTTCAACCCAAACTAGAGTTGTGATGGTTAGAAAAGTGGAAAGGCGACCCAAAACAGCGTTTCATAGTTTAATTTAGTTTCTGTCAATTTGGAATGAAGTGTATTTTATTGTTTATTTACATGGAGTCTGGTGGGTTTAGCGAACGCAATTTTGCAGAGGTTTTTATGTTTTAAAAAAGGATCTTACCCTTTAACAGAAAGGTCGACCTCCTTAGAAATCCTTGTTGTCAGACACTTAGAATATTAATCTGCCTGTCAGTGGCAAAACGAGCACTTTTGTGAAGGTAAATACAAGCAGGACAATTGCCCTATTAACTTACATTGTAGCTTGTTTCGCTACTGCAGACTGCAGCGACCTCGCTTAATACTGGACCAATGTCAAAGATTGTTGTACCCATCAGTCACTTAGACACAAACACATAAAAAAATAGAGTTGAAAAAAAACACAAAACACATGTACTTTTAAAAACATTATGTTTTATTATAAATAAACTAGCTGAAATGATTAGACGATTAAATACTTGGTTGATGACAGAACTGTTTGGATTGATCCCAGTTTCTAAAATGTGAGGATTTTTCTGCATTTAGTACTTTTACTTTTAATAATTACTTACTAACTACATTTCCCTGATGATACTTACATACTTTTACTTAAGTAACATTTTCAATGCAGGACTTTTACTTGTAACAGAGTATTTTCAGTGTGATATTTGTACTTTTACATAAGTAAAGGATCTGAATACTTCTTCCACCACTGGTCATGTTGTTCCGGTATTCACCGCCAGGATTCACCATGCTGCGAGAAGAGGTCTGACAGCAGACTTCAGGTCAAACTGCTGAATTATATCATGACACATAATCAAGGCCTATAAGTCATCATCAGTCATGTTACGTGACTGAGTTAGACTTTAACAGAGTCTGTTTACGTCCACCTCAACCCTGTCAGGAGCAGTGCTTACATAACCAGAGTCGTATAAACGCAAGAAAGCAAAGTCCTATTGAGCTCCATAAATTCAGCTCCAGTGGGTCTGCAGTACAGTGAGTGCCGATTATGATCGATCTGTGCCTTGATAATGCTGCCATAAAAAGAAAGTATGACTTGTGAAAAAGAAAAATAATCAGCATAGAAGAAGGTTCAAAACCACTCTCTTTAGCCACCAAAAGCTAATGAAACGCTTTCACATTTACATCAATCAGCTGCCAAATCATCACCCTCAGCGACAAACTCCTGGCACTGACACACGGGGTCCTTCATGTGCAGCCCTCTGAGTGGTGGGCCGCCCTGTCAATCACAGCGTTAATGGCCTGTGAACAGCCCTCCAGTGTTTGGATTGGAGGGCTCTTGGATGGGGTGCCAACCCAAACAGCGCACGCTGGACTTTGTGGGACAGTCGGCCAACTCCCCTCTGCCGCTGCCATACTTCATGCTGTCCACACAGCTCAGTCACACACACTAAACTAAACACACTAACCCTGGTCAGGCCCACTTACAGCTCTCACAAACAGGGTGTAAAAACTATGTAGGGTGACGTTAAATGGCCTTTTTTCTATTATATTTTGATATAAACAACATTCTATCACTAACCATTATAATAATTCTAACCTACTGAAATCCAAATCACTCATAGATATGAAACGGTTTTATTCTTTGCTCTCTCTTTTACTGCTCTCTGTTGCAAAGACAAAGAAGCAATCATCATTTGATGCTATAAGAACCCAGAGTTTATGGAAGATTCAAAATGCCTAAATAAAAACAAAGAAATAAGGTGAAAAACAACACCCATTGTAACAGGTTTCTTTTTAAGTATGCATTCACTGTGTCATAATTAAATAAAAAAAAGGCCAAAAGGGCAATAATTTAGCTTTTTGTATCCAATAACTGTCTAATAATTAAAACATATATAGATAAAAAATATATAGATAAAAAATCAACAGATTGTCATACTCCAGCAGAGGCGACAGCAGTAGTTACATTAGAATATGGAAGAAAAGAACCAGGTAGTCGGCATGGGCCGCAACCTCTCTGTTGAACAGACAAAACAAACGGAACAAACCACAGAAACTATTCAAAATTCACAAAAAGAAGATGGAAGGGGAAAGGTGTCATAGTACACAGTGGTACTGGAGAGTGATGTTTAGAAACACCAAAAAAATTAGTCTAAAGTCTAAAATAAGGAGTCTTTAAGATAGTTACCTCTGTTTCCAAATTCTGCTTAATTTTAAACCCAAAACATCCAGTACAATTAGTGCATTCATGTTCTAACAATTACAGTAACAGAAAGTACTTTAGCTCTGCAAAATCACAAAAAATAATAGATGTTTACAAAAGATAGTTTGATGGTAATTTTACTTTTTCCAATTAGGATTTTATTGGCAAAACTGGGGACTGGTTTACAACCTTTGTGATAATTCCTTGACCTATTGAACTTCCTTTCTACCAGTGCTACCTCGTCCATAGAGCCCACCAGTTAACATTGCTTAATAAAAAGGTTAAATGATGAATGGTGAGAACAGATTCAGAAAAAAAACGGTGTAACTTAAAGTAATCCACATGTGAGGCATTACCACTCATATTCATCCTTCATATTCACACTTCCTCCCTCCAATCAGTGGAGGTTTGTCTGTCTGTCAGCTGTTGACAGAGGAAAGTCTGTCCGTGTAGCGAGGGGAGCACACGAGGGCAGCAGACAGCCGGACTGCGGCCTCTGCTGAGCTCAGCGACCCTCTCAATGATCATAACACACTTTTCTTTTCTACACTTTGCTTAAATGTAGTGTACACAAGCTCTGTGGACATAGGTGGTCTAGGTTCAAACAGACCAGTCTCTCTCTCTCTCTCTCTCTCTCTCTCTCTCAGTAGACGTTCTCTCTCTTTCATCGCACACACAGCAGACAGAGAGTGAGAGCAGAGTGACCTATAGATCACTGTTGATGTTATCTCTGCCTCCCATGCGGCCTTTCACTTGGTCTCTTCTGCTGCCGTGAGCGAGAACCCCACATCCTGACCCAACCATGCCGACAGAACCAGCAAAAACAGTGGGGGCCCGGATTCTTTTGTCGGCACTGCAACCTGCACCGGGCCAGGAACTCGCCGTCACGGTAAAGATTTATGGAGCCTCGGCCGCCCAGGGGCAGGTTAAACCCCACTGCCCCCAACCACCTCCGCCCTGCCACACAGCCGGGAGGAGCTTTAAACAATAACATCCACATCGGCTGCGTCTCCTCGGGGACGGAGGACAGCGGAGGAGTGCTGAGCACATCTGTTTGTCTTAATAACTGCTGCTGTCTGCAATGCCAAAGGACTGGGAGGGGTGTGGATACATCAGCAAACAGATATAGAGGATGTAGTAAGGTGCTAGATAGCATTAAAAAAGTGGGACCTGAGGGAGCTGAGGGTTATCTCAACAGGGACACACTGATTTGCAAAACTTCTGTGGATATACCTTATTTTCTGCTCCAATTTTTTGGAATAGGTTTTTACAATTTTTAAACTTTTGAAGGAACTTCCTGTCCTTGTACATGTTTTCATATGCTTTTATATTGCCCAAAACAACTTATTTCACCACTGTCACACAATTGTTATTAACTTTAACTCATTCACATATCATATACAGAGCTAGTATTCTGAAAGAAGGGGAGCCACTGATGTCACTTATATTATATATTAGCTTTATATTAATTTCTTTGGCCGCCACCTTCCCGATTTCTATTTTCATTGTTGTATATTGTTGTATTTAAAACTGCATATTCCCACGAATATATCAATATATAATACATTTATATATTACAAATTAGGGATGTCACGAGAACCGATACTACCGATACCTTCCGGTTCTAAAATTACAAAACACCGACGATGGCCATTTTTTTGAAGCACCGTAGGCACCGTTAGCGACGATGACAGTGTTAGCAGCATCGTGCTGCGCCTCTTCCGGAACTGATGGGGGCAGTTACGCTTCAGAGTGCTCCAGTCGATCCATCAGAAGGAGACGAGTGGCCGAAGTCACGTCTTTCTACTTCCAGTACATACGAGAGTCAACTCTACCCAACCAAAATGGCATGTTCAGTGCAAACTCACAGTCCTCTCTTCCTGATTAACATCCCCCCTGTCTTAGCTTCAAATAACTCACCATTGTCGGCTACGGCCGCTGAACAGGCTACACGTCGTAAACAGCCGTGGCTCGCTTGCCTGCTCCTCTGGTAACTTTAGCCGTTAGCAGGGTTAGCATGGCGATGTTAGCCACGGTGAGCCAGGACCAGTCGGGATCACTTTACTGGCAGTGTCTCAATTGTTTTTGCAAGTAACCAACTCGGGTACTCCAGCTATATAATTCAATGTGAGTACACGACTGTTGAAATGACATGAATGAATGTCTGGGGACACTAGTTGTTATTCTATACTCTATTGCACATGTTTTGTATGTCTGGTTATGACATTTTGATATTTTTCAAATATTTCAATAAAGAAATATTAAATTTCAAGTTAACGTACCAAGTTAACCATGGTATCGAAATCGGCATAGAGAATTGTGTTATTTTACTGGTATTGGCACCGTCTACTGAATTTTTGGTATCATGAGACCCCTATTACACATATACATATATACACACACATATATATATATATATATATATATATATATATATATATATATATATATATATATATATTGACATCAGGATCACAGGCAACATAGAAAACAATCAGGCTGTGTAGGCAAAACAGAAATAATAATCTTAAGAGGAATTGAACTAAAGTGCAGGAGAGGAATGACAAGAAAGAATCAGCAAGACAAAATACACTAAACAGACTTTCAACCCTTTCAGACTGTGTGATAACAACAATTTTGGACTGTACGATATAGATTTAGAGGCATGTCAAATAATCTGTCGTAGCAATGCGATTAAAAAAAATAATACCCAGATTCAAACAGAGACATCAACTGGAGTCATCTATCAGCACTGCTTCCGTGTTTTGAAAATGTAGGGAAACAATCAATAATTGTTGGCTATAGCCAGTGTTGTGCCTGAACGCGTTCATTGAACGATAGTTCATGAACTCATTCATATTTTGGGCGAACGTGAACTGAACGTACTGTATTACTGCCTGAAGAACGTTACTGTGAACTCGTTCATTCTGGTGTCTGTGAACGGCACGCTCTCTCAGTTTAACTTTGTTCAATAGGGTACCAGATTTCTATTGAGCCTTCCAGGCGTAAACAGGCCTTAATATGTAGCGGAAAAAACACCCAATCTGGCAACACCAGTCACCAGTGTCGCACCGCTGCATGTGACATCAATACAAAAAGCAGCGTGGAGGCGACGAAGCAGCAAGGAGGCTTCGTATTATCATTTAAACGAGTTGTATGACAAGGTCGGTGAGGATGGGAAAAATCTTACAATATTTCTGTACAAACTTTGCCCGCCGGCTTTCAAAAAGAAAATCCACATTTCAGTCACATCCACAGAAAACCTGAAACGGCGCATTGAACTGAAGCACCCGGCCAGCCTTTCAATTTTGAAAAATAATAGCTCGCAGCAACATATGGAAAAAAAGAACTATGAACTAGTTCATTTTTGGAACTGTGAACTTAGTTCAAAATTTTGAAGTATGAATTATGAACTGAACTAGTTCATGTAGAAAGTGAACTTTCCCAACATCGGCTATAGCGCTGGCACTTGCGATGCCTTGCTACGCTTTGAGGAGTCGTAAAGGTCCTATGGCATGAAAATTTTACTATATGAGGTTTTTTAACATTAATATGTGGGCCTATGGTCCCCAATTGGCTTAAAATGGTGAAAGGTGTAAACCGAGCCCTGAGTATCCTACTCTGCCTTTGAGTATCCTACTCTGCCTTTGAGAAAATGAAAGCTCAGATGAGCCGTTATGGAAGGTTACCTCCTCTTTCTCTGCTTTGCCTGCCCAGAGAATTTGGCCCACCCATGGGAGAGAGACATCATGGCCACACCCCCACCCTCCACCTTGCCCCCCTCTCTCTCCTCCTCAATAGCTAGAGACACAGAAATGGCACATCCTAAGGAAAGCTCATTGTGGGACTGGCTCTAGTGACTGTAATTCTGCACCAAGTCTGAATTTCGGGAAAGAGACTTCAGATACAGTATTAGGGGACCACTAAGGTCTATATAAAAGAGACTTCAGATACAGTATTAGGGGACCACTAAGGTCTATATAAAAGAGACTTCAGATACAGTATTAGGGGACCACTAAGGTCTATATAAAAGCATCCAAAGAGCACCATGTCATGGGACCTTTAAAAGAGGATGAGGAGACTATGAAGCACGTCACTGCGAGAAAAGAGGGAAAATGTTTTTAGAAGTAGCATTATGTCAACTTCCAGAGTATTCTGCATTATTTCATGTTGTATTCTTATTGGTCGGCAGCAGTCACAGTGTGGGATTTGGGTTTAAAATTTTGATGGAGCCTGGGTTTGATCGCTGAAGCTCTAAATTGGCCGATGTGTCTTCGAGTACAAACTTAGACCACAGTGTTTGATTGTCGTCCAAAGAATTCTCCATGTTCCTCTCATGACCGTCAACAATCTGCACTGACGGGTAAAGCAAAACAAAACGGCATCACAAACTTTTCAACAATCCCAGATTTCTGCCTTTCCAGTCGGATCAAACTGCCTTACTCTCAATAACTAGCAGCCGATTGGTTTACACTTTAAATCAATCCCTCACTATCCAGTTTCAACACATCACATTAAGGAAGTAATGCTACCATTTCACAGGGCCTTTAATAGGATTGGGCATCGAGAACCGGTTCCATCTTGGAATTGTTTCAAAAATTACGATTTCAATGGAATCGTTTATTTATTGGAATTGTTTGGAAAAATTTGGTTTTGAATACGATCATGGGTTCCAAATTGAACATGCGCATGTTTTCCGTAGGAGTCACCATATTTCCAGGCTTGTTGTGTTGCAGCCATGGAGTCTCTCTAGTGTGGCTTTACTTTACATTGAAAAAGCCCGGTAAACCTGTAAACCACCATTGAATCAAATTAAAAATCTACTCTTATCTGTGAAATATGCATGTGACCCATTAACACACCACCCCTCAAAGAATCAGCATCGAGAATCGATAAGGACCTGGAATCGAAAGGAAGAATCGGAATTGGAATCAGAATTGTTAAAATCAAAACGATGCCCAACCCTAGCCTTTAAGTGATTCTCTGATGAATCTGAGCTATAAGTGTAACACAGAGCAGCAGCATTCAGTGTGGGGAGACGACTGCAGCGTAACTGCATTACCTCACATATAATCAGAGTACGGACAGCTGACTGGCTGATTAATGGCCTCAGCCTGGCTGGCATGCCTGGATATAGATGCTGCCCGAGAGCAGAGCTGCTATTAGTGGCGCTTGCGATATGAGGGTAGAATAAACAGAATCAACAGGCCTGTCAACAACATGGCCGCATCCGAACCAAGTCGGCCTCCTGCTCACCATCTGGTTCCAGGCCGGTTCAGAATAGGAACGTTTTGGACATATATAGTCTGTCTGACAGGGAAGGCAGCAGACAAAATGTGGGCAAAATAGGAATTTATTTTCTATTTTCGTCAGTCACCAGGTTATTGAACCACTGTGTTTAGAAAATGTGGTTAAGTGGTGGTTAAATACGAGCAAGGGTCATATTATTTCAGGGGTTAGAGGAGATACACTTTCTAGCAATCTGTCAGCAAAATGAAAACTTACACAAGAAAAAAGAACCCGCAGCAACAAAGGATCATTATGAAAGTAGGACTCACTAAAGCTGCAGTTTATTGATTCTGAGCCATGCACCAGTGATAAGAGTTTAAGCAATTACTGATATAAAGAGGTTAGATAAACAAGCACTTCATTTGCCTCTGTGTGCACAAAGATCATTCGAATGTTTGAAGTGTGGAGCCTCATTTGCCTCTGGTGTCTGTCTATGCAGACCCTAATGCCAAACAAAGGCCACAAATATGGTGTAGTCACATGCTTTTTGCTAATATTTCTGTCAGTGCAGAATCCTGAATTCCATCCAAAAGCCTGCAGACATGGGCAGCCCCCTTTCCTTTCAATCTGTCGTTATCTCCAAGATCACAGCGTCTGGCAAGAGCGAGGCCAAGCGGTAATGTCTCCTCCGTGACGACCTTTCAAAGCACTTTCCACTTAATTATCTTCGAGCTGTCCTTTCATGTGGAAGTCATGAGAGGGAAACAAAGGGCCATAAAACTGGTCAAACTAAAAATGATATTCTACACTGAGGCTAATAAGGGCTCGTATTTCCCTGCAGAGGATGTCACTTTTGCCTCTTTTTGCAGTTTTCTATCGTAATCCTTCCCTTATTATGCAATTTTAAGATTTATAACGCATATGTTTTGACACAAAAGGATTATAGAAGCAGTGTTCCTGCTGTTTTGAGGCAAAAACCGGCAAGCTTGTAAAACTGTTCCGAGATATGAGTGCAATAAAATAAGACTCCTAGAGCAGTGTTACATGACAATTTGACACTCATTAAACTGCTGAAAAATACTTTCTACCCTCATCCTACATCTGCCTCATTCCTCAGTGCTTCAGTATAGGCAACATCCATCCCACACACTGGAAGGTTTTGGTTGAACCGTGCTCTAGAAAAAGCCGGAGGTCAAAATCAAGTTGACCGATGTGACCTCGGCTGACCAGAGGGACGAGTGAGGACCGTGCTGAGCCTGTCCTGCGGTTCGGTGGAGAACCGCTTCAGTTTGGTAACAAGGGGAAAAGCTTATATCCTGAGTGAGTGCTGCGGGCACTCAGCACTAGACAATTATCTGCGAGCCCAAAAAGTTCCATAATAACAACGGCAAAGGGCTGGAAGGAGAGGAAATGAAAGTAAGTGGAACGTTTTTTTTTTTTTTAGATGTAAAAATGATTCTGCAGTTCAAAAATAAAAGAATTCCGACCAAATAAACCGAGCGGATACGTGATACTGTGAGCGTCATTCCTCTGCATCGTCAGACAATGAGGGCAGGAATGGCAGGAACACACGCTTCATTGGGACACACATTACAGCTGGAATTCTAAAAATAAGGTCACACACATGGAAAACCAATGTGTGCTGCCTAGCCTGGTTTCCTAGATTATCAAAACTCTGGAGCTTTGTTTACATGATTAATCAGACTCAAATTAATGACGGATGACTAACAAAAAGGGATCCACCCCAGTTTGCCTCAACGGCAGCATGCCAAGTTACTTTCCAACTGAGGTATTGGCTTTCGTTTGGTTTGATTCTGTCACAAAACGACCTAGACATTACACAATTTGACATATTCACCAAGAAAACTAAAACAAATACATCTAATATTAAACAAAAAGACATGCAGATACACAAAACGAACAAAATAAGCAAAAGGAAGTACAGGGATTTTCTTAATTAGTCTACTAATTCTAATCTAGCAACAACGACTTCAATGTATTGGTATCTTTTTTTTCTTTTCTATTATGATTGAAACTATTTGTCGAAAAGTCGATAAAGTTCATATTGAGTTTACTTTCAGTTAGTTTTGGTTTCAAGGGCGCACAGCTACATGTATTGATTTGTTAATGCCAATGCACGACAAGTGATCCATTCACTGTCCTTGGTCTTTGTCTTGCACATACACACATATAAGGACATTACCAGGCCAGCACAGAGACACAGGAGGAGCTCCCCTGATCCTGTTTGAATTGAGCCGTGAATTACACATAGGATGTCCGTCAATTTAAAAGAACATTTTGCAAGTGAAGAAAGTCACAGTTTGGCGTAAGTTTGTCACACAGTACCACTTAGTTTTGTGTGAAACCGCTCAGTGAACTACATACTATATCTCGTCTCGCGCAATTTACGTCACCCTGTTTGATGCTCGGCTTGTTTGCTAGCTAGCTAGCTTAGCTTACGTTCCACAACACATGTAACGTTATCTAACTTGATGTGTTTTATCCAGCGTCTTTTTCTTTAAGAATTTTTTTTGGGCTTATTTGGCCTTTATTTGATGGGACAGCTGAAGACAGGAAAAGGGGGAGAGAGAGAGAGGGGGATGACATGCAGCAGAGGACCACGGGTCGGAATCGAACCCGGGCCTCTGCAGTAAGGACCGAGACTTAGTACATGGGGCGCACGCTCAACAAAGTGAGCTTCCAGGCCGCCCCGATCCAGCATCTTTTTATCAGGAACAAGCAAGATCCGTTATTTGTTTGAGTACCGTTACATCCCGGTACAAAACACACAGACATCGTAGCTTGTGGGAGATGTCACCCGTGGGACTTTGAAATGTGTTGTCTTTTTAATTACGTGTTACCACAGTCTCAAGTTTTAAGACAAACAGTTTCTTTCTTTACTTGCATAATTATCTTTTAAATTGCCAACATCATACAGTATGTGTAATCCATGGCTCTATTCAAACTGGATCAATGTAATTATTTTTCTCTCCCTATTCCCTACCACACATATTTTTAAGAAATAAAGTCCAATGGTGGTCCACCGGTAGGGGAGGGACTTCGGCTCTCTATAGAGGCTCCAACTCACAGAGCATCCTAAGGCAATGTTCTCAGTCACCTCAAAATCATGTTGGGCAGTTCTTGGCGAGATATTTTAAACACACAGCTTCTGTTTAGCCAGATTCTGGACTTTCAGCCAAAACTATGTGGACTAGACGGCGGACGGCTTGATGTGCCACTGACACAAATAAACATCAGTGCAGACCCCAAATTGGAATAATGGAGTAATCTACCTGTAAACATCCTTTAAAAATGCCCTGTTTTCCAATTACAGTACCAACTGTACCTGTCCGTAATCCTCTACGATACCATGAGAACACCTCTTCTAATATTATGAATATACAGTTTCATTCTTACTCTGCCTCAAACTTGATTATGACTGACTGATTATGATATTTGTTTTTGTGTCCGTTTTCATTTTGTTGTGTCTAATGATGATTGTACTGTTTATTTATTTATTATTAAGGCCCCCGTTGAAAACCAGATGCTGCATCTCAAGGGGTTACTCCTAATAAAGAAATTTTCAACAAATAAATAATTCTCTTCCGGTGTGCTGTGTGGCAGTCGAGCATCTGGCACCTGCATCAGTTAAGCCAACACACACAGGAAGAGTGCTTTTTAAAAGATGTCGAGCTAGTACTGTCAAAATACTGTATCCGGTATATATTTTTTATTCCTGCTTTTATAGTGATGCTGCAGGACATCGCTGCTTTAAAGTCGTGACTATATACAGCTTGTTGCTGTGAGAGCTCAGGGTTAAGACCATAGCCCTCTGGAGACCACGGCCTCTCACATCTGCACAGCTCAAAACCAGCTGCATGTAACTCAAAAATAATTGCTTCCTTCGCAACTTCCAAGACAGCATGATGTGTGTGCTATCTTGTGTGCTCCTCCCTGCAGGGATGGCAACTAAATCAAGATTTTGCATCCATTTATCATCAGCTGGCTTTGTAGTTTTTTGTTAGTAGTAGTGTCATTCCCGTTCAAAACAGGTCTGTTCACAACGGGCCGATTGCTTGGCCCACATTATTGCTGCTTGCAGCTTTTCTCATGCAAACAACTTCACGCTCGACACTGGGCTTCCTTTGCTCCTGAGCAATACACCTGCCTTGACATAGTTGTGTCCCCTAGCAATGCCAGAGTATACACGTCGTTTGCTAACAGGTAACTATTTGGGACCAGGCTATTTCCAGGAACAAAAGCGTTTATTACAAAAGTTACATTGCTGATGCTTGAAATGTTTGAGTTTGCTACTAAAGCTCCGGAGGTGCCTACCTGTTTTTATATAAAGCCCAGTTTAGACCGATGATTCGCGATAAGACGAGTAAAACTTGCAACTACTTGCAATGTGCCGGTCTGCAACGTTCTGAAACCAGAGGTGGGTAGTAACGAGTTACATTTACTCCGTTACATTTACTTGAGTAAGTTTTTGAAAAAATTATACTTCTAGGAGTAGTTTTAAATCTCTATACTTTTTACTTTTACTTGAGTAGATTTGTGAAGAAGAAACTGTACTCTTACTCCGCTACATTAGGCTACAACGAGCTCGTTACTTTTCTTTTTACCTCTTTGGTATTCTGCGCGTCATTGTTTTTATCCCCCCGCGTACGCCTCCTGTTAATGTTTTATGTTGACAGAGAGAGAGAGACTTCCGCTAAAGGCTCTACCACGTGACTGTGTTTCACCGATCAAACGTAGTTGTGCAGTCTCGTCTCGTCACCATACTCAAACTCAGCGGCGGGACGGGTACAGTCGCAGCAAAACAAAAATGGCAATGTCAGAATCAGCCGAGGAGGAACACGCCAGAGGCCAGATCAACATGACCTGGATCTCTTTCAGTTACCCGGCTTCACCTAACCTAACCACCGCGGTCCCGCAGGCTATGTCATGCCGGTGGTTAACTAGTTCAATCAACCCAGGGTTTCCCAATCCAGTGGCGCGTGTTCACATAAAAGAGGTGATGTTTGCACAACATGACCAACAATAGCCACATATTTTACATAAGAAGAGCAAACTATAATTCTACATAAATACGAAGAACACGGACACAGTTTTACAGGCAAAACGCAATACAGTCACTGCTTCCTAAAACAGGAGGACAGCTGGCAAAAAAAAAAATAGCCGACGCTGTAGATGCGCACAACTCTTATCAATATCACTTCCCCATCAGTCAGGCACAAGATCTGACCATAATTACACTTGTACTTTCCATAAACTGCCGTTGCTTTAGCCTTTTATTTCAGTTGCAACCCTGGCAGTGGAAGCGATCGTGAGAGCAAATAAAAAATATAATAAACATAATTCAAACCGCTGAGCGCATTACACACGGCAAATATACCTATCAGGGAATGTTAACGGGGCTGTCAGTCACTACATGTTTTTTGTATGAGCACACCCCTCTCTTTTTCTCCTTCCCCCTCTCTCTCTCTCTGCGCACCGAGCTTCACCTGATCTTCTAAGAACGGTGAAGCCGTTATCAGTGGAGTAGTGATTGGTCAGTAGGCGATGCTTTTACACCAGTTGATCTCTGATCTCCAACATAACATGCTGCCGAACATGTTAGGCGTCCAGCATAAGTTACCACGGGGATTGAACCCGATAACAAGTGATCCACCTTTGTGATTGAAAGCATGTTTACCTTAGTAAAAGTGCCAAAAAGCAGCTACATTACCTTGTCCTAGTTCTGCCTGCAGAGCCTGGTAAAAAAAAGTGTAAAAGGTTGGAAATTTGTGTTACTTGTGCTTATTTATTTTTTATGTATTATTATTTTATTGATTTTATTTTTTAAGTACTTGAATTTACCTGGATTATTTTAATTTAAGCTATTTTGTAATTAATTAATTAATTTAAATGTATTTAATTGATTGGATGAACTATAATTTGCCTAAATATGATTATTTTGTATTTTTGTCCGTCTGATTGAATGCTTGTGTTAAAAAATAAATCAGACGTTACTCAACAGTTAACTTCAGAAGTTTTTGCGGAACATGTCTGATACGGCCGTAATAATCTGCCCACTTAAACAACGATAAAGAGCGTGGGAGCTGCCTAGCCAGAGAGTTTATTGGTAGGAGCTCGCTTTTCTGGAAGTTGAGCTTTTAGCCAAAATACGTACCGATCCGAATGTTTAAAATCACAGGAAACAAGACGGCTGGGTTAGAGATGTACAGGAGCAGGTCGTCCGCATACAGTGAGACTTCATGAGTTGTGCCAGATCATGTGATGCTTTCAAAACCTTCCTCCGAGCTAAGCCACACGGCCAGAGGTTCTATTGCAATGGCGAACAGGAGTGGCAACAGAGGACAGCCCTGTCTAGTACCTCTCTGGAGTGAGAAAAGGGGTGACATTGTGTCGTTAGTTTGAAGTGAGGCCATCGGGGATGAATATAATAATCTGAAGAAAAAAAAACTTGGCAAATATTTCATTAATGTTGACAGGACCAGTGTGGATCTTGCCTGAGTTAGCTCTAATGGCAGGAATTAGCCATGAGGTTGCCTCGGCTCTGGCCTGATAAGCCAGAGCTTCCCAGCTTTGTCCCCTGACTCAAAAAAGAGCTGTCTAGATTTGATCAGACAAAGCTTGGATTTATTCCTAGATAACATGTCATGTCAAAGTCTGCCTGTAGCCTAAGATGTTCTCTGTAAAGGGTGGGGTCCGGGTCGTCCTTGATTTTCCGTAGCAAGTCCGCCGTTCGGGACATTTTGAATCTTTTTAAATTTAGAGACAAAGGAGATGAGCTGTCCTCTGATATAAGCTTTCAAAGCCTCCAATAGTACGCCTCTGTTTTTGTCCGGCAAGTCATTCCACTCAAAGAATAGAGTGATTTGGGAGGGTAGGAAATGCTTATAGTGATCCTCCGCTAGTAGAGAGGAATTAAACCTCCGTTGTTTGAAGGGGTTAGACTGAGCGTGAAAGTAGAGATCAAGGGAGGTTGCTGCGTGATCTTATATTATGATACTGTGGTAGTTGCTGGATTTGATCTTGGAGAGCAGCATATAATCTAGGAGGAAAAAGTCTATATAAATGTAGGTGTGGTGCACATGGGGAAAAAAAGAGAATGATTTTAGCCGTGAGAAACGTGTGCCTCCATGATCAGTGAGCCCAAGTCGTTTGGCAAAAGCATGCAGAGTTTTGGCTGATTTAGTTAAAGAGTACAGTTTATTCGACGATCTGTCCAGTATAGGATCTTGGACCAGATCAAAGTCTCCCCTCACAATGATATGGTGATTTTCGATGTTTGGGAGCAATGTGAAAAATTTGGATACAAATGACCAGTCATCCCAGTTGGGGCCGTAGACGCTGACCAAAATGACGGGTGTGTGTTGCAGTTTGCCGGCGACTACAACAAAGCAGCCATCAGGGTCCGACACTGTTTTTCCTGGTTCAAACATAACGTTTTTGCGAATCACAATGGCGGTGCCCCCAGCCCTGTTATTAAATCTTGAGTGAAAAACGTGGCCAACCCAGCCCCTTTTTAGCCGTGTGACCTTTCTGTTGCGGAAGTGGGTCTCTTGGATAAAAAATACGTCACATTTGAGCTGTTGCAAGTGGGCCATAATCTTGTCGCTCTTAGTGGGGCCAGTGTTAGTGAGAAGAGATGAAATCCTGAGCAGCCTTAGGGGAGGTGAGTTGGCGTTTCAGCTAGCTCGGCCTCCACGGTTACATGTCTTGGCTTGTGGTGTTGGCGAATGTCTCTAATGACGAAATATACTGTTGGTGATCCAATATAGTATAGTATAATTCGGCTTGGAAGAAAGACTTGAACTCAGCCAAAAGCAAGGCCTTGTGCTCAGCTAGCATAGCCGTTAGTGTCGATACCACAGCAATCGGCAGCGAATCACCCTTCTTTGGGTCGTCTTTCTTCGACTTGCTGGACATCCTCTTGTCGTGGCGAGGTGTTGCCAAATATAGTTAAATATAAAGGGCTAGTTGCAGTGCTTTGGCTGGACTGTAAAGAAGGTCAAAAATGAAGAGGATGGGAGTGAGGAGAAATGCGACTTACTCCATCATGTTGCCACCGGAAGTCCTTCACGGCTTTGTTCTAACGTCGCTCCCTTTCTTTAATCACTCTCTAACTCGCTTAACCACATTCCCTGCTCAAGGGCGCTCATTGAGCCTCTGTCTAAAACTCTGCGATTTCGACCAGTTGACGGTTTGTAACAGAAATAACATGGATTATGGATAATTTTATTTCTATGGTTAGTAGCTGACTTCGCTATTGGCTGTTGAAACAGGTGACGTCCCTTACGTTCTAAAACAGCCTCTGGTGACTCGACAAGCTGAGTCGCAAGCAACGCCATCAGCTGGCTTGAGTCGAGCTGAGACCGCTGCAACTTTTCCCTGCGTCGTTTGAAACGGTTTTGTCTTGGCGTAAATCTTTGGTCTGAACTGGGCTTAATACGCAGTGCAGAAACCACACAGTGACTGATACTTGACAACATAACTACTACTGTGAATACCTACAGTATATCCTGCTTTGTGGGTTTTGTACATCAGTGTGAGTGTCTTGTGCTGGTACCGTGAGCGAAGCGGTGGACCCAGTAGTAGCAGAAGTCCGTGCTCAGGAAGGTGAACCACCAGGTCCAGGCAGAGTCCCACGGCAGCTCCACCAGGCGGTAATGGTTCCACAAGTACATGTAAGCAGTCAGCTCACAGCCTCTCATTAACAAACTGAGGGGGGAGGGACAGTCAGAGCTCTATGTCAGTCCACAGTGTGTTAGTACAATATGCTGTTCATGTTACAGTTGTACTGTAGCACATTAGGGCTGCAAATAACGTAACATTTTCATAGTTGATTATTCTGTTGATTATTTTCTTGATTAATCAATTAGTTGTTTGATCTATCAAATGTTAGAAAAAATGTTTTCCAAAGCCCGAGATAACGTCCTTAAATGTCTTGTTTTGTCCACAACTCAAAGATATTCAGTTTACTGTCATAGAGGAGAGAATAAACTAGAACATATGACATTTAACAAGCTGGAATCAGAGAATGTTAAAAAAAAAAAATTATAAAAAAAGGACTCAACTGATGAATCGATTATCAAAATAGTTTGCAATTAATTTAATAGTTGAGAACTTATCGATTATTCGATTATTCTTTGCAGCTCTAGCACACATTTAAGTATGCTATTTCCTGCATACGTACTGTATAAATCTAAATCATACCAGCAAATAACAAATTATGATGAAATTGGTTATGGTGCTTTCCACAATAATGCTACTAATGAAAACTGAATAACACAATGTACCACTTGGTGACATCACATCACCTCACTATGGACAAGGGTATGGTCCTTATAACAGCAGTTACAACAGTCAAAAAAAGCGTTTCTGATCTACACGAATCACGCAGATGCCATTTATTTTTCATTGGAAACAGGAAAGGCAGCTACGATAAAGACACAAATGTGTGATAAAAAAAGATTAAATGGAGTAGCACATTACTTTTTTATTTTTTTATTTTTTAAAGTATGACCCGACTATGAGCTGCCTAAACACTCACAGTGGGAGTCTGGAGATCATTCCAGCAGATATTGAGGTGATTCCATCACTGATGGTGACCACTGAGGCTCCTGTCTTCAGCACGCCCACCACTAGCTCCAGCACCATCAGCCCTACAAAGAAAGGAGTGGCCTACACACACACATACACACACACACAAACACACACACACATACACACACAAAGAATCATGATTCAGCACTATTACAAACTGTGAAAACAAGACAGTTTCAAGTCCACTGTTGCTTTTAGCAGTTGTGTTGAGCTTGGATATTTGTCTTGGCAGATGAGCTAAAAGCTTGCAGGACTTTCATGTTTTGTGATCCGTGCTGTTTGTTTCACTGTACCAGACTGGAGCAACTGGTCAAGCCACAGCATATTGGCGATCACAAACATTTTTCTGAGCAGAACTGCACTGGTGGAAGAAATGATCTCACTGGTTGCTTTAAACATCAGTGCTAACCACACTATGAAAGTTAGTTGTCCTGATGTTCACTGATAAAGTACAGCAAAACAAAGTAATAGAGATAGCATTAAGTTAGTCTGTTAGCTTAAGTAGCCAAAATGACATTTTTCTAGCAGGTAAAGCTTGCTAGCTGACCTTTTAAGAATGATTAAATCTAAGAAGGAAAAAAAAAAAAAAAAAAAAGAGACATTTATCTTAATTTATTTTTTACTTAGAGGTCCTTCTCTGCTGTGCAAGTTTGCTAATTACCATTTTTTTGTTCCAGAAGGCTGGGACTGTTACGCTTGGCACACTGCTTTTGAAATTCTGGAAGAATTCTTCCCAATTGCAAGTTTGAAATGGCATGAGCCTCAGCCACCAAATTTTGAATGTTTTGTCATTCAAATTGGGAACAAAACAAAATGCAGCGGCAACATTGTCAAATTCATCAAACTCTGACCCAGAACCGAAGCTAGACTGATTTAAAACTGCTGAATGTATTTTCAGGTTTCTAAAGTTTAATCCTCAGCTTAAAGTTGTTGTTAGCATAGGGTGACCAGACGTCCCGGTCTGACCGGGACAGTCCCGATTTGACCGGGACAGTCCCGATTTTGAATTGCTTGTCCCGAGTCCCGACAAAAGCCTGTCGGGACGCTAAAATGTCCCGGTTTACACCAGGAGTGGCGTGAGCCGATTTTGCCGGGGCTTCAGCCGCGAATCTTTTGAGTGTAGCCCCGAATGTAACTTTGTCCAGTTTATTTTTCCGAGGCGAATAGAAGGGGCAGCTACTGTACGTGCGGGGTCCGACCATGCTGTATTTGTTGCTATCACTGTCTCTACGTGAGGAAAGCTGTGAAAGGTGTTATTTTCGGAGGAATTATAGCCAAATCAGTCTAATACATTGACGCCATCAACACAAAGTTTAGGAGCGCAATACTAATGATTTAGTTTGAAGTTCCTGTGACGTGATGTTTCCAGTTTACGGTTCAGACTCAGACACACGGAGCTCTGAAGCAGTCCTGTTTAATGTCCACTCTCTCTGTAAAATGCTGGGCAGCTTCAGGTTTATGGATGCGCTCAGCTGTGGACATGCTGCGGTAGATGTGTTGCGTTTGTGCTCCGTGTATTTCTGCAGTAGTTTTGGGTTTCCACCTCCGATGTATAGCAGCGTACAGCCACTTCCCCAGCTAAACTATTTGTCTCATTCAGACACCGAAGCGGGGCTCTGTGTCTGTCAGAAGGTCTGAGATCTACCGTATCAGCAGAGCAATCACGTAATGCACAGCAGACTATGGTGCAGGTAGACTTTAGATTATTTTTGGAAATATAGTGACTTTATTCTTCTAATAGCCTATAACTTTATTTTTCTCAAAATATCACGACTGTTGCAAATCACAGAGAACACAGATATACTGTATTTTGAATGTGCACAAAGTTTTGGACATTGCTCAAACACATCTGAAATATTACAGTCCAGGGGTTTATTAATACATTAACAACAAAAGACGCAAAACAGGAGGGAAGAGTAAATGATTCCTAGGCTACATGTGTGCTGTCTCAGATATAATTAGAAAAGTCCATCCAAAGGAGAATAAATAGTTGAAAGCAATACAGAATGCCTCAGAGCCTTACTTCAATATATTCCATTAAGTTTTTATGTTTGGATTGTAATCTATGTTTCCCTTTACATGAAGATATTTGCAGCATACATTGATTCAGAAAAAGGTAGAAATAGGTGCATACAAATTCACCAGAATGCAGGAAATGAAGTGTTTAATTAACAGACAGAGTTAATGCCCATTAAACTGCAGAGACAACTTTGGATGACGACACATGTCGGGTATCTAAAGTTGACACCCAGTTTGAAATACTGCAAATGCAAGGGCTTTCATGAGTGGGCCATATGGCCATTGCGTTACCTAGTTCGGTAATAGGCTAGATAGTGACTTAAAAGACATTTATATAAATAAAAAATCTTTGAGATCATTACTTTAATTTAAGTGATTAAAGTTCAATTAAGAAGTTCCTCTTTGTCAAAAATAAGATTTTTTTTTCTGTATTTCCAACTTTAAATATATATGGTGCGCAATATGGCTGACCAATGTGTGCTCCATCAAAACATGCATGGGATGTTTTTCATTTTAATTAGCAGCTATTTGCACACAAGATGCTGCATGATCTTTTTTTTTTTTTTTTCTGGCGAAAACAAAAGTGTCAAATGACAACATCCTACTTTCCAAAACTTGTAATGAATGAATTACATTTAGTAACTAGTTATGAGAAAACAAATGGTAAGCACTAAGCAAACAGACAGTGACAGACCTCGCTTTCTAACTGTGCTGGAAGCATGTAATAACCTCTTAATGGGTCTGTCAAACATGGAACAAATTAGTGAGGAACGGGGTTAGCAAACAGGTCACGACTGCGACTTCAGCGGCGTGTCGGACCTGCTGGTTAGCTTTAGCTTGAAGGCTCATTGACCAAGTGACTGCAGTCGTAACTGGGACACATGGCCCCGCCATGAGCGAGGAATGAAGGGCGTGACGAGACCGCACATCTGCAGGTGGGGAGGGAGGAAGTGTGTGTGTGTGTGTGTGTGTGTGTGTGTGTGTGTGTGTGTGTGTGTGTGTGTGTGTGTGTGTGTGTGAGAGAGAGAGTACATGTGTATAACCATGTGTGTGCATATCCACATGTGAATGCTTCCACTTTAACATGCAGGTGTGTGATGTGAGTGTGTGTGCACAAGCAGAGGCGAGAGCACCACCAGGGACCTGCGATCACACGCAACGCTCCCAACATCTGGCAGCAGACTGCAGAGCGGCAGCCAACAAATGGGATCGCAGCGCAGGCAGACCTCCTCCAAACCCGCTGAGAGAGAGATTATCATTCTGGACGCCAGTCTAAAACCTTCCCTTCGTTTTTTCCTCTCCTGTCTAGCAGATAGTTTTACCTCCGCAGCCCCACGTTTTTTGACAGGGTCGGGACCAAATTAATTGGCAAGGCAAGTTGATTCTCATGCTGTGCAAAAAAGGAAGGCAAGGCACAAAGGCTTGTCTTTGCTTTCAACACTGTCTACATTTTATTTGCTCATGTCTCTTCACTTAGTTTAAGTAATTTGTCATCCATCTTTGTTTTTCCTTTGTTTCGGTGAGATATCTTCCGCTAAATAGTCGCTTTTTGATCTTGCTTGCACTGAAAATGTGCATGCAAGAAAATTGTGTTTATCTTTTTACAAATAAACTTTATTAACTATTTTATTCTGCAGCATACTTACATCCTGTGTAGACCGTTTGTTGTGGCATCTAATTATTTGATTTTCTTTTCGTTTTGAAAAGGCCTCGCATGGAAGATGACATTTGCAAACCAGATGTCTGCATTTTCCCCAAACAGCCTTTTTTATTTATAAGGTCACGGATGACTGATGTTGGCTGACAACATGCAGGCTGACAATACACTTTTCTCACTGCTGTCTGACAAAAACGGTTTGCGTTCAAATTACTAAATAGCTGAGAGACCTGGCAACAACAAGCAAACCCATAATTCTGAACAACTCTAAAATTAGAATATTGTGTCTTGTTTCTTCTAATTAATTTGGGAATCTGTTGGGATCAGAGAACAAAATAATTAATGGACACATCACAAACTAAGTCACACGCACCCATGCAAACTTTTATCACCATCAAGCCCTGCAGAAAACAAATTTGTTTAGTCACATTTGGTAGTGGATTATACGGACTCCTGCTGTGAGGGTAATTGTTCTCCTGCCCTGATGTGCCTCATAAAACCTCATAACAAACATGTGCTACAAGTAATTGGCAACTGAGACACTGTAAACTGTCAGTAAGAAGAAGAAGAAACCCCAAACTTGTTTTTAAATTGTGCATTACGTAGAAGTGGAAAATCATTCAGGAGCATTTAGTTGTCTATCTGAAGTCCGACTGGTATCTAAAACATAGTCAAAATCCCAAGATTATATCCACAAGATATGAAATTGATATCTGTTACTGTTTTAATGAGTGTGTCTGTGTCAGAGTCCATATGTGATTTGTTTAGATTTGAAGATATCTTAATCTCAATAAGACTATAAAGCTTAACCTACCAAAGTTAGCAAATTAATAATAACCTATATAATAATATAGTTATATAATATAATTGTATCGCCAACATTTACATTTTTCAGGATGTCTGGAAAAAAGGCTGTAGATTAGTCCGCTGCCAGATTATTCATATGCAATTATTTTGATAATCAATTACTGTAATCGTTTTGGGCATTTTCCAGTAAAACATTTTTGGTTCCAGCTGCTTCAATGGGAGGATCTGCTGCTTTTCTCTTTTTTATATCATTGTATTGTGAACTGAATTTGGTTTGGTCAGTTAGTCAGACAAAACAAGAAATTGGAGACCCCTTTTCACTTTTTGTTATTACATTTCATATAAAAAGGGGTAAAACAAAATATATATATTCAGCAGATTAATCAATATTGTAAATAATCATTACAGCTCTGTTTGGAGATGCAAGGTTTTTCACTTTGTCGCTCAAAATCCTTGTATCTCCAATTATGGTGTGTGTGTGTGTGTGTGTGTGTGTGTGTGTGTGCGCGTGTGCGTGTGTGTGTGTGTGTGTGTGTGTGTGTGTGTGTGTGTGTGTGTGTGTGTGTGTGTGTGTGTTGGGGGGAGGGGTGGTGGGGGGCATTTTCATACCACTATATAATAATTAGTAGACTAACTGTTGATACTATGGTTGCAACTAACGATTAGGCTATTTTCATTTTCAATTTTATCGATTTTGTCAAAAAATAAATAATAATAATCAAAAAATGAAGCGATGATTTCAGAGATGTATACAAATTGCTTCTGTAATCTTTGAAGCTCTAATTAATAGCCTACTTGAGTAGCCTACTTATTTGATGTGACTTTTTGAATGCAGCACTTGTGTATGTCTCTTATGTGGTAAGGCTTCCAAGTCGTCTGACTTTTACACAACACAACAAATTATGAACATATTGATGGAAGTGAGTGACACCGAGGCTGTACCCACCTGCTGCACATACTGAGGAACATCTTCCACTTTCTGAAAGGATGATTCGTTCGGTGTGAGCATGAGAAACATGGCCCGGAGCCCCGCGGACACCGAGCCGGGCACCACAGCTCCAGCCATTGGCAGACAGCACCGTGTTTACCGCCGCTCCCGGTCGGTGGTGTGTACCTGTGCAAGTATTTAGCTCTCACGGGAGAGGGGCGTTCCTTTGAATTTCTCTATTCGCCGTTTAGAAACTTTGTTTTTCTCTGTTGTAAGTTAAGTAGGTCAGTCAGTTGCGAAATGGAGAGCGTTGCCAGCTGAGGAGGAAACTTCATACAGTAAACCGAGTCCGTGACAGATTAAAGCTACAGGCTACAGTTACTGTGATACATTTACCTACATATCCTGCCTCGTTTTACAGCAGGCGAGGTTAGCTCAGGCTGGTAGGTAGGTGTCCCACTTCGTGTCGCTTTTTTTTTTTTTTTTATCTCGCGAGACTCTGTGGTGACAGCTGTTTGTGTGTTTTGCACACAAGTTTTGCAGAGTGCAGTGCCACTGCCAATGTTTTCTTGGCAGCCAGTTATCCAGGGTCACACACTCTTACTGTTTTGTGTGCTGTTCATAAATTATTTAAATGTAAGATGTGCTTGAGTATGAAAAGAATAAAATGCAGGCTACTCAACAGGGAATTCCCCCTGACCCTCCCCACTGGATGTCTCATTTTTAAGCCTATTGGAAATTTTGATGACTAAAGGTCATGTTATTGAGCTAAAACAAGGCTGTCCCAAGTTACTGTAAAGTTGTGCAAACATTTTGAGATGCCAGATTTTGACCAGCAACAGTTATGTAAAATATTTGTTAGCTGATGTTGTTAGCCATTGAGAGGGTTATGCTTTGTAGCTGAGGAGGCTGGTTTGGTTTGTGGTTGGTTAGGCTGCGTGCTGCCAGTATTTGCAATATCTTGGCTGGCATAGCATTGCTGTAGTTAACTTAGCTAGGCTGGTTAGCTTGGTTCTATATTAGTTGATTGCTTATCCACGTCAAAGACATGTTTGTGGGCGTGTGAAGCCTGTTCACTTGCTTTGATGGCTGGCAAGTAGAAGCCTTGTGCTAGCAGTAGCATGTCTCAGCCAAACAGTGTTAGCTCGCTTCAGAGGGCTGTGTAGAGTGTGTGGGTGCCATGGTGGGTGCAGGTCATGGATGTATAGTACGAACTGGATACCGGACCCAAAGATGGTGCCGATTCAGTCAGTTGCTCACCTGTTGCATTTACGCCAAAAAAAGTTTTTTGCTTCTGGGTTTACTTCCTGGGTATGCGGCTGACTCATGGCTGACTATGCGCAGTAGTGCAGTAATTTTACTCTTGTGAAGCATGTATTACACATATTACAAAGTATTATTCTAGTGTTTCTCCCGCTGGCCCCGCCCACGAGTTCTCGCTCGGCCCGTAGACTTTTAAATCACTTTTCTCAGCTAGATGAATGTCTGCAAGGCTGAGTCGTATCCAGCTCATCATACATCTATGGTGCAGGTAAAGAAAGAGGTGGTCCCGGGAAACTCAAACCAGTTATTGAGAGGGTGCCCTGATAGTGTGACCCTGTAGACATGCCTGCACTCACACACAGAACTTCATATTGAAAACTTTTTTTGTAAAGGTCAAGGAATTCAGGTGAATCTGCCCATACAGTCAGTTAGGCCTCTGTACAGTAGATTAGCCTAAGCAGATACTACAATAAAGCAATGAGGCCTGGTTTGTTTGTTTGTGTGAGGGTCCGATTGAAGGACAGTTTTAAGGTACGATAGGTCAGGGGTAGAAAGTGTGTCACCTGTTATTATAAATTTATGATGGCACAGCCTGATGCACCCTGCAGGGCTTAAAGGTCCCATGGCATGAACATTTCACTTTATGAGGTTTTTTAACATTAAAATGTGTTCCCCCCAGCCTGCCCATGGTCCCCCAGTGGCTAGAAATGGTGATAGGTGTAAACCGAGCCCTGGGTATCCTGCTCTGCCTTTGAGAAAATGAAAGCTCAGATGGGCCGATCTGGAATCTTCTCCTTATGAGGTCATAAGGAGCAAGGTTACCTCCCCTTTCTCTGCTTTGCCCGCCCAGAGAATTTGGCCCACCCATGAGAGAGAGACATCATGGCTTTCAAAGAGCAAAGTGGCAGTTGGTCAAGGCCACACCCCCACCCTCCACCTTGCCCCCCCTCTCTCCTCCTCAGTAGCTACAGGCACAGAAATGGCACATACTAAGGAAAGCTCATTGTAGGACTGGCTCTAGTGGCTGTAATTCTGAACCAACGCTGAATTTCGGGAAAGAGACTTTAGATACAGTATTAGGGGACCACTAAAGTCTATATAAAAGAGACTTCAGATACAGTATTAGGGGACCACTAAGGTCTATATAAAAGAGACTTCAGATACAGTATTAGGGGACCACTAAGGTCTATATAAAAGAGACTTCAGATACAGTATTAGGGGACCACTAAGGTCTATATAAAAGAGACTTCAGATACAGTATTAGGGGACCACTAAGGCCTATATAAAAGAGACTTCAGATACAGTATTAGGGGACCACTAAGGTCTATGTAAATGAGACTTCAGATACAGTTTTAGGGGACCACTAAGGTCTGTATAAAAGCATCCAAAGAGCAAACATCATGAAATGCTCACCAATTTTTTGGCACATGTGGATTGTTAACTGTCAATTTACTTTAGGAGAAAATGCTAACATTAATGGCTTTGATGATCATATGGAGTTCATAAAGACAGAGAACATAGCCCAGTTTTTTATTGCATACTGTTATAATACATTAGGCCCTCAGACACTGGCCTGTAGTAGGTCAATAGTTAAAGCAGGACAGCTGTTTCTCTCTTCACACATTACATCTAATGCACATATTGAAGGTTTTTAGACTAAATGTGCCTACTTTTCTGTTGTTTTTTACAGTCAAGAATCAGGAATCAGACAGCAGTTGATCACTGCAGGTGAAGTGGGAAGACTGTATTTGGAGGTGAGTGTGCTGTAAATAACTGTGAATACGTTGCACTTATTTCAGTTGCAATGTAAAAAAAAAAAAAAAAAAAAAGGATCAAATTCATCTTGCGGTTTGCTTTGTGGAGGGGAAAGAAAAAGAAAATTAAAAACCTCACACGGCATGTGAAGTGCCTCCTCAAAAAATTAGAATGCGCAATCACAACGTGGTGAAAGACGAGATCAAGTCAAGAAATTATTTTCAACTGAATTTTGTAAGAGAATCTGATCCTTTGTGGGTTCTCTCTCCGAGTCTTGGCAGGAGTCCCGACCCTGCCCCGAGGCTAAGGTGAATTTAGCATGCAACCCCATCACCAGCTTTCTTCACTCTGTGCAATGTTTAAATTCATTTCAGCTTCACTTGACGCAACACACGTACGGATGGATGGCGTATAGGCTAGATGGGAAAAAAAAAGTTATTGAATCATATTGAAATCAATTTACCACTGGTTAAAATTTGATTCAATCTGCAACTTTTTTCAGGTTTTTAGATTTGTTTACAAAATGTCATCTCCAGGCAGAAAAGTGTTGATTAAAGAACTGTCAGTGTTTATTGCTGCTGAGCTGAATAGTGTGGGTATAAAATTATTGTTAAGGTAAGACAATACAGAGAATTATTTACAGATCATTTATATTAGCTAGGCAAATTTGATTTCCTGGCACTTGATTTGATCAAAAACTCAATTACATCGTATTTTACATTTTATACAGTAGAAACTGACTGAGGTGCAGACTGTAAATCAAAGCCTGCTTCTCTCAAGGCACACAACATGGAATGTTAACAACATTTTGACTAAGTATGATTTCCAAAATGTTATGCAATATTCAGTGAATTTGTGTAGCCAAAACATCACATTTCAACATTTATATTAACGCTTAAGTTTAGTTTTTAACCAATGGCGCTTTAAAAACTATGTCAACATCCTCCTATATGTGCTCAGTTGTTGAAATTTACATTTTGCCTGCATGATGGCTCCGTTATCTACCACGCGTCATTCCTCTGTATATTTGTACACTTATTTAGCATCGTTGTATGACGATGGCGAATCAGCAAACAGCAGTCCTTCTAAGGACGGTCCTGAGGATGAGCAGGGCCTATCCTCTGAGGGTGGGGGTGTGTATGTGTGTGTGTGTGTGTGCATCATAAGTGAGCGTGCTCGGAGCTCTGGTCGCTGTCGTGACTGTCCTCATTGGCTAAGGAGTCTGTCGACTGGTGGAGCGCTGCGATGCCAGAGAACTCTGACGGCAGCAACGTCCCCTTTTTCACATTCACCAGTTCTTTCTCTCGAGCCGCTGCCCCCTGCTGGCCGCCCTTCACTCGTTTCCACTTCATCCTCCTGTTCTGGAACCAGACCTTCACCTACGGGGTGGGGGGGGGTGGGGGGGGGGGGGGGGGGGGGGGGGGTGTGACAGAAAATGTCAAATTCATTGCTCTTACGGTGAGAACAAAAAGTTAAACAATTAGGGAAGCAATTATGGAAGCCTTCCTGCTTAACAGCAACTTTCTCTAAACGTTTGGCAGCTATTTCTACAGCAGCAATAATGTGTGGATGTACTGTTCCATCTGCCACTTGGCGTCTACCTGTTTTTCCCTGACTCAACAGCCTCAACCGTATTTACGTCTCTCAGATTGATGATTAAGCTGTTGCTTAAAACGGTTTACACGTCAAGTAGCAGCAGAGGCCCCCTGAGTGTCGACACATGCACCTAAAGGGAGGTAGAGGAGGAGGAGGGGGAGAAGGAGGAGGGGGGGAGGCCCGCCGCTGTCACGCAGGGCAGGGTGGGTTTATTTTTGGGGAGTGTCATTCCGAGGGGACCAAGCGGTCACATGGTCAGGAAGTTAGTTGACAGCATAAACGTTTGTCTTAAACGTCAGGGGCGTACGGCGTGCTGAGTATCACTTCGGATTCTTCACGAGCCTCAGGGCCTTTTCTGAGAGCCGGAGAGAGGGGGCCAGGGGCCAGCAAAGGCTCATTTATATACGCCAGGCTCTAATGTCAAAACCAAACATGTGATCCTCAAGGCTTAAGTGCAAACACACACACACACACACACACACACACACACACACACACTTATTCAGACTCACTCACAAGCACTGTACCTGCACTGCTTGATATTACACCGATAGTGACACTCATCACAACACATTGCACCAAGGAGTCCTGACCTCAGCGTCCAGTTATATCCATTTGACAGGTTCGAGGAACTGCCGATCCACTGATTCAAAACGGCTCGTTTAGGCATTCTTGGAGCACTAATGGGCATAACACACTACTGATAATGAAATATGAAATATATATGTGATGTGTAATATATATATGAAGTGAAATACATGCTTAAAATAATACAACAAGCATTGAATTGGTGTGATTTCATTTCTAGTCAAAAGATGTCGATACATTTCGGTTAAAACTGGGCTATATTTTTACACATCTTAAAATGTCAAAAGAATTGTTTCCTTTCCTATGCTTTTGTAAACTCCAAACATTCAAAAAAGTTTTGGCCCTGTACCTCCAACTCTGCCATCTTTGAACCTATTCCAGGTGTCAAGGCCCACAAAGACATAAAACATCCATCACATTTCTCCAAACAGCTCATGCAGCATAAATCAAGTGCTGTGGCCAAGTGTTTGTATTGCCAATATTTGCCTCAGTATCTCCTGCTGTATATTTTCCCTGACAAAACTGAGGTCACACTAATGCTGCATGAGCCGAAGAAATTTCATGCACATTTTATGCCGCTTCGAGGCACAAAAAGATTAATTGCAACAGTCTGGGAGAAGTCTGAAGTGGAATTACGATGGCAAACTCTGTGTTTGGTGGTTCTGTGGAGTTAAATGGGCTTTTGCCTGACATGGGGGAATTTAGAACGAGCCCTTCAATGTTTGTTTTTTTGTTGTTGTTTTTTTTACACCTTTTGTAATATGAAGCAAAAGCAGAGGATTACTTGACACATTTATCACTTTACATGTCACACGTTTCCAGTTGCTCTCAGATTGAGTAAGAACCTAAATGTGACTATGCGGGTTTACAACTCGCATTACTTTGAGAGGCCCTCAAAAGACACTTGCAGACATTTTTATTTACTGGGAAGAATTCCTTAGATGGACACTTTTATCTGAAACCCTTTACAAAGTACTAAACAATTTTAGCATGGGTAGCCGAGTGGGAATTCAACCAAGTTCTGGCAACATTACTGACGTTCTCAGCTTCAGCAGAATGGTTTTAGTTTCTGAGATACCACAGATTTTATTTTGAGACATTTAAGGCCTGTTGACCTTTCTCATGGCAGACATTCTATGTGATTGCCATAAAAGCAGGTGTAGCTAATAACATAATAATAAATGATGGTTCTGTTCCATTTAGGTCTCTCAGTAAGAACCAGCATGCACAATGAAAAACAGGGCCCTGGTACTAAATGGTATGGAGCCTGTTCTTTTTTCTTCTTTTTAAATCAAAAATGTCCACAGTGAGATATGATATGTAGTTTTGCATATATTGTACTCATGCAATCTGTATAGTTTAGTGTGACATAAGATACATAGATCTACATAAACATGATCTTTAAGGCTCACACATGTATATCTTTGGGATCTTAAGTTGTGATTTACATCTGTGGCACCACCTGGAGCTCTCTACGCGTTTCTCACTCCCGTCTGTTCTTTACATTCAATCCACACTGTATCACACTGCAAATATCACTGGCAAGGTGTCAACTAAGTGTGACTTACAGCTTCCAAACGGGTGTCAGAGAACAACAGGCTGTAAGCCGTTTCCTTCCCCCAACCATTTGTCTCCTGTTATTTTTTTCATGTGCCTGCATTTTACAGCAACCGGCCCAAGCTCAGAGACCAATTTATGCACGCAGGGTTAGTGGGAGAGAGGAAGTGCCTTGCTAGACAGCACTTCCTCAAACCCTTCTCCCTGCCTCTGCTGTGGCCTGCTTGAAAGAATAGACAGGAACATCTGGAATATGATAGTCCCGTCACACAGCCACATCTGGAGCACAATAGGCCTCGCACCGAAATTACAAAAACACAGTAGCGAGCTGAAAAGCCTCCTTGTCGTCCCGAGGCCGCCTCTGTTTTCACAACATGGCATTAATGTGCTAATGGGGGCATATTATCTGAACCCAGGGGGAAACAAAGCTGCGGTGGGTAGGAACCTACTTGTCTTTCAGTGAGGTCGAGGTTGACGGCGATCTCGTAGCGCCTTAGTCTGGTCAGGTAGTTGTGGTGGGCAAACTCGGCCTCCAGCTCCCGGATCTGCTCCTTGGTGAACGCCGTCCTATCCTTCCTGGGTTTGCTGCTCACGTCTGACTTGTAATTCCCGTCCTGGGACTCTGAAACCAAACACCACACAGGTTTCTGTTTCCACTCAGATTTATATGCAAAGAAAAAGAAAAAAGAAAAATTAAAGCGAATGTTATGTGGCAGGTGCAAGTCAGCAGGGGAAGAAAAGAGGCGAGGTAAGAGAAACAATGGGAGCTGTCAATCACACTTTATTGTTCACTCATTGTTTATGAACACTTTAAGTGGCTGGAAGGACTCACGGGCGGCTACATACATGTGTGTCTGACTTTGTGGCAGCTGTGCTGTTACAATAGGCTGGCCCTTATACTGCCAGCATTGGTTTAATTTGTCTTGAAGGAATCTGCTGCTGCAACCAAGCAAATGGAACAAAGCAGCTTTGCAGGATGCATGATATATATCCTAGTTTCTTTTTACTTTAGAACTCACAGGCTGCTCCTCATTTGGTGGCAAAAGTACCACTATTTTTTCTTTCCTTTTTCAGCTTTGTGTCTTCTGATTCACATTTTCGCTGCAGATGTCGGAACGCCAGTAAAATAATACATTTCGTACAGTCATTTTTTAAATGGGAAAATTGCAGGCAAAGAAAGAGCTATGCCTACGTAACATTAAATGTGATAATAGGGTCATAGATAGAATGCTGGGGGAAATCTAATGATGTATTACCATTTAAAAAACCGTGTGAGCACCAAATGCAAGGCTGGTACTTGCAACATATTGTGCATTTTCTTCACAAAAATGTGGTAAATGCATATTGGGAAAAAAAAGTTAATAAAAAATCCCCAGCATGTGTTGTCTCCACTTCTGCTCATCACCCCAGAAAAAGTACTTTTAGTTTGGTTATTTCCACAAACTTTCCGAAGTAAACACGCACGGTTAATTCGCCCTCCGAAACGTTCCTATTGTGAGCAGCCTTTGTGGTTTCTCTGTTGGACGCGCCTCACTTGCACATTGCACTCGAAGGCAGCAGCGACTGCATGCTAATTCATCTGTGGTCCTGTTCCGTAGTGTGTGTTAATCCAGCAGGCCTGCGTCAAGCCAAACTGTAAATAGTCCTGCAGCCCAGAGCCAGGCTCACAAATGGTGCGAAGCCTGAAGCCACGTCAGAGAAACAACTATCTCTTCACCTAAGATTTCCACCCCTGGGGAGGGGGGGAGGTGGGAGGGGGCCCTGTCAGTTCTGTTTTTCTATCAGAAAGAGGATCTTCCTTCTAATTAAGTGTGTGTTTTTTTTCTGAAAAAAATGGCTCCCTTGAGAGGCTGATGAGTAGATAGGGTAAACTGAAACTGCTCTACAAAAGTTATATTTGTGTGGCACTTGCTCCGTCGTAGAGCCAAAGACAAACGGGTATATAAACTGCAAGAATTCCCACATGAATTTTATGAAATGAAACAGATCATTGCTTGACCCGCAGCCTGTGTCCGGCTCCCCCTTGACCTTGCCTTTCCCTCCCTCCCTGTAATTTCAAACCGAGTGCTCCAAACAGAGTGTGGCTGATTGAAGCGGGGCTTAAGACGTATTTATCCGCTTTCTCTCTCTCTCTCTCTCTCTGGTAAACACAGACATTGTGTAGAGAGAAATAAAAGAATAACACAGCCAGCTGGTTCAGAGCAGCAGGCCTGAAGTTAAAACGAGCGGCAGGCTTTTATGACACAGCCACTACACCACAGCAATTAGGTCCCCGCTGTAACTTTCATCTCTCCACAAAAAAGGAGGAATAATATGAGAAAAATACACGCAGCCAGACGGGGCACGTCATTTAAGGCTTGCCCAAATGAACTGAGCTCTGTGCGAACGGGACCCTGTCAAAAATGATGTCTTCTTCTTAAGAAAGTAAGAATGGACGGAAAGAAATGGGACTTCTTTTTTTTTTTTTTTTTTTTTCCCCTCATGGTGGAAAAATTGCGTGCTCGTTGTTTTCCCTCAGTGAAAGTTGTGATTCTTCTATTTTCCTTTGGTAAAATAATATCGCGGCGGCACACACAAGAATGAAGTCAAATCCACCGACACATCCGCAATGTTTTTCTAAAGCTGCTTTTAGGAAAAAAAAGTGTCTGCCAGAGAGAGGCCTTCTGCACCTCGCTCCTCCTTTTTTACAACACTGCCTCAACAAAATAAGACTTCAAGCACCTTTTATTGTTCCACGCAGAAAACCTAGTAACTTTTTAAAAGGACGACCGCTCCCTTGACAGCATTAGTCTATGCAAATATAACCCGTGAACTCAACCAAAGTGCACCAACCGACACTGTATAGGACTAAAACTCTCCGGCTTGACCACAAAAAATGAGCCGGTTCCGCAGAAACCAGACACCCAAAATACCAAGGAGCTGGCTCATCTCATTAGCCCACCCTGCGGCCTTCCTTGAGGAAACAATCACAACCGAGTATTAGACACAGAAAGTTGAGATGTCTCATATTTGAGCTAAACCTAGCATGGAAATGAGCTCTCAGGTTTTGTTATTATTTCTGTATCTGAATGCAGGTTTCTCTCAACTTTCTGTTCCAGATGGTTGAAACCTGATCGGGGCTCTATCACATGCAACTGGCAGCGGTGTGATATTTAGACAGCTGATTGAGTCAGCAACATAGTTAGGCCCAATAATCAGCATGATTGGTGTTAGCGTGGAGGGAATGCACGGCACATATGTAATGAGTATGCAGTAAAGTATTGTTACAGGGGAAATGGGATTGGGAGACAGAGGCTTCGGTTTCCAAATGATTTGACAAAGGAGGAAAGGAAATAGGAGGTGGTGTGTTGAATTTGTGGCTTAAAGGGGAATTCCGGTCAATTTCAACATGTAGCTCTGTTGTTTGTAGATTTGGAGTGCTGTCAGTAGCGAGAAAAAGAAAATAATTGGTGTTGCCTACACCGTGTTATCCTCCTGCTAGTGTTAGCACCCAGGAGACTGAAACCGGGCAAGTTTAAAACATGCTTTTAGCCTCTTAACATGTTCAAAATGTTATTAAAAGTGCCTGAAAAGAAATACATGAAAGTCGTGCCAATTCAGCTCTGTTTAGTTCCGGTGTTGAGACGGCAAGACGAGTGCTTTGGGACCGTCTACAAACTACAACACCGAAAAGAGATACAAAAATATTTTCAAAAATATGCATATGCTTATTTTTTAAAAGTAAGTGTTGTAGTACAATTAGCAGGAGACAAGTTATAATTGAGGCAAGTTTGGAGACACCTTATTTAATCATTAAATTAATACATATTTTTGTTGTATCTCTTTTCGGTGTTGTAGTTTGTAGACGGTCCCTAAGCACTCTCTTACTGCCGTCTCAACACCGCAACTAAGCAGAGCTGAATAACCACAACTTTCATGCATTTCTTTCACATCTACTGCAGTCACATTCACCGTTTTCACTCGGAAGGAATCACTTCACATGGACAGGCACTTGTAATGACATTTTGAACATGTTAAGAGGCTAAAACCACGTTTAAAACTTGCCCGGTTTCAGTCTCCTGGGTACAAACTGTAGCAGGAGGATAACACGGCAGCACCGATTGTTTTCGTTTTTCTCGCTACTGACGGCGCTCCAAATTTACAAACAACAGAGCTACATGTTGAAATCGACCGGAATTCTCCTTTAAATATACTATTGCAACATTTTGCATGAGGATAATATTAGCTCTTGTTTTACACCAATTTGGCATATTCGGTGTTGGATGAATCTTTAATTTAACCATGACATCTGGAGTTCCTGCTAAATCAGTGAGTAATGTAAATTTGAACTGCGCTTTCCAGTATTTGGTATCATAACATGAATTATTACAAATACATGTTTCCAGTGCAGTTACACTGTCTATTAATTACAGACAGTCCTTGAATATTTTGCACACTGTGGCTGTAAACTGCAGCAACAACCGGCCTGTCAGAGGGGATAGACGCTCTCTGAGGCGACCACCAGCATCCTGAGCGAAAACTAATCACATGCAGGAATATCAGTCAGTGGTCAAGTGCAGGTGGTACGCTGTGCATACAAAGAGGCCTTTAAAAGGGAAGACGGGAGCGTCGCTGAGGGCCCACAATCCTCAAATGGACAGAGAGAACGGCGGGCACACTTTCCCTGGAAAACTTAGAACTCTCACTAATATCACGTTCCCTGCGAGAACTCCCACGACCCGACCCCGGCAGTTTGTCACGCCGTGATTGATTATTGTGGTGACTGGAAATGTCCCGCAGGTCATCAGGAAGGTGTTACCTATTTGAGTACAGTCAGGAAAATAAGGGATTTGTTCATAAATGTGCAAAAAAAAAAAATGTGTGTAGGCTACATCATTAATTTACATGTTATATAATTTGAGGGCAGTGTAAAGCCTTAAATATAGCTTCATACTTTGCAGTTTATCTTCAAAAACTTTACACAGTGGTCAGTAACTTTTAAGAGGCTAGGATCAGAACACCTCAACGGCCTCAAAGTGCCGAGTCACAAATTTTACAAAGTCACAAATTTCCTAAAAACAAAGAAAGTGGCCTTGAAGCTCACAGCCTGGTGCACTTTGCTGTACAGAACATAGAGTACAACTGTTGACTATTTATGCAAATATAAATCCATTGTATAAATCTGTATTTCAGAGCAACAAGTAAACATGGCATAATTACGGTATACTTGTGGTAATAAAAGAATTTATAATAAAAAAAAGATGCATTTATTCTATAGATAAAATAAATCAATAAAATCAATATCACATCTTATTAGTACACAGATACTTGAAATGGACCTTTGCAATCATTTTTTTTTTTTCTTCAGGAAATCTGACTAATTTATTTTTCCTACCAGAGTTAGACTAAGAAAAAAGGCTGAAAAGCCTGCGTCTGTCGGGTGTTTAGTGTGACGCGAGGCGCCGGTGTAGGCTTTTACAATCCATGACATTAATTCTTTACTGTGTGCCTCATTTTCTGCCTTCTGAAGAGCGTCGCAACAAACCAGATGTGATTTTTAAACAAAACATGGCAGTAGTCAGATGTGCCCACACTGGTTACGATGTGGCCTTTGCTCCACGCTTCATTTCGCCCGCTGCAACAGCCTCCCCGCGTGTCAGCCGACACCTACAAACTGCTTCTCGGACACTTTTTTGTTTTCCTATCAGAGCTGCACAAATCTCAACGCTTAAGAGCTGTTGAAAGATTCAGAATGACATGTTCAGATGTTTGTGTAATTCTAGAGCTCTTGCGTGGAATTCCTTCAAACGCTGATATTTATCTTACAAAAAGACTGAACAAAGAGACATTGGAAAGGTGTCCACAGAATGTTACATGACGTTTTTTAGTCACACACAGCTTTATTTATTCATAATATGTGTAAAAGGAATATCTGAGGGATAAAATCTCTGCCGTTTAGAGAGTAGTGGCTCTAAAATCTGAAGTAAAAAAATCTCTGATCTCAGTGCCTCTTACCTGAACTGTCACTTTTCCTTTTGCCATTCCTCTTCTCAGCCTCAGCAGGTGACAGAGTCTGTCTGCCAAAGTCGGCAGGCACACAGGAGGCCCCTGTAGGGGTGCTGCCGATGCCCAGACTTGGGGTGCTGGCGCACACACTTGGCCCACCAGGGTGGCCCAGGTCCGGGGCTGTTGTCCCGCTGTCATGGGATGACGAGTGGGAGTGCGGGTGGCATAGGTTGTGGCGTGTGCTACCGCCAGGTGACGGCATCTGTGGGATATGCCAAGACGCATGGTGCTGAGGCGGGTGGTGATGCTGCTGGGAGGGCAGGTGGCCGCGGTGAGGGTGGTGGTGGTGGTGGTGCTGCCCGGGAAACAGGCCGTCGTCGACCGGGTAGCTGGAGATGATGCAGGGAGAGGGGGAGGAGGTGGAGGAGGAGGAGGACGAAGAGGCCAGGTCAGGGTAGGAGACGTGGTCGGAGCGTCCGTGCAGAGTCAGGGGGGACTGGGTGAAGGCTGGATGCAGGGCCTGCGCCGGGGCGTGGGGGCTCCGCAGGCAGCCGAACAGTGTGTGATCCATCGCGTGCAAGCACACACGGCCCTCCAGGAAAGGTGAGAAGGGCAAATAAAAGAGGTTAAAGTTACTAAATCAACTCCCAAAAAAAAAAAAAAAAAAAGATCACAAGCACATATCCAAGATGCTTTCTCTCTTTTCCTGTGACTATCCCAAAACTCCAGTTAAAAAAAAAATGCAAATAGTCTACTCTCGATTAGTCAGAGCAGAAAGCAAAAGTGTGTTTTGAAATGGGTGTCCTGTGGTAATCCGGAGCGTGCGGCCAGTTGCCAGGCTGTACAGGATAAACAGTTAGCCCAGGATAAGCTGCAGCAGAGCCTCTCAGATGTTAGGAGGAGCAGGGGACCGGAGCTCGAGGCTGGAAGCAGGAGGTGGTTCCTAGGAACTGCAGAACGAGGGGAGCCGGCGGAGGGGATGTTATAAATAGGGTGTAACGTGAGAGGGAGGCTGGGTCACAGACTGCATACGCGCTACTGACCACATACATATGATCACCCTCCAAAAAGCACAGCACAATAAATCTGTACTATTAAAATGGCTGAGCCTCAGGAAAGAGGGGCAATTTATTTTGGACTTGGATCTGACCTCCGGTGGCCATCTTTTTTTTTTTTTTTCCCTGCAAGAAAACAGCTCTAATGGTTCATGGGTGGGGCTAGGGTGGGTGGGTGGGTGGGGGGGTATTAGGGGTGGTGTGGGAGTGGGGAGAGATACGTGGGCGAGGTGTCAGGGGTTAACTCAGCGTGTCACCCTGTCTTTGCCAGTTCTGACCCTTTAAAACACTGTTATTGCTAAATACTGTCTTGTGAAAGAATGCTTCTAATGGTTTCCTTTGCACATTGTTTTCGTCTGCCTCAGCTTTACTTCGTCGTCTTTGAATCTCCGCCACTTCTAAAGGACAAGTTTTATTACGAAATAACCATCAGAAACTTAAAAAAAAACATTCATTGCAATGCATAAAGGATTCAAGTCTGTACATTTTATCTTCTGAGAAAGTTACCTACTATTAAAAAAACAACAACCACACTTTCATTTAATTTAACCAATCTTTTTTTTTAGGAGTGGGGGGTTCTTTTTGTGCATGTGATTTTATCTCATTTTGAAATGAAACACCTCACATCGTCAAATCCAAATACGCCGACGCGAGTTTGACCCTTAATACGAGGTCATGAAGCTGAAGTAACCAACTCATTTTGGTTCAGAAGAGCGTCCCCTTTAAAATGAACATGGATTCAAAACGCATAATACTTTAAGGGAACCAAAACCTTTGGCTAATCTTTATCATTATTGAAAATAAGAAAACAAGACAGAAAACAATATATTGTAGGCAGCCTCGAGAGTGACCAGAAATGAACCCCCGGAAATGGATTAACCTCCACATACATCAAACACTGATCGCACATTGTCACTGTCTCACTAAATCATTTTGGCCATAAAACTGTCATTTTCCAGAAGTGAAGTATGAATAAAAAAAAGAAGCTAAACAGCCGGGAGTGAAAGAAGAGTCATCTTTTCTTCTGCTTCTATTATTATTATTATTATTATTATTATTAGTTTTGTTATTGCTATTATTATTATTATTATTATTATTATGAGCTCAAATAAAACTAAAGATGTATTTTCCCTTAAACTCAGTTATATATCTTTTGATCTTCTCATAAAATATGAGAAATGATCACGGTCTGTGGAATTTAATGGAAAAATTATGAGGACATTTGTTTTGTCTTTGCAATTAAAATATCTCATTTATTTTATTTATACAGATAACATAATTAAGGTAATGTAAATACATACTTCCTTTCAAATTTAAAAGGTAAATATGCATTCAAGCGCACATTTTCTTCCTCCAAATCTCTAAAATCCCAAACAACAATGTGACTAATACTGTACAGTGTGTATGGCACAGATTTAAAAGTGCACACAGTTCAGGTTTAAAATCAAACAATATATCATCAAATTATAAATGTGTAGCCGTTGCAGCGTTTTCGTGGCTCAAGGCAGGTTTTTACAGATGGACAGTCACAATAACTCCACACTCTGGGGATCCGGGGTGGGGGGGACGACAGGCTGTGCCACAGGCGTGGGCCGCCTGAGAAAGGAAATTAATTCCTCTTTGAGAGAAAATGACTTTAACAGATATCATGGTGGAGGCAGGCTGTAACTTTGCCGACCCCCCTCAGCCCCCACCCCCAGTCCCTCCAAAGCCTCCGAAGGCAGCAGAGGCAGCGCAGCAGAGGAAAGCCACCTTAGGTGAGTGAGTGTCAAACTCTTCTACTGTTTACCTTACAAATTAAGGCGATTAGCAGGTTAGCCCAGGCTATATATTTCTCAGGGCCTTGAGCAGGTATTAATACACACGTGTTTCCAATTCTGTCGCTGGTCTCGCAGCAGTGATGGCCTGTGGGGTGGGTGTTTTCAGTCAATCCTAGTCTTCGCCACTCGTGGGCTATATGAGGCAAAATATCCCACTGTGTGAATAAGTGTGTGCGTGTGTGCATGTGTTTGTGTGGCTTACACTACATATATGGGACCGAAACTGGACTTTTATTGTGAAAAACAGGTTGTCACCCAGTCATTTTTTAAGTTGCACATAACATCCAACAATTACATTTTATTTTCTTTACACATTTTATTAATTTAATTTGGGATATTTATTTGTCATGTTAGTGTATCCTTGTATGTCTTCCCTACCACTGAATACAAGTGGTTCCTTTAAGAGCTGCTAATCCCAAAATAAACGTCATTACTTCAGATTCAGTGAAGAGTTTCACGGTCCCTCTACGGTGTAAATGCTGTTTCAGAAGCTTTTCCCAGTCTGGATTGAATAGAATCCCATTCGGAAATATTTTATTTGGACATTAAAATGGTCTAATTTGAAGATGTTGTGAATATCTCTGCACTAATCATCAATGACATAATTCTGTGTGTACAGTATTGGCCTGAAAAGAACATCTTTGTTAACCCTTGTGTTGTCTTTCCTTCGACCATGCACTTGTTGTTGTCCTCCAAATGCCCAAACTGTCTGTTTTGTCTGTTCATAAAGTATAAATTCTCACCCAATTCTGTGTAACATCTCCTAAGCCAACTTCATTCCAACTTTGTACCACTAGTTTCACACTTATTTTTGGAATTCATGGTCACCAAACCTCATTTATATGAAATCATACCTAATTCTGAGTTTAAAAAAAAAAGTAGTAGTTAAGACAAGAGGAACATATGTTGATGGATTATCACAGACAAGTTTTGTCAGGATACTCAAACCATTTGATTAGTTTTAATGTTATTTTTGGGCAGTGTGGTTGAAGGAAACCCATATTTCTGAAATGGAAACTTTCAGTTGAGGGTTAAAAGTTTGATGTAAATGGCATGTCAAATGAAGAGGAGAGGTTATGACGGCGAGTAGGTGTAACTCATGAAAGAGGAGTCAGTGGAGAGGAGAGGCCGCCCGGTGTCTATGTGTTTCTGATGGCGAGGACGGGCCGGCGCGTTTTTCACCGCAGTAGACAGAAACTGAAGGTAGACCTGCTGCTCAACCTGTGGCTGTCAGTCACACAGGCAGGAAGGGTTACAGCAAACACAGCTCATTGCCACTGTCACCAAAACAAACACGCAACTGCCACTTTAGTCTGTTTCTCACATGAAGATCAAGTTTACACTGTCATTTACTGCACGCTTTGGATTTCTTTGGAAAATAAGCAACATGCACTCCTGGATTTAGTTTTTTTCTTGCGGAGATGTAATCCTCTTACAGCAGCGATAGAGCTTAAGAAAAAGATAATACCACAGAAAAAGTAGTGCGGCCTTGGCTTTAACGTGTCGCAGGAGTATTGAAAAGCTCCTAAAACTTGAAACAAATAGCAACACTTTACTTTAAGTCCCTTCATTTTGCATTAATAAGCAGAATATAAACATTTAATAAATGGTTTATAACGCATTAGAATGTATGTGAGCAGATACAAGTGTTTACTAACCCTCTGAGGTCTAAGGGCATTTGCACATATCTTGTTAAATTGACCTTTTTAAGGTATTTGCATAAAACTGATCCCCATGTATTTCATATCAAAATGTTCAGAACAAACTCAGCTTTCCATATAGTGAGGCCCGCATTTTTTTTCTAGAGCCATGTGTAAAAAAGAGATAATTTGCCACTAAAGCTGAAACGTTGATGTTGGCTTTTCTCCAACTCTCATTTGAAAACAACCCTTAACTTATGCTGTGTTGTACGAATTGTTGTTGTTGTGCTTGAAATGAGTTTCCCAAAAGTCTTAGGTTATATATGATTCAAATAGTAAATAAATGTCTGAAATTAAATTTAGTGTTTTGTTTGAGTAGGAGTTTTGTCAAACATTGTTTGGACGCGCCGGTGCGTCTTTTGTCCTCAGAGGGTTAAACAGCTATAACTCCATGGGCACTCGGACAGCTCAGTTGGTAGAGCGGGCGCCCATATATAGAGGTTTACTCCTCAACGCAGCGGGCCCGGGGTTCGACTCCGACCTGCCGCCCTTTGCTGCATGTCATTCCCCCTCTCTCTCTCTCTCTCTCCCCTTTCATGTCTTCAGCTGTCCTGTCGAATAAAGGCCTAAAAATGACCAAAAAAAAACTTTAAACAGCTATAACTCCTGTGGGCACCAGTAAGTGAAGGCTGGTGCATAAACAGCTAATACAATAGTAAAACAGTTGTGAAAATATCAATTATGCCGACATGGGAGAAATTATAATAGTCAACAAATATTGTGTATTAATAAACACTTAAAATGTCCTAATATTCCAACTACATTATAGCGTGTTATAAAAGTGTGCGTGTTACCCAAAGAGACCGTAGATATTACATTTTAAAAAACAGCATCTGATAAGTAGAGGCATTAATGACCATGATAAGTAACAAAATAAAAAAATCACGCCAGCATAATAGCACAATATGTTCAGTCTTGGACAAACTGTATGATGACATTTCATTGCCAATCTCAGTGCACTCACTTCCCTAAATTTAACAGCCGCCGATGTGTTTTATGCTTTATAGCAGAAAGCTTTGATGTAGCTCTGGGCCTCTGACTATAATATGAGCTTTTAAAAAGGCCCAGTGTGTGTGTGTGTGTGTGTGTGTGTGTGTGTAATCATTGCTAGACTTTTTCCTTCTTTTTTTTAAAATTTAAATTCTCTCTTTGCTAATATGGAAACATTTCAGAGCGTATAACACTCAGCGAGCCTCTCTCATGATATATAAAGAATGTAGCCACAGTAAGATTAGAATTAGAAACCCAGTATTTCCTAAATTAGATGGCCGGCATAATAGCAAATGTCATTCTGGTAAATAAACAGAAATCTGCACCAAAACCTTTAACAGCAGAGATTTGATTTTCAATTAAGTGAAGGAAATTCTCTTCAGATATAATATTTCCACCTTTTGAAAAACCCAAATGTCTGCTCTAATAAAACAATTGCTGGCGTGAAAGTTAGAATTAAATTATAGAGGATATCATCTAAAGAGCATTGCCTACAAGTAATGCGTTTGAGGACAAAAGTATATCTGTAATCTGCTTTTTTTGACTGGAATAGACACATTTCACAGGAAAATACACAGGAAATATACAAACAGGAAATATTTGGACTGTTGGACAGCAGCAAAAGGGAATTTCAACATTTGAAAATTTAATTGGGATTCTTTATAATGTGACTATTCTGGAATATGTGAGCGTGCACACCAGCTCCAGAGATAAATGACATGTTTCCTTGGTTCGATCCTGCGACTAATAACAGTGACAGTGTTGCAGTGTTGAGATGAACATCTGCAGGCGGCAAGGAAACTGTCATCACTGCTTGTTTCCTTTCAGGCTTCAGCCACAGATTTACAGCAGCTGTCAGGAAAATTGTCCGTATGAACGATAGTGGGATGTCAGTGATGTATGATGAAGGGAGACAGTAAACGTTGTCTCTGATTGCGTCCCGATTACATGAGGGGAACAGGGAGTGTCAGCATGAAAGCATAAAGGAAAAATGTTGACAGCTTTGAATGCATTTGTTATTTTTAAACTCACTTCATGCAGCCTGAGATGGACAAAACCATTTGTGTGTTTACTCTGCTGGGATTTGCATGAGACTCAACTATCTGCTGTTTGCATAAGAGTAAAAAAAATGAAGTTGTTAAAATTGTGAGAAAAGTTTGTCTTCCTTAAAGTGTGGCTTGTTTTTAAATGCAGTTCAAACATTCAAATTGAGAATAAGATTCTTTTTTAATCGCACTTTGCTTCTTTTATTTGTGTACGAGTTGCCATTTTTAACTTATCATTAAAAACCTTGCAGTACAATATTTGTAATTTGCTGTGTAAATTAAAGGATTATCCGGCTGGATAGAGAAAAGTAGAAATATTCATCTACAGCAAGCCAAAAACAAGCTGTTTTTCTTTCTAAAAAGTTGATATTTCAGAGCTATGACAGCTCTCATCTCATGATATCTTTGTAAAATCAGTGTCTTAACAGCCTCATTTTCCACTCTAATAGAGTCATTTAATACATTGAGCCAGCAGTACAGCTCTTAGGTGGCCATTTTCTGTGTCTGTAATGGCCACGGACAGCTGGGTGAGATCATCATCTATAATGGGGGGCGGTTGGAGCTGCCTGGTGTGATGGTTCCCCTCCGCCTCCAGCTTGAAGACATTGGAGCCTGAGTAGACGAGCGTTGATGCTTTGCAGGGCCTCGCACCGAGTCAGACCACACCTCAAACAGCCCGGGGTCGCCACACTAAAACCTCCATTTAGATCTGGACCTGGTACAACCGCCAAAAAACCAAAAGCGCCACTGGCTCCAGCCAGCCACAGTGCTAAGCCCGTTTCCTTTCCAGATTAAATTTGTGAACGCCCTCCTTCACTTCGCCCCCTTCTGGGTGCCAGGCGGGGGGAACAACTCCAGACTTCTCAATTTGTGAACGGCACCATTAGTGATTTTTATTTCTTCGATTGGATCGCCCGCCCACCGACCATCCACCCAGACCCACCGTGCACGCTGAACTTCCTGCTCCACAACACTTAACTTTTCCGTCCAATAGCTTTGGAGGAGCTCTGGCCATATTGCATCACTCTGATGGTCCAGCTTCAACATGCTGTTCCAATAAGGCGAATCATTCAGAAGAGTGAAGTCAACCTTTTATGATTTTACGGTTTCCTTCTCTCTTTAGGTCCCTGGGAGTTTTCTGGATGATTCCCAGAGCATTTATTCCATTGGGTTACTGTGCAGGGGACCGGTCTGCTTTCTGACTAGTGTTAAGTCAATGTGTTGGGGCTGGTGAATCTCATTAACACTTAATACAGACTCAGCGTCATCAGTTTGATTTCTGCTTAGCGTCGTCATGCAGTTATACCTCCGTGGGTCAGTGATAGTGTTTGAATTTGCAGAGCAGTCCCCTAGAAATGATGTTCATATGCAGAAAATATGTTTTGAAGTAATGTTGCCCACTTTACGTTTTCTATCAACATACTGTAACTAGAAAATGCATTTCCTGCAGAAAATACTTGAAAAGCTGAATTGTTAAAGCTTAACATCACCCACTCTGTCATGCAATATACACTCCATTATAAGCACAGAAAAAGCCTGAATGAAACACTAAACTTAAACAGTGATAACACAAAAACTACAAGATAGCATGAAGCTAAACCATTTTCTAATAGCTAAAAGGTTTTGCGAACAGTTTAAAGTTTGAATGCTATCTGTAGGTAAAAGTATGTGGGAGGAGTAGCATTTCAAAGAGGAAGAAGCCTGAAGAGTATTTTGGGACATTGCTCCATTGACTTAAATGTAAAATAAAAATTGAAAAAAGCTTAATATTTAGTAGTAGTAGTATAAATAGCGGGGAAGAAGTTGAAGAAGTCCCATCATGTGCTTAAAAGGCTAATCATTTTGATATTTCAATGGTTTTTGTAACTGAAGTTAGAGGTTACCAAAGAATTTTGAAGAATAAAGAATCGGATTACAATAATGTGAATGCTTGCAGCATTCACACAATGAGGAAATGGTAATAACGTATCTGGCAAGTTGCAAAATGTAGATATTGAACGTACCAGTAAAGTGTTACCTGACAACCTATTTCATTTATTTTTTTTTTGGCCAAAACATCCAGTCTTACATAACAATATCTGCCCGTAATGGCCATGGCATTATTAAAGGTGCACTATGAGTTCCTGCATGGTCACTTCTGTTGACGTTCCAAGTAAATTTCAAACAAAACAGAGCAAGCTCGCCCCTCCCCCCATGTTTCCGTAACTGTCACGACTAACTGACTAATTGTCACTAACCCCCACCCCCTCCCCCAACCATTTTATCGGTGATTGGCTGGAACGTGGTTTGTTGTATTTTGGTGCACAGCCTGTGCCCCTAGTGTTTGTTTGACGTTTACGACCCCTTTGTTGTCTCCCGAGACCGGGCTTTTTCACAGTGTAGTCAGGGGGCAGGCAGCTAGCAGATCAAGGAGAGATGCCTACGATTTGAGACAAAAATTAAATTGCGTTGAAACCATGCAGGAACTCATAGTGCACCTTTAAACTTTTGCATGCTTATGTATAGGCACTAGCAGCACTCGATTGTGGTCTGGTTTAATACAGAAGAAGTCTGTAGAGACTTGAGACACAACTTGCTTATCTAACCGAAAACACAAGCTTTTGCTAACCAAAGTGCTTTTGGTGCCTAAACTTAACCACACGTGGGACTCAGCACGCGAAACCCCAGACTCTGGTGTCAGAGTTCCCACACATGTACTGTAAATATAGCATTTCATTCACTCAAAGAAAACATTGCCTCTAGACATAATCCAGCAATTACTTTTCTCATCACAACAAAATTGGGAAAACTGTTTAGTAATATATAACCATACTATCTAATATCTGGTTGTAATTTGTAATGTCTGTGCTTTGGTTCAAGCAACTTTCTTGTTATCCTGCAGAAGTCTTCAGTAGACCACTTGTATTGTTTGTCGTCTGTCTGTCTGTCTGTCTGTCTGTCTGTCTGTGAGGCCAATATCCACCAGGGTTTTATTTACGGCTCTGCACAGCCACAGTTCACCTCCACAGGTGTTTTCACTTATTGCACCTGATTGAAATCTCTTTTAAAGACTGTATGGGCGGGACTGTGCTTGATTGACACCTCCCTCACTTTCCTGTTGGCTTTGTGGCGCCTGTTAGGGCGGGATAAAATCACACCTTTATCATTCTTATTAGCACACGGCCTTCACATGATCTCAGCCTGAGTGGATGTCCAATCAGAAAGTAACTGGAAACACCTCTGTGGGTGTGAGGAGCATTACATTTAATTTCATAAAATGTTCGTCCGTAACCATAGTATTATTAGTACTTTTTAATCCAATATATATTGATTATTGTTTTATATCTGTTTTGATTGTGAATCGACCTTTACTCCTTTTTAGACCCACATGCATTTCTTTCTTTTTTTCTTTTTGTCTTGTTAAGATTTTCTTTTCTTTAGTTGCTTCTGTATTATTACCACAACTACTCACCACTTACCACTAATAATAATTAATTAATAGAGCAACAAAGCTGAAATTACCTCCCAGAATATCAGATGACACAAAACTGAAATTATTAGAAAGTAATTTTATTAGAAATAATGTGGTTAGGATTTAGGAACATCTCTGGTACCTTGATCTACAGTATTTAGCCTGTCTGCAGGATTTCATTTTAAATTCAACCTTTCTGAAGTCAGATCAGGATACTAAGAGATTGTATTTTTACCTAAAAACGTGACTCCACAAACTTTCAAATTTTCTCTCCAAAACAGAACCCATGGCATGATTATTGAGGCGAGGCTGCAGCTGACTAATATATATATATATATATATATATATATATATATATATATATATATATATATATATATATGTATATATATATATATATATATATATATATATATATATATATATATACCCGACAGGGTCCTGATCACCCTGTCGGGGTTGTATTTGCCATAACAACCGCTTTATTGGCACGATCCATCACTGACTTTGGTATAAATGTTGACACATGATGCCTTTCCCAACCCAATGAAATACTCACTTAGCATTTTCTCAAACTCAAAAAAATACTGAAATCCAATTCATTCTATGTACTATAATTGAATTTCACTGTTAACATAACTGCGTTAAAGCTTCAGTGTCTGTCGCTTTAGATTTAGCCTTAGTATGTTGTTCCTCTGCCCGCTCTGGTCTTGTTCTATCACTCAGGTGTTCATTGTATGACCACCAGCTGTATAATCTTGTGGTGTTTTCTGAAGTTGTGGCAGTGATCTGTTATCTCTGCTGCTGAAGCTCTCCACACTGTGACCTGAGCACCTAAAGGTGCTGCTACCACCCTTTCTGAGGTCACAGGAGGTGCAGTGTGCAGCAGGAGAACAGTGACCTCCACTGGTAGGCGATGAGAGGGATGTGTGATTGTGTGTGTGTGTGTGTGTGTGTGTGTGTGTGTGTGTGTGTGTGTGTGTGTGTGTGTGTGTGTGTGTGTGTGTGTGTGTGTGTGTGTGTGTGTGTGTGTGTGTGTGTGTGTGTGTGTGTTTGTGTGTGTGCATGCGTGCGTGTGTACAAGCCTGTAAGAACAGCTAATGCAGCAATAGATTTTTGTTGCTCGACCTGTGACCTGTTAAACGTGGATACAATCAAAAAGAAATACTGGTTCATTGTCAATTTCTAATTTATCTTCAGATACAAAATCTGCTCCTTGCTTAAGTTTAAAATGATTATGAATATCATGACACAAGGTCCTCAGTAAAGATTATACCAAACACGTGACAGAAGCTAGCAGTAATGGAAGGATGCAGTATTAATCTTTCCCAGGTGAACAACTTTTAGCTCACAAATGTCAACTTTTCAGGAACTTTTCGTGCTTCAGTTTTGGCATTATCCTAAAGGTTTGTAGATAATCTTGTGAGGTTGTGAAATGGTCTCTACTCGTGAAAGATGCAAACGACGATTACCAAGATGTTACAGTCTTGTTAAGTATTTACATGACTGAAGTACAATATTAAAATCTGGCTTTAAGTCTTTATTTTCCATTATCTTGAAACTTGAATGCGTAATCTTCAGTTTGCACTGTCATTTCTGTCTCCTAACAGGATATACATGTCGAGGTTGGATTAAATCCTCATCTGAGATCATGTATTTATTTATTTATCCATCTATTATTTTACATTACATTTATTGCACCAGATAAGTGAGCACAAAAGTATTAACATCAAAATGTATTTCAAGTTAAAGTACCTGGACAGTGTGGTCCCTTTCAGAGAGTTATATTCTTCGATAAATGATATTATTGGAATATTTATACTGATGCTTTAACATGTAAGCAGTATTTTAATGTTACAGCTGGTGAAAGTGGAGCATATTTTAACTTATTCATATACTGTTGGATAGTTTTATCTATAGCACAGTATCATTGTTTTATAAATTGATCATAGATTTGATTTGTAAAATCTTAATCTGTAAAGTAACTGGTAACTCCAGATGTCAGATAAATGTAGTGGAGTGCAAGTATAGTAGCATTATATTTAAATAGACAAGTAAAAGTGCAGTACTTATAAATGTACTTAGTTACTTTCCACCACTTAGAAAAGTAAACTAACTCCAAAAGTGGAGGATACAGTGATGTATTAGTTATTTTAATAAATATGTCCAGCTAAAGATGGCTCAAGAGCTACAAAAAGTGCCTCCACAACTTCTTTTATTGTTTGTTTTTACTTGCTGCTCTGATTGAGCTGAAATTCTTCTCTCCTTCAGTTTACATCCCAGATTGTTTTCTACTGAAGGCATGTTTGAAATCCCGAATCGTTTGCTTGACATTTTTCTGCCTGCAAATAAATAGCGTGTCTCCCCAGCAGCTCTGGAGTCAAGGGTTATTGCTGCTCGGTGTCAGTCATATTTAGCTTCTGCCCAATAGGAATCTGGTGACCTCTGCATATTTTGCACTCAGCGGGGTCATCGGCTGCGCCTCCGGGGAACCGTTCTGCTCTCCGTCTCCTCTCACGCTGGGAAGTGGAGTTCCCAAGCATTTCCCCCGACTGTGGATTAGAACAATCCCAAGTCATCGCCCAATCAGGAGACGGGACATCATGACGCATGGCCGGGACAATAGGAGGATACAGGCGCATGCTGTATGGATGCAAATACCCCCCTTTGTCATGCCGACAGGGTTAGATAAGTTGTTATACAGTGTAGTGTTGATATCCTGAATTTTATGTTGTGACACCTTCAGCCAGCTACTATAAACGATGACCCAAATCTGGAGCTCTAACCCTGATAATATATAAAATGTGTTGCCTGTGGATCAGATCCACGCAGAGTCACGCTATAAACTGACCACAGCTGAGCGTCTCTGCTGCCTGTGTGTCGTGACATCTGTTGAAATCATAGCTGTTTTTTAAGCAGGACCTTGTCCCGCCCTGTTTGCAGTTGCCGTGGCGACGGGTCCGTGTGCAGGAGGCAGAGAAGGGTTTGGTCCAAGCTCGCTGGGACTGAAGAGGAGGCGGCGGTTTGGACGGGATGGACCATATTCAGTTCCAGGGCTTTCCAGAACCTCCCAGGGGCTTCATTGAAATACAAGGAGGAGGAGGAGGTGGGACTTCCTGTTGGAACGTTACAGACCAACCGTGACCCCGCAGGAACTGCAACTTTTATTGTGGACAGAAGGTCTACAGTCACACTATAGCAATATCATGCGTATCTATTACAGAGGTTCTCCATCACGCAGCAGTGCTGTAACAGCCTGTCTCGTCTATTCTGAGCAATTTACTGCAATTTAAACCTGCTGTCAGAGGGTTGCCAGATTATTCTCTCCTCAAGTAACCTGTGACCGTTACCGACCTCTATTGGTGACCAATGGGAACTGCAACAGCATCCCATTAGCCAGGTTTCCATCTAGCGGCAACCTCTGGTGCCGAAAAATTAAGCAAATGCGGAAGTAGTCTCGCATTGCCAGACATATCTCCACGGCGCTTTCGAGTAAGCTCTGGCTACACCACACATACGTTCCAGAATAGGAGGGGGGAAAAAACGCTCTGGGTTGTTTGCATTTCTTTAAACCAATCAAAATCATCTTGGGCGGCGCTAAGCTCCGGATGCAGCGACGGTGGCTCTGCAAATTTCCAGCGGCAACTGAACAATCGCGGAAGTGGAACGTCGTCAACATAGACTAGGCACAACCAAGATGGCGACGTCCCGAAGCCGTCCACTTTGAGCTTTTATTTTGGCTCTTTTAGAAACCTATGGGTGACGAAGACAAAGACAGTTCTTTTAGCTCTGTTTTGGCCTCCACCAACACCAGAACAATAAATGTATCTTTAGCTGCTAAATGCTTCATTCAATTTACCAGCTGTAGTCTCTAACTTTGTCTGTCTGCCTGCTGCTGCTGAGCAGGTAGTGTAGAGTAGGTTTATAAGAGCTGTTAGCTGATACTGCTGCTGGACACAACAGTGATAAGAGCGGAAAACCAAAACAATTAACTGAAAGGGGCTAAAATGCTCCACATTGAGAAGAATGAGTTCTCTTACTGTGAATTTGATATGTCCTGTTGATTCATGTTTATTTTAGATGGTTAAACTGATGCACTTTTATGTTTCTGGTGCTCGCGGAAAGCCAAAGATACTCTTTACCGCAGGCGTCCATGTTTTTATGTCTTTGTGACATGGCAGTTGCTACGTGAACATTCGTTCTACAATCTACGGTTGCAACAGTGATTGCTTATATGTAGCACCGCTAAGCATGACAACTGGATAATGAGTAGCTTGCGAGGGTGTTGGATAGCATCTCGATGCTGCTGGCCAGAAAGGGAGAGCCAGAAACATCAGCACGGGAAAAGTAATCCGTGAGTCATTGGTGATGATAGACAATGGCATCAACTCCCTTCTCTTGCAGTTATTTTGTTAGATAAAAATGAAATTCATGAGCGATCGCACAACATGACTCGGTATTAAGATACAAAGAGCGAAGAGGAGAACAACACCTGGGAGCCCACAGTTGCATTAGTGCAGTTCATCATCCAGCAGGAAACAATAGGGATGTTGTCGGTCTGAAGCAACAGACTCACTCAGGCACCGGTGTGGGACGACGGCCACTTGGACCAGAGACAGTTTTCCATAAAACTGATTTATATTTACATTTTCCTGTACAAAGAAAAAAAAACAGATAATGTTCCTGTGAACAGAGAATAATCCCAAGGAAAAAAAATGTAAATGACAGGAAAAGAAGTGAAATAAGAGATATAGAAAGGGAACACTTTCACTGACATCCAGAGATGATAATGATTTTTCGCTACGAAACTGTCAGATCACACCACGTAACTGTTCGAAAGACTTATTATAAGTAAGGGAACGGAACTGAATAAGAAATCAACTGTAAAATCATTGTGTTTTGAAGAAAATAATGCACATTTGGACAAAGAGTACGATCTTTTTGAACCAAAAATTTGGGTTATTGCGATCTTGGCTTCGTTATCAATGTTCTGTAAACTGAATAAATAAACTCTAAATAAATAAACTCCATGGCTTAAATTCAGTTGGATGTTTTTGCAGCGTATTTCACAGCTATTTGCCAAGTGTACAAACAACAGCTGCGGCTGCTTATTTTGATTGTTTATCAATTCAAGAATATTCCAGGCCATTTGTCCAAAATTACACTGTACAAATACTAAATACAGAGAGAAGTTATATGTTGGTGAACATGACACATGGCCTCAGATATTATAGTGTCTTAGTAGAGAAGTTTGCCAGACCTTCCTCCACAGCGCTGCGGAGGAGGGTCTGGTGAGTCCACACAGCATTCTGGGATGGGAGAAAAACAGATGTTTTGAGCAACGGTGCCGCTACAAAATATCCTCGGGAAGGAACTTGTTTTGGTGGAACATGTGTACATTCAAAGGTTGTTTTAGTCGAGCAACAGAAAACTCAGATTGGACAGATAGTCTAGCTAGCTGTCTGGAGTTACCCTGCAGAGATCTGAGGAGCAGTTAACCATAGTCCTCAGAAATGGAGTAAAAAGGAGTTTAAAATGCCAACACAAAATAAGTGGAAGGTTCGGACATCCCGCCGAAAATAAGCGGCATCCGGCTGAATCTCCAGCAGCACCTGAACTATCCCGTTGATGAAACGTCGTTGATACAGACTACACGTTGGTGATTAACTGTAAAAGAAAAGAAAGTGATACATGTGATATTTTACAATCCAATGTGTCATTATTTAATAAATTGTGGATATTCTTATAATTACAAAAGCCCTATCTCCTAAAAATCATGTTCCCATACAAATAAATGCAACTAAATTCTCTAAATCCTTTCCAGTAAACGTAATTGAGAATTGTCCCGGATTACATCGTTTTTGCCGAATCACAAATTTGTTTCTAATCATAGTCCGGGTTTAAAGTTCACATACGGATGAGTTTGGAGTTGATGGATGGGTCAAACAAAAAGGGGAATTTCTACCAGGGATGGCTGTTTGTGTCCTGTGTAAAACCAAAAGTCAACTTTGACTTGTTTTAACTTACGCATGTAAGTTAACTTACCTAACATACATAACGTGAAATACGTTAGCCGGTAAGGGACGTACAGGACATACTGCTCCGCCTTTCGCATTTTCGCTGTCACATGATAAACTCACAGCTGCTGCTAATGCTGCTAATGGGTATCGTAGCTTCCCGGCCCGGCAAGTTTGAAGAAGGAAACACAGAGGACCACATGTATTCAAAATCCAAATTTCATTAACAGGAGTCTTCTTCTTCGCCCAGAAAAAAAAAAAAAAAAACATATTGAAAAGAGCAAGAGACCGACTTTTTGAAGCGTGAAGGCTACCGTAGCTGTAATACGTACTTTGAACTGCGTGGTGCGAGAGAGTTGATGGCGATATATGATCTCAACGCTAGATGGGAGAAATTCCCACACATTGGACCTTTAACTAATGTAACAATCAAACCTATTTTAAACCAAACCACATTCTTTTTCTAAACCAAACCACGTAGTTTTGTTTCAATTCACGTTATGTGTTTAAAACTATGACGTTTCACAACGTTCACCTGTGATTGGTACAGGGACCTGTAATCCCGGTAAAAACGTAATCTAGAATGCAGTTTAGTTTTCAGGAACGGAACTTTGTAGGAGACAGGGCTGATTACAAAACCCTGTTGTCTCAGATGATTGGGAGGCCCTACTGTACACCACGTGTTTGCATGATGTAAGAACACATTCACCATAAACCTTTTTTTGATCTTTGTTGCTTTTGAACATGCGATTGTCCCCGCACATGTTCTTTGAATTTTACAAGAGAGAATAAACATTTCAAAAAAGAGGATTTTTTATGGACAGCTTTTTGGAATCCTTCCCCTAACATAAACTGCAGTGTGCCGACAGCTGAAGGTTCACAGACAGCAGTGAAACTTTTCTTCTTGTCTTGACTGATCTGCAGTGAGCCTGGTATGGGCAACTTTTTAAAAATATTCTTTCAAATAGAGCTTTTTTTTTTTTTTTCACAGCAGACATTTAGACATGTAATAACAGTAACAGTGGCTCTGTTCTATTTAAACGTCCCAGTGAGCCATGACATTGACAGTGAGCTTGCATGCACAATACCAGGAAAATGAGTAATTAATTATATTATTTACACCTGTGCTTTTCTTTAAATGTCTTATGTGAGCAGGAAATATACTCAAATTAAAAATAGCATCATAATGCCTATAAGGTCATAATATAGAATTCAAGGTTCTTTATTGGTCATGTGCACAGCAATAACAGCAGAAGTCATTGGCAATGAAAATCTTAGGCTTCAAGCAACTCCAACAATGCTTATTAAATAACTAAAAAGAAAATTCTAAAAAAAAGTCAAAGTTAAATCTGAATCTAACCCCTATTTTCCACCGGCGTGTCTGCGATGCGTTCCGGAGGCGTCGTGACCCCCACGAGCAAGCGCAGCCATTCAAGTCAATGTTTGATAATCCACCAGCCGCACCACGGCGCGTCCCAGAAGGGTGCGTGAAGCGGCTCTCCGCTCCGCTTACGGCCCCCTGCACACTGCCTGCGTGGCGTGACCGTGGTCTTTCTGTTGCGTGTCAGTTGCGTGGCGGCTGCATGGCGTTACACATGTATGTTTCCCATTGATAAAATGAAATAATAGCGTGTTTTACTGCACTCCAGCAGCAGTATACTTCATGTTAAACATAAATATATACTGATTTGATTACAGCAAAGACAACGTCGGCAGTATTGACGGCAAAATAGGCTACAGAATATTTCGTTCTGTATTGACAGATGCAATATTTGAAAATCGATAATTATTTATTGCTATTTTTTTTTTAATTACATTTATGTCTGCATTTATGTCAAAACCTAGAGACTTTCAAACATCAACATGTCATTTGTTAAATGTATTTGTGTCATATAAACAAGAACATCTTTCGTATTCCATTTTGCCTGAAAAAATAGGTCCTATTTATAGCATGTACTTGTTTTCGGCGCGGCTGGAGCCTGTTAACATGGGGGCCGAAATAAAAACGGACACACGCTCACGCCACGCAGCCAGTGTGAAACGGGCCTAAGATACGCCCACAGGTCTATTTTCACGCGAGCCACGGGGCGTTCGGACTGCCGGGCAGGAAGTGAGACAGCGAGGCTACCCAGTCACTTTACCAAAAGACACCCCCCCCCCCAATATCGTATATGTCTCCTCTACAACACCACGGATGACGAGAGATTCATCGTCGAGGTGGAAAAACATATCATAACATAACGATATCACAGATCTTTTTTATCAGGACAACGCCAGAAAAGAGAAGGCATGGAGCGTAACTGTAGGAGTGTTTGGAGTGGAAGGTAGATACCTGCTTAAGTACTTTGTCTGTAAAGTGATGGTAGAGACAATAAAATGTCAATAAAAAGTCGGGCAGCAAGACGCTCCACTTCTGAGACACTCCCGGTGTGGAATGGCGCGTGGCGGAAAACGGAAAAAAAACCGGAACGCAGCCCAGACGTGCCCAGTGGAGAATCGGAGTTATACAAAACAAATAGTGCAAGCTAACATATAGGGCTAAAATATAGACCAATAAAATATAAATGAAGTAATTTATTGTCCTGCCAGACTGTGTTGCCAAAACTATGAAAATGTGAGCCAAATTTGAATTTGTAATAAACCAAAGTTATACTTTAAGACAATCCAATTGGAAAATTGATTAAACTAAAGAGTGTAAAAGTAGAATGGTCTTTGATTCCAACATTAGAAATGTTAAAAAAGTGCAGACGTTAGTGTAAATACTGTAACGATGTTCTGTGATCACACAGCTCCATTTTCCTTGTTAATGGAGTGTGTTACACAACCGGGCCGTGTTTATCTTACACCTGATTGAGCCTTTATAAGGCGCTGATTACAACCGACTAATTACACGATGCTGAGGGGGAGACAGAACACACACACACACACACACACACACACACACACACACATACAAACTTGTAGGAACACAGTTAAAAGACACACACAACTAAGAGGACACACAAGGACAGTGTTGGAAGCAGTACTCAGATCTTTTACTGAAGTAAAAGTAGCAATACTACTTTGTCAAATACTCTGTTACTTAAGTTACATTAAAAAAGTGCATATATAAATAAAAGTACAAAAGTATTAACAACTAAATGTACTTAAAGTAGTAAAAGTACTTGTTGGGCAGAATGGTCCCTTTCAGAGAGTTATATTATTATTATTAGATTATTCTTTGAACAAAGTATCATATTTTATAAATTGATCATATGTTTTGTTTGTAAAATATTTTTCTGTACAATAACTCTGGCTGTCAAATAAATGTAGTGGACTAAAAAGTATAAAGTAGCTTGAAATTAAAATGCTCAAGTAAAGTTAAAGTTACTCAAATACTTAAGTAAATGTACTTAGTTACGTCCCACCACAGGACACACACACATACACACACACACACACACACACACACACACACATTTGTTCACATAATAGCCTAAAAAGGTAACACACACGTACATTCTTGCAAAATGCATGAACACACACCAAAACACACCCTTGCAAAGATACACACAAAGTATCTACACACACTTAGGCGTGGGTATAAATACACAGATTCCCTGCCTCGTTCTCACGCCCACACAAACACTAACACACACATTCCTGGATTCCAGCTCGTGTCGGGTGTGTTTACATGCCACCATCACTTCGTGGTCTGGCGTGAGGCATCGAAAGTGATCAGAAATGGGACCAACAAAAGGCCCGGGCCAAGCCGGAGAGTAAATAAGTAATAAATCTATCCCACATCAGCGGAACGTTTCACTGTAAACACGCTCTTTTAAAAACGAGCACGATGTGGTGTCCCGTGAGGACGGGAAGATGGCCGACATTCCTGCTGCTCTCCACAAGAAAGAGCAGGCCATAGAAAAAGAGCTGCAAGTTTTGGCTGGTTCCTTTCGGAGCATCTGGTGGCTTTAATCACAACAAAGCACAATTAGTCAACGTCAGAGGAGATGGAGGCTTTTGTGCAGGACTTACAACGTGTGAGAAAGACAGAGAGAGAAAGAGCGGGTGTTTGTATCCTGCTGAAAATGTGTTTCCCTTTGGGCCCTGTTTAATGAAATTATAATGAGTAAATTAATATCCACAACACTGCAAACTGACAATTTTCTGACAGAAACAACGGATGTGTGTGGTTTATAATTTAAAAAACTAGAATCTACTTGAGTCACTTTAATCAAAGTTTGTGAAATGTCCCCCGTGGTGTTGAAATCAGTGTTGAAGGGGAATGATTTTTTTGGCAAACTAATGGACCTTCCCTGGTTTAATCTTCCATTTTCTCATTTCTTTATGGGATTTTTCCTGAAGATAATGCAACTGGATACAGTTGCTGAACTTAACCATTTTTCATTTTTCAAACAATAAAACATGCAAATATATTATGTTCCTATCAAAGCTGCATTCATTGATCTTGTTAGCGAGGAGGCAGCAGAAACAAGCAGAAAAGATCAAATCTGACACTTTATGAAGTTGTATTAGCAGATTTTATTATTTTGTAAGGGACCATGTGCAATATTAAATATTATTGTTACCATTTCTCTAGTCTATATCGATGACGTTCCACTTCCGGGATTCCCGGGATCCCTCTTTTTAGGCCGGATGTCCGTTACCTTCGGCTTTCTTTGTGTTGGCGTTCTAAACTCCGGTGGATTTCTGAGGACTATGGTTAACTGCTCCTCAGATCTCTGCAGGGTAAATCCAGACAGCTAGCTAGACTATCTGTCCAATCTGAGTTTTCTGTTGCACGACTAAAACAACTTTTGAACGTACACACGTTCCACCAAAACAAGTTCCTTCCAGAGGCTATTTTGCAGAGGCACCGTCATTCTGTCCGGGGCTTAGCGCCGCCCAACACAATTGTGATTGGTTTAAAGAAATGCCAATTAACCAGAGTATGTTTTTCTCCCATCCCGGACTGCTGTGTGGACTAGCCAGACCCTCCTCCGCAGCGCTGTGGAGGGAGGTCTGACAATGCGAGACTCATGTTTCTCCAATATTTACTCTCCTTGCCTGCTCCTTTTAGCTCTGTTTTTGCTCTCCAAGTGATACTTAGAGCTTTAGCAGCACCATTGCAACCATAAACAATACTGGCTTGGCCGTGTCATCCTCCCCCAGCTCCAACCTCACGTCAAAAATTGTCACATCCGGTTGCAAAAAAAAACAAGATGGCTAAACTCGAGGCTTCAAATGTAATGAATTTTCTCCCTACATAGTTTGCAAACAACATAAAACAATGTGAATCATTTTCTTGTAAAACTAGACAAAATAAGCCACGCTTTTTTGGGACTTTGGATGATGACTGTATTCATGGTGTGGTTTCAGACATACAGTAATTGTGTTTGTGTTTTTGCTCTCATTGCTCTTCTTCGAAAGAACTTTTTAATTTCTTAAAAAGCCTCTTAACATTCACTTGTTTTCTTCAGTTTTTCAAAGATCGTATAACTTTAACACTCATATTTTGTAGTTTTATAATTTTATAATAAAATATTGTCACTCCCCTGTTTTTCTCTCTATCTTTACGTCCTTTTGTCCGAGCAGATTTAAGAGGTCAAACAGCATAGTGATCATTTTACTGGTCAACATCAGGTCCATTTAATAGAGGAGCTGGGAATTCGGTGGGAGTTTGAAACTGATCCCTCTCTCCCTTGTAAAAGTTGCACACTTAACTGGACGCATGCGAGGAGGTGAAATGGATCGTAGCAGAGTGGGTGTGAAATATACGCACGGCTCTGGGCCACCTGGAGGTGCACTGTGACATCTCAGACACCGTGCAGGTCCCATGCACCACTGAGAGCTGGAGGAGAAATAACCCCAATAACTTCTACGGCTCAAATTAGCAGTGCGTTTTAAAAAGAGGCCTCCCACACAGCTATCACCACGTTTGCCACCGAAGACCCTAATTATCAGCTCCGAGAGCCACGAGTTCACTCCAAAGACTGAACCTCGTATGTCATCGGCAGGACGGACAGCCACGCCTCCTTCGTAAGAATGGCAACACTATCATAAAAGGCCTTGATGATATAAAACAAAGCTATTGGCTTTGACATGGGAGGAGATTTTTAGCTCATTTGGGGTTTTTAAAAAAAAAATAAAAAATGGGAACCAGTTCTGAATTGATCCTGTGCTTTATAGCCTGTTTCCCCCTTCTGCGCTAGGTCGCTGGATTTATTTCTGCCTTTGCACAGCAGGACATAAATCATCCTCGGACTTGCTTTCTTCTGCTCCGTTTTTCTTTTTCTGCCCCCCTCCTTCCTCTTTTTCTGCCCCTCTGAAGCGAGGGATGTGGCTGTCTGCAGGACAGAGTCGGGCTCTCTCCCCTCCGGAAGAATTAGGCCCGCAGACATTACCACATTGTATTTTGCGGCGCATAGTTTTTCAAAAGGGGGAACCAGTCCTGGCTCCACCACAGTCCCACTCCTGCGGGCCCCTCGGGCCTCTTTCCCTCACTCTCTAATTAGATTAGCCGGGTCCCCAATCTGGCAACCCGGCCTCCAATCTGGCAACATGGCTACCTTTGCGGCAGCGCAATATCTGTTCTTAAGAGCAGGAAATGACCTAAATGTTGGTCAGTATGGTATTCTGTTACGCTCAATGGTGTGCTGACAAAATGACTTGGGTAATGAAGACGTTCGAGGCGAAAGAGGAGAGCGACGGGAAAAGAAAATTTACAGCTGAGCTCTATGAAAAGTGCTGGGCCGACCGAAGGCTTGTGGTCGGGGGCAGCCATTTTGGGAGGAGAGCTGGCAGCTGAGGGAGCCATCGCAGGTCGGGTCAGTTCCAAAACTGCCAATTAGGCGCTCGGGGGCTGTTGCATATCAATAAATATCACCCGAGCATGTCGCTACCTAGAGGCCAACGCTTAATTTGCAATAAAAAAAAGCAAAAGTGGATCTTTCATTCAGGATAAATGCTGAAGTCACTGAAATATTACCGGCCACTTTCTGTCTCTCTCCTCTGTCTACTTCTGTACAAGTGTTTCAGCATCTTCAAGTGTCTCAGCAGAAGGCTGTAAAAAAAATAAAATCACAGGAAGTCATCAAGCCAACCCATGAAGCCATGAATTCAAAGCCAAAGTTTTGAACAGTTTAGGAGCCTGAGAGTCTTACAGGACACCGTATTTCTGTCAGTACGAATGCTTAACTGACTGCCAAAGAGATGATTAAGAAATATAAAGAAAACACAAAGTGAGTCTGTGCGTAAAAAAGAGAAGGGGGGAAAAAAGGCGTTAAAACTGAACGAGGACAGTCAAATGGTACAGAGCTTCCCGCAGCGAAACACATGTGCAGACAAGAGTAATCCAGCCATGCACTAAATTCCACAGCCAGCCATCTAGATGGGACGTGACAGTATAAAACAGAGGAGGACGTCTGGAGATTTCACTGACAGGAAGTGAGCGCGGTGAATGATTCGGCCTCATAAATCATTTTAGGGGGAAAGACGCAGGGAGCTTCCAGAACCCGGAGTCTTTTTCATGCACAACTGATGAGTTGATCCCTTAAAGGGTGCTGCTGAGAGCTGTGTGTGTGTGTGTGTGTGTGTGTGTGTGCGCGCATCGCAGCTCCCACACTATAACACAAATCAAGATGTTATGGCAGGTCGCGATGACTAACTTGCTGTTGTTGTGTTTGAGGTTTTCGTTGCGGAGAAAATAGTTACAATGCTTCACCGGGGCCCAGAGGGAGCTGAGGCTTGGGCCTGCTGAAGGGGGAGAGTCCTGAGTCAGGGAGACATGTTCATGGGAAAGATCAACTGGGGATTTGTCTCTACAGTGTACTTATTGTGTGTTTGTGTGTGTGTGTGTGTGTGTGTGTGTGTGTGTGTGTGTGTGTGTGTGTGTGTGTGTGAGAGAGAGAGAGAGAGAGAGAGAGAGAGAGAGAGGCAGCTGAGTTTGAGCATGTATTCACAGTAATTCAGATCATTTATTTTGGCATTCACATTTACACTCAGCTTCCATTTCTGCTCCCATAAACTGATCTTTTCGAAATATTATCTCATTGAAGAAGTTGGTCACATGTTCAGTTTTTTTTTTTTTAAACACTGGTATTGGCAACCTTCAAAGTCAAGTACTTTCATGGGGGCTGGAGGGTGATTGGATTCCCTGAAGAAGCTAATTCAGTGCAGGATCAGTGACATCTTTTGAATCGCTTCTATCACACATTTCCAACAGGTCTTATCAGTTTTATTATATTGTTTTATCTTATATCGTTGCTGGGTATTTTATTCTATTTGAATTTGTATGGTTGTTTTTGCCCCATTGCAGTCCTGCAATGTTTTAATTCTGAAAGTATTACATTTCTTGGCTCACATTCAACCAACAACGTTGAACAGTACAAGTTAGCAATCAAACACAACAAAGGCTGTCACTTGAATGGCGTTTTGAGCTAACGTTAGCAATCAAACAATCATAGTTTAATTCAGTATGACACGTTATGCCGTAAACCGTTTAAATCTGAGCATGCGCAACTAACGTCTGCGCTCAAACAGAGCCGGTCTGACACCTGTAACGTTAGCTCAAAACGCCATTCAAGTGACAGTCTTTGTTGTGTTTGATTGCTAACTTGTAGCCAGCAGTGAACGAACTTCATTGTAGGTCCATTTTTACTGTATTGACATGACAGAAGTCAACCGTTAGTATCTTGTAGGCTACTTGTCGCATGTGCAGCTCACATCTGCTCTCGTTGCAAAGTGACGCATGCGCGACTCTCAATCTGCACTCGACTCACATCAGGCAGTGTGTTTGTTGCAATGGAACGTTCTAAAGAGTGCAGCTCCGCCATCTTGGACTGAACGCAACACAACGTTCTATTGAGTTTCGCCTCTTGTTACTTCTCTACTCTTTGTTTGAAGGGTGGAGTTGAAACGGGTCACATGCGCAGATATGAAGAACATTTCATTTTGATTCAGTGATGATTTACAGTTTTACCAGGCTTCTTCAGCCACACTTTAGAGAGCCGCTTACTGTGCTCCATGGCTGCAACACAACAAGCACCTGGCCGCTATGGGTATGGTAGCGGTATGGTCGTTTTTAGACATTTTAATGCCGAAATGTTACATATTGTACCTTTAAGAAGTCATCTTTCGGGCAAGAAGGTGGTTGAAGGATTGAAAGAGGGAGGTGAGGTGTTTGCACTGTCGAGCAAGTCCTCCAAAACGTCAAACCTGAATTTTTAAAAGCTAATAGGCTACTTCTACTGTTCGTGCCTAACTGTGAACACTAGACTGACCACCACTGACAGCGAATTGCTAATCAAACATTTATTAATGAAGAAATGTTGTAGATCCTTACTTTACAGAAGTGTGTGTTCACTTGTGTGTGCCTCACTGTTTGTGTGGCTGTGAGCTGTAATGGATGGACGTCCTGTCTGGCCCGCTGGAGCTGGCCTTTGATTGATCGGCGCCAGAGGAGTGGAGGAGCAGAGGAGTGGAGGAGCAGAGGAGTGGAGGAGCAGAGGAGTGGAGGAGCAGAGGAGTGGAGGAGCAGAGGAGTGGAGGAGCGGAGGAAAGCAGCCAGGCTGGATGCAGAGAGGAGACGCTGAGCTCTGCTGACATGTCAGCGTCTGAATCACCAGCAGAGCTGCAACATGTTGCACCGATGGCCAACTCCACAGCTGCTTCCAACTAACTCCTCTTTCTCAGTTTCAGCTCGATTCAATGAACTTTATTGGCAACAAAGAGTCATATTTCACAATTCAAGATAAGACATCAGTGTTTTTGTACTAAATCTCATTTTCCTTTTTTTATCAGCTTCTATCAGCGAGGGGTTCAGTAGCTGAACCGTGCTTCTTTTTTTCTCTTTCTTTCTTTTTTTTCTTTCTTGCTCTATCCAACTTTTCTTTTTTCTTTCCATTTTTATGCTTCTCCCTCACTTCCATCCTTCTTCTTTCCTCCTTCCTTCCTTCCATTTTCTGCTACCTTTCTTCTGTATGTATGATTATTTTATTCACTTCTTCTCTCTTTCAATGTCTTCCTTCCTTTCCATTCCATTTATTTGCTTCATCCTCCCTTTTTCATTTCTTGCTTGTTTCCTTCTTTCTTATTTTTATGCTCCATTAATTTCTGTCTTTCTTTCTCACCTGTTTGTTTCCTTTCTTTCTCTTTCCTCAACCCTATCTTTTGTTATCTAATGACTTCCTTCCTATCTTCTTTCCATCCCTCACTTCCATTTTTTTTTTTATCCCTTCTTCCTTTCCTCATACATAATAAATGTTTTCCACAGTCTTTCTTCACCTTAACGCTCCAAACTGTCTTGTGTTATGTGCTTTTGGAACATCCTCCATTTATAAAGACTATTACAGCAAAAAGCACAAAGTCGAAAACTCAAACAGACACACATTCAAATTCAGATGAGTCATTCCCTCCTGTTCTCCACCGATGATGGAGCACCCATTAACCCACAGCACCCGGTCGCCTCCAAACACAAATAATCAGCTCTGATGTGTCCTCCCCGCGCCATAATTGTAGATAATTGTTGGACCTAATTTGGACCAACTCATCCTTGTACTAAACTCTCTATTACATCTAATCCACTTCTTTGGCAGCGGTAATGTAGACAAGGGTTGGATCTCAGTGCTGCTGAGTGAAGGAGTTTGCAGAGATTACAACACCAGAAAGCTTCTAATGTTAGACTTTTTTATGTAGAGGCGAAAAGTACTGTAATCGGGTACATTATTCAAGTGTATTTAAAAAAATCAGTTTTTTAGGAGGCTATTGTCATATCAGTATTACATTACAATGTTAAAGGAGATGAATCTACTGTACTGAATAATTTAGCCTCTTTTAGCTCATTATATTGGTTTTATTGTACATTTACTGTTCAAACAGTGGAATTGTGACTTCCGTGTCCGTCACCTGATGCCAATGGGGCCCAAAAAGACTTTTTTCCATTGACTTACTTGGCCAAAGAGACGTCTGTAAATCAATCTCTAGTGCGCCTGCTCTATGGGCCCCATAATGCGGAAGCAGCTCCGATCATCTGGGTAATTTTACATGTGGATGTTAAACTTTTTTGGCTTCATGCGCCACTAAGCAACTCTCATAGGAATGAACGGGGCTCTGCTTCGAACGCTGTATCCAGGTGTTATCATTCGATAGATATTATATTTGACACATTAGACTAGTGGCCAAAAATCAATGAATGCAGCTTTAAGTGCAGTATTGAGGTATATTACTTTGGCATTTATACTTTTAGAGACTTCTGCTTCCTACTTCTTCCATTAAGGCCCGGACACATAGAACCTATTATCGGCCGTTGGACAGTCTGGCGAGGTCAGTGACTTGAGTCTGTTCGGTGTGTTCCGTGCCGTCATCCGTCCGAGGGGCCGTCGGCCTTCATTTTGGCCGATTTGACATGTATAATCGGCGGGGCGTGCACTGCCGGCAGTCAGACTCCAATGACCCATCTGATTGGTAGAGTGCTAACCTGGAAACTGACTGACTAGAGTCTCTCAAAATCTGACGAAAATCTTTTAAACTGACCTTTGTTGATCTGAAATGAAGACAGATTCAGCAACTGCACGGCCTATTTCTCTCTTAAAATGTTCTCAGAAACAAGTTTCGGTGAACTATTTTAGTACAATATGATCGTATTCTGAACGAGCCGCTATGACAGTCTGTCTTTGAATTTCCAGAGAAACAATAGCCACGTGACGCGTTCGTCCAATCAGCTGCCGGTTTTCATTTTTGGGCAACAATACAGATTAGCGCCACCTGCTGTTATGGAGACGTATTACGTCTCGTGGGTTTGGTGTGTTCTGAGGCACTTTTTTGACAAACTCGGGGAGACTGATCAGTCCAACTGCCTTTTCTGCCGAGGGTCGGCCATCTGGTCAGTGTGTCAGCAGCTTATATGTCACAGAGAAATCCTTTTTACTTTTACTTTCTACATACTATGCATCCTTATTACTTTGTCTGGCGCTGTAGTTGGATATGGGTGTAAATATTTCCAATGTCTTTCTTTTGTTTTCTTTCTACCTTTCTTCTTTCATTCTTTACATGAATTAAAGTGGACATAAGGTTTGATCACACTCTAAAAAACTACTCTTCTTCAAAATTAAAACTTTTACTGTAGATTTTGGAAGTGCATGCATGTTACTGTGAATATTTGTTCACTTTAACATATGTAAACCATGCAAACCATGCAACCTCATGCAAGTCTCGATGCTCAGCAGCGGGCGGCACATCTTCACAACTTTGCCACTCAACACCAGTTGCTCGCCACACAGTTGAGGCCCACCGCAGCCCCACACCGTGGGCTCCGGGGCCCTTCCCAGGCTGCAGCGGGCACAAGAGGCTTCACCCTGGCTGGCTAGTCGACCGCCTGGATCTCCATTTTCAGCAGGTTGTTTCAGACGTAGCTGTCAGCGAGAGCCCTGCTGAGGCTCATTTATAAGGCGAGCCTCAGCTGTGTGTGGACCAGTGACAGCTCAAGAGGGGAGAAATGTGGAATTCATTTGGCCCATCGGGGACGGAGGAAATATGTGGGAGTGGGTACGGGGGCCGGAGAAGACAGAACAATAAGAAATAAATAATTTCTACAGTTGTTTGATATTTGAACATAACCATGCAAGACTGAATTCAAGTTTTCCCCTCCAGCTTACCTACTGGTGTTTTTGAAAACAACTGTGGAGATAATTTTGGATTTTGGGACACCAACTAACAAAATCATGGACAGAACATTGAAGAAACCAACGATTAAACATAGACTATATAATACATGAGAGGTATAGTAGTATTACAGGTATACCTGTATACTAACATTCTGTGTCAAGAATCTGTATTTTGTTTACATATTACATATGTATTTCTATTTCCGCTGCTATTTCAGTTTCAGTAAATAAATTTGAATCATGACATGATCATTTCTTAATTTTCTCTCGTTTCTGCTATATAATACTTGGTTTTATTGTAAATTTCCAAATAGTTCACCATACAACCAGTTTTATCTCCATAACCCCTACATTGAAAACCAAGACAAAACAATGTGCACATTGTTTAAAACAAAAGTTTAAATGTGAAGTAACTTCCACTGCAATGTAGGAGTCCTCACAAAGCTCCAAAAAAGATCAAATTATATTTGATCAGCTTACAAAAAGACTAAATCAATTAAGGGCAGATTCCACAAAAAAAATGTTTTGTTGATTTAATACCAAGTAGTAACATCAGTATACCAAACATTAAACCTTTCTTTACTTTTAATAACTTAATGTGTACTGTTTGATTTATTTTACCTAAACAGGTTTACTGCACACACACACACACACACACACACACACACACACACACACACACACACACACACACACACACACACACACACACCAGCAGCAGAGAAGCAAAGTCTCATGCTCATGTGTGTACAGAATGTGACCCAACGTGAAATGGATCGGTTGCTTTGATATTGACTGACACCACATACTGAAAACCCATAAAATCTGATTATATGTCAAGAAGCAACAGTCGAGAAATTCCTAAACTGATTTTTTTCTTAAGAGAAAAGATCAACTTTATGACAGGTGTTACAAATAATACACACAATGTTCTTATTTGAATGTAAGTTGTTTTTTTATGGTTTGTGCAGGTTGATCAGATGACTGCTGTATTTCAGTTGAAATCTCCCATTTTCTCCCCTCCCTTTCTTTTTTTTCATGTCTGCAATCTAGCACCTTGCAGCAACAGGAGTGTGTGTTCCCTCATTTTTTTATAAGATGACATTAACAAAAAAAGATATATGATAGACATAAACATTACTTACAAATATTGTTAAAGGCCCTGAACAACCACACAGGTGTTTCCAGTTAATCTATCAGATTAGCCCTCTTCCCTCGACTGTGTGGGTGCAGTATAGACTGATTGATTGACATCTTCCTGAGTCTCTGTTAGCTTGGTTGTTCCTGTTAGGTAAGGACAAATGGCAGCTTTATTATTCTTATTGGTAGGAAATATTTGTGATCTAATTAAATCCCATTCAAGCTCCGGCCCACTTACAACCTGAGCAGAGTCTAATCAGCCAGAATAACTGAAAATACCTGTGTGGGTGTTCAGAGGCTTTAATTTGCACACAATTTATAGGACCTGAAAAGTCATTTTGCATGTACTGTACACTTTTCTAAGACAAGATGTCACTACCCGATGTGAGTCGAGTGCAGATGTGACTTGCGCACGTTCAGATTTGAACGGTTTACGGCATAACGCCAAGGGATCCAGATCCGGCTGCATTGTGAAATCCATAAAATAATAAAGTTTTCTCATTACAAACAATAACAGAAGATGGAAATTATTTCAAAAACGTTTTAGCTAGCTATGATTGTTTGATTGCTAACGTTTTAACTATCTATGATTAGCGTTCGCACAAAACGCCATTCAAGTGACAGCCTTTGTTGTGTTTGACTGCTAACTTGTTGCCAACAGTGAACGAACTTCGTTATGTAGGTCAATTTGTATTGTATTTACATTACAGAAGTCTCTCATCAGCAGGTTCTTCTAGGCTACTTCAGCCTCTAATCTAGAACTGATGTCAGGGATCATGCCGTGAAAATGTGATGCCTTACACTAAATAATAAATTACTGCTATGTAATGTTAGCCTAGAAATCTAGACGCACCCTAGCGGCAGCAAATTTTATTTGCAGCCAGGGGGGGTCTAGGCAATCTCCGTTGGCTTGCGAGCTGGAAAAACCAAACTCTAGTCAGGCCAATCACATTGTGTATAGAGTTGGTGGGCGGGGCTTATAGCTGCTGCTGCTGGGAACAGCGGTCTTCTGGAAGACTTGGAGTTAAGATTTTCTTTGAGGAAAAGAACAAAGAACGGCACTGAAGTCGTTCTTAAAAAAGGAAGATGTGTTCGGAGTTTTGCCGACCGGATACGGCAAAAGTTTAATCTATTAACTAGCTCCGCTACCTTCTTCGTTGCTCTGCCTGGTTGTAACGCTATCCTATTACGTGCAAAGAGAATTTGAAAGACAACCGTTTATCCCAACCCTTGGATTGAGCCCTGTCAGTGGTGAGTCCCCAGACCCAACATCTGGATGTGAGTCTGGCTTGTCAGGCTAATGTAACGTACCTATGTCATTATTCTGTGGTTAACAGCAAAACAGATCTGCGTCTGTCGCAAAGTGAAGCATGCGCAACTCACATCTGCACTTGACTCACATCAGGTAGTGACACAAGGCAAGGCAAGGCATGGCAGCTTTGTTTGTATAGCACATTTCAGCAACAGGGCAATTCAAAGTGCTTTACATAAAACATTAAAGAGCAGTTACAAACTGAGAGTTGCGGCAGACCTGCAGTTTTCTGGAAGTTTGTTCCAGATATGTGGAGCATAAAAACTGAACGCTGCTTCTTCCCTGTTTAGTTCTGACTCTGGGGACAACAAGTAGACCTGTACCAGACGACATTAGAGGTCTGAATGAAATGTATTTTGGCCCTAAACAGTTTAGTGATTTATAAAGCAGCAAGAGTATTTTGAAATCAATTCTTTGAGGGACAGGAAGCCAGTGTAGAGACTTCAGAACAGGAATGATGTGATCCACTTTCTTGGTTTTAGTGAGGCCTCGAGCAGCAGCGTTCTGAATCAGCTGCAGCTGTCTGATTGGTTTTTTAGGGAGACCTGTAAAGACACCGTTTACAGTAGTCGAGTCTACTGAAGATAAAAGCATGGACAAGTTTTTCCAAATCCTGCTGAGACATAAGTCCCAGCTAAACTCAAACCGGGATGTTAGGGAGCACATGAAGGCAGCATAAAACCTGATCTGGTCAGTAAATGTACCCATGTATCACAGACTACTGAGGTTCTTCACTTTTCCAGCAATTTAGGTGCTTTTCTCAACATCTTCATAGTGTTGGATGCTCAGCAAGAGGAGCATGTGTCATTAAATTACCCTTCTTGGATTTTCCCACACTGACTTGGTCTCTAAACCTCCTCCAGACCACCAAAATCACAGTTTAACCCCCCAAATTCTGTATAAACTAATTTCTCCACAAACTGACATCACTCCCAACATGTTTACACTGCAGCTTCTCTGCACTATGACCGTTCCAACATCCATCTGTTGTCGTAGTCTGATGAAGCTTTAGGGTAGATGCTTAATCGGAATTTTACAGCACCCTTTATTGCAGCAATTGTGGCTGTATGTGAGACACCAAATGCGCATACAGTTGCTTAGATTTTAGTGGTTAAGACTCTTGAGCATTTGTTTTAAATCCAGCATGAAATTCAAAAGTAATGTCCACCAGATGGCACTATATGTTCCCGTCTGAATTCAGGTGCCATTTGTTGGCCGCTCTAATCCCGAGAGACTTCCAGTGCTGCAAACATTTATGTTTTCATTGTTAGCATTGGTGGGAATCCATGGAAATCCAACCCTGACATCATTTGTGCTACAGCAACACAAACAGACTCTCAATCCCATTGATGTCCAACAAAATCAGAGTGAGCTTCATGCTGCAGGATACCAGACAATGTGGGCTCGCGATGACTTCATGAGGGTCACATTCCTGAACACCTTCCCTCCTGTATTCATGGGCCACCTTATTGTACTTGGCATTCCCACCTCACGGAGCTTCCTGACCCATCCAAAGTCCTCATATTCTTCGTCTGCTCTTTTTAACCTCCAGGCTGTGTTTGTTTTGTAGTCTCCAGGAAGAAGTGCTTTCTTTTGGTTTCTCTCAGTGTGTTAGGCGTTGCTGGCGTGGACGTGCCGCTTTTATTGTGATCCAGATTCGGAAATCCTTCGGTCAGGATGAACTTGGACGCTGGAATCTAAATTTAGGGATGTCACATTCATTTAAAACCCAGGAAAAGTGCATTTAATGTGTATCTATGGAAAGGCAAACACACACACACACACACACACACACACACACACACACACACACACACACACACACACACACTCTAAGGCTGTAATCAGAGCTGTGGCAGGCTGGCCGGGGTGACGACGTGCCGTCTGAGCCTGGCAGACCTACAGACAGTCAAACTGTGGCATCTGGCTTTGGTCTCGCTCCCTGCAGCACCAGCTGTGGCGCTATCTAAACAGGACCTGGGTCTGAGGTATCAGCCAAGGCCCGTGGCTCTGGTTAGCTTTAAGCTAGCTTGGCCCCCAGACAGAAGACATTACAGCAGCTACAACAACCAGGACTGAACCATCTGGCAGCACCTACAACCACAGCATTTCAGGGTTAATCACAGGTTTAGGAAATGAAGAAGGTAATACGTTTGTACGTCCAAGAGAATTTCAAATTGGTGCTTTGTCTTGGAAGGATGACAATCATAGGTCAGAGGGTTTTGTATGCTTTTATATGAGATTTGACAGTGGAGAGATGACCTCTCTGTTCCCTGTCATTTGGGAGAATATCTTCAAAAGACTAAATGTGGATCAATAGTAAAGAAATTGGAGCGAGAGCTGAACCCTGGGGGTAACATAATTAATTGGGAGACAGTTTGGGTCAACATTTCCCACTGTTATATATATATATATATATATATATATATATATATATATATATATATATATATATATATATATATAAAATGTAGAATAAACTGTTATGGGCAGATATGAATCAATACAATATATAAGTCTGCTAAATAGTCCAGATAAGTACAATCAAGGCAATAGTGAGAATATAAACAGCTGGAGGTATGATATAAATACAGTGTATATAGGTCATATATATACAGTGTGGGCAGTAGTATAAATATAAATATGCATTGGTATGTGAGTGCATAGCCTATATAACAATTACAACTTAGAAATGAAAACTATAATGTCTACCTTGTTCTAGGTTTTGTTCCTTATTAACAGCTGTTAAATAAGCAATACAACTTTAATTGTTGTTTGAACGTGTATTTTTGCAAAAAAGCAAAAAAATATATGTACATGCATATATATATTATATTTCTCTTTCTGTAATTATCTTACGTCTTTTAAAGTGTATTGATAAACAAACTAAACTTACTTCCATACATGAAAAATAGAATAGATAAAGCCTAATTTGGGCTATTGTTTCTAGCCCCACTCCCCCACCGAAGTATTTAAAGTACAGTTAATGATTTGTATTTTACATCCTTTCACTAACATAATAATCAGTGTAGTTACACCACATACCACCCCAACAAAAGTAAAAGAAAATGTCTGTTTCAGCATCATAAGAAGCTTCCATCTTACCAAAACACTATCCAAAATCTGCCAAAGTAGCAGGTACACTTAGCAGGTAAAGCCCTTGTATAGACAAATCCAATATGGCCCTCTAGTGGAGAAAGAATGTACACCTCATCATACCAGATGTATTAACCGTGATGTCCACCAGGTGTCCCTGTACTCAAAGAAATACACCATGCATCATCTTCACCACTGCCTCACATGTGATCATTAATCCAGACATCAGTTAATATATTGATAAAGGTCTTCCATCCAGACTTTTCTCTCCTCCAGGTAATCAGTGATTTGGCCGACTCTCCAACAGTTACAGTCTCCATGGTAACCTGAAACCGGTCTTTTCATGAGTTTATGTGCCGGTCGAAAACACCTGAAACACCTGAGCCTCCCTCAGTTTCATCCTCTTGCTCTCAGGTGTTCCTGTCTTTAGAAAACAAAAAGGAAACATCCATTTTTCACAAATTCTGCCACAAATTCTCACTAGAGCACCACACGTGGATGAATCCGCGATCTAAACTAGTCCCTAACAAATGCCCCTATTTCCTCTTTTTTGCTAAAAAACTATAATGACCAGCTGTTACAGGAAATTACTGAACCCTTTAAAAAAAATCTAACTATATCTTTTTGCCCCACATTTTAAAGATTTAGAAGTGTGTAGAAGTGAATGGGCACAGACAGGATAGGAGAGTCAGAAGGTATTTGAAGACAAGCATCCACCAAATCTAAAGTCAAATCTTTTTTTTTTTTAAGATTATGTTTTGGGGCTTTTCTGCCTTTAATTTGTTTTTTTTTTAAAAAAAAAAAAAGATAAAGAAAGTGGAGGAAGCATTTAGATGGGTAACAAATTAAAAAGGAAAATCCTGCAGCGGTGCAGGTTCGAGTCCGGCCTGCTGCCCTTTCATCCCCCATCTTGCTCCCCCTTTCCTGTCCATCCACTGTGTCTATACAATAAAGGGGGGAAAAGCCCCCAAAAAATAGTGTTAAAAAAGGAAATCCTGAATTAATGAATAAAAACACAACAAATGTAAATGCTTGTATACATTTTACACTATTAGTTTGTTGTAGCGCACATCATCTGCCACTGAGGGTTACAATCTCCAGAGAAATCCCTGAAATATAAGCGTATGCTGTGAGGAGTTCATTACAGAAATCTGGAGATGCCCGAGGCGGCTCTCTATCAACAGTTGGAATTCCACTGAGCTGCAGAGGACGGAGAAACGGAGGAAACTGGAGATGCCCTGGAAGTGTGAGAGGTGTACACAAAGCGACGAGGCCTTTGTGGCATTCTTAGGAATGTTCCGGCATCAACACTTTTAAAGACTCTTTGATGTGCACGACTGCTTCCCTCCCCGCCCTTTCCTGTGACAAATACACCATCACCTGTACGGACACACTCAACGCAAAGTTGAATGTTTTATAATATTCACAGTCATTTGCTTGTGCTTCATCAGAGATACAACATTACAGAGTGCACTTTTGTTGTCATTTAACTCCCCTTTTACATTACAGAGGAAATATATTACACCTTTTACTCCGCTATCTCTCTCACTGCTGCAATCAATAGCTATTCTGCAAATTAAGACATGAGATGAATGTTGCTATTGTTGGTGCATTTGGGGCATGATCTAAATTAGATTTTAACCAAAAAGAGCCAAATCCAAGAAGATTTCTAAGTAGATATACCGTATATAAGTGTATAGGCCAGGTGTTTCACAGGTCAGGTAATAACTGAATGGCTGGAGCACTCTGACAGGATGGCAGCGTGAACGATCTGGCCAAGAGGGGCTGACAGCTGCCCTCTGGATTTATGGAACGAGGCTGATTGAGGTAAAGAGGGTCAGCTGTGCAGACAGGTGAGCAGCCAGGTGATCTCCAGAGGAGAGAATGACTGGAAAAAGTCCTGAGTCTCGTTTCCCAAAAGCATCTCAAGTTAAGAATAATTGGAAAATCCATCTTACGAACCTGTCTTAAGCTTAAGAAGTGTATATCAAGCCCAGAGCACAAACATTTGAAGAAAAAAAAGTTTTTGGACAAAATGTTTATGAGAGACTCAAACAGCAATCACATTTTAGATATCAGACGCTGTAATGAGGAAATGCGTGTTTTACTTGATAGATGTCTTAAATGAGGTAAGCAGTTAAAACAGGTTAGAAATTAATTGTCTTGTCAATGGACTTGTTTTATTGTGGACTCTTGTCAATTTATAGACCTTTTTCACGGCAGACATGTTGACTTGTCATAGTAGGAAAAGCACAGCTGAAATTGATAACCTTAACAATGGCTCAATTCCATCAAGTGTTCCAGTAAGCTATTTCAGTGAGTCAGCATGCATAATACCAGGGTCTTTCCTAAGTGGAATGCAGCCATCATTAGTGATTTTGAATACACCTATGCTTTTCCTATTATGACATGTCAACATGTCTGCCGTGAAAAAGGTCTACAGCCTGGAAATCCAGACCCAAATCTTAAAGATTAAAGGGGTGGTTCAGAATTTTGGACATATGACCTCATTGTCAAGTTAGCCAGTGTGTTATTTATCAGTGGAGACAGTCTTCAACACTTTACATCCAGTCCTTCCAGTTGCAGAGTTCACTGGTGCTAGGCTAGCGCAAGTCAACAGTATCTGCTAGCCTGCCGTTAAAAGCAGTATTACACACTCCACAGTACACCCGAGGCAAATCAATTATAACGCCAGACTCCTGGCGTTATAATTGAATTCTGAACCACGCCTTTAAGGGTCTGGCATTGAGTAATGAAAATGGCCCAACTCGAGGGGGCGGCACCAACCATGCATTTGAAAATCTCACTGCACGCAATTGGATAACACTACGACCAATCACAACAATACACGGGGTGACGTATCCAGAGCCCCATAAACTTAGCTACCGGTGGAGCGAACTGGTAGATTCAACTGTTTAGCTCGCCTCTGGCCCGCCTATATCAGATACTTTGATGTGATTGGTGCAGCTCGGCTACAAGGGCATAGTTAACGAACATCATTACTGAATGCCAGAGTGACTCGCTGAGCAAACTCAAATTGTGCTCTCGCAAGAACTATGGATTCCCAGGGTAGTCGACTTAATGAAAAGAGTTCAAATTTAAAAAATGTTAGATAAGCTTCTGAAAACAGCAAAAATTATTTGATTTTAAAAACATTTCAGCATTAAACACGTTTGATAAAATAAAAAAAAAGTGATATCTTCTTATCAACCAAACAGTGGAAATCTTTTACTACTTTAACTAGGAGGAGGGATAAAGTGCCCCCTGAAGCCTCCTCAGATTAAAGCCTGATGGCCTCCAGTGATCCAGCCTCTCTATGTGTTTGACAGTTGGAGCTTCCCATTTTAACTTCTGGAATATAAAAGCATGACACACATGTACCCAGGAGACACCGTCGCTTTCTCTCCTCTGCGAAACGTCACAGGGTCTGGTGGTATTAGAGCTGCTTCACTGACGCGTGAGCTCGCCGACAGACAACCAGACTTGCACATAAACTTTAGTCACATTCTTTTCTTAAAACATTGGGTAACACTTTACTTGAAGGTATCTACATAAGAGTGACATGACACTGTCATGACACATGAACCTTAACCCTAATTCTAACCCTAACCCTAACTTGTCATGACAAAAACCGAATGACCTTTACTAAAAGAAGCATAAACGTTTGACTTGTTTATAATGTTTATGACACGTTCATGACAGTGTCATGTCACTCTTATGTAGATACCCTCAAGTAAAGTGTAACCAAACATTGATTACAGATCTATTTCTTCCAAAACCACCTGAATGTACGATGTGAATGTACGGTGGTGTGTGTGTATGCTGGTCTGATCTGGTCAATGGTAAAATTGGATTATCTTTGAATGTTATTTTCAGAAATAAGAACTTGTACAGTAGAGTATGGAAAGAACATCTTTATTATGCCATATTGGTTTTAAATGAGCAGTTTTAATGGAGTACAAAAATATAAGCACCCTCTTATTACATATTAGTGTTTCAGTCATGAGCAGCTTTATCCAGTGATAAAAGCAGTGGTTATGATGACACAATAGAGTAGTTGAACTGATATAGCGCTCCAAATGCTTCTCAATCAATCAATCAGTCACCAAGTTGCTTTGTACAGGTCGCATTACATCTTACTGCGACCTATACAAAGCTAATTTGTCCTTTTCTGATTGACCCCTCTGTGTATATTATACATGATTGTATGGGTGTTGCGGTGTGCATTGCTGTGTCTCCAAAGCAAGAAAGTTTGACCTCCAATACATGAGGGCTTTCAATTCTGAAAAATGCCATCGCACTAATTTGATGAAAAACAACAACATACAAACAAATCAAAACAAAAGAAAAGAAACATGTAGCAGCTTTAAAATGTGTTCAGTCAAACATTTTAAATATTAATACTTCATACAACTCTTCATTAGTGTCATGACTGCAGATGTGGGGAGCTTTTTGTTTTTGTAAATAATGTGGATTGTGGATTCCATTGAAAAACGCTGGCCAATTTACCATCCAAACACAATTTTTAGAATAGATTGATTGATTATAGTAAAAAGCAGCTTAATCACCGCCACAACCAAAATGTCTGACAACATTATGGAAAGGATTTCTAAGGAGGTCGACCTTTCTAAGATCCAAACAGAAAAACCGCCGAAAAATTACATTCGCTTAACCCACCAAACTCCATGTAAATAAACAGTTATTTTTGCATCATAAAATGCACTTCATTCAAAGTCGACAGAAAAAAAATTAAACTATGAAAAGCCGTTTTGGGTCGTATTTCCACTTTTCCAACCATCACAACTCTAGTTTTGGTTGAAATAAACACATAGTTTACCGATCTACATGTAGGGATGGGCATCGTTTGGATTTTAACATTCCGATTCCAATTCCGATTCTTCCTTTCGATTCCGGTTCTTATCGATTCTCGATTCCGAATCTTTGAAGGGTGGAGTTGAAACGGGTCACATGCCTACTTTTGCAAATAAGTGGAAAGTTTTATTTTAATTCAAAGGTGGGTTGCAGTTTTACAGCTTTTTCAACGTAAAATAAAGCCAGACTAGAGCACCACTTACCGTGCTCCATGGCTGCAACACAACAAGCACCTGGCTGCTACGGAAACCCAAACTTGCGCATGTTAAATTAGGAAGTGATGATCGGATTTCAAACCAAATCCTCCAAACGATTCCAAAACGATTCCAATACAGAAACGATTCCGATGGAATCGTAATTTTTGAAACGATTCCGATTAGGAATCGGTTCTCGATGCCCAACCCTATTTACATGTGAAAATATGTTGGCCCTATGAAGGCTAAAAGTCTTGCTTTTTTAAATGGAGTCTGGTGGGTTTAGCGCTAGCGACTTCAGAGCTGTTTCTGGTTAAACCAAAAGGTCTCAAAGAGGTTTTAAAGGTCTATCTCTGAAGGGATCATTTCCATAATGTTGTCAGACACTTAGAATATTAATCTGAGCCTGTCAGTGGCAAAACAAGCACTTTTGTGAAGGTAAATACAAGCTGGACAATTGCCCTATTAACTTACATTGTAGCTTGTTTCTCCGCTGCCGACTACAGTGATCTCGCTTAAAACTGGACCAATGTCAAAGATTGTTGTTCCCATCAGTCACTTAGACACAAACACATAGGAAAATAGGGTCCAGGTTGACAAAAACTGTAGTTAACCTGTAAGTTTGCGAAACTTTTTGTGTTTGTTTGTTTTTCCCCAGGCTGGGAGGATTCAATGAAAGATGCTACGGAGTTGCATGATGGGAAGTGTAGGATTATGGATTTCTGGAGCTTAGCTTCAAGTCAGGGCTCTTGAAAGTCCCCACACTTTGGAAGTGCAGTACTTAATATTGGGAGTAGTCCTTTAAGTTTGCATTAATTGATAAAGAGAGGTACTGTCTCATCAGTTCACAAGTCACGCTGGGGGGTTCTGTTGGTTTCTGCTTCCCTTCATGCCTGCAGAAGCTGTCCCACCAGGGCGGGGCTCCTCTCCCGGATCAGGGCTGACGTGATCTCGGCGACCCTCAACACTGACTTCTCCCATCGCTCGGTGTCCTGAGAGACAGAGACAGAGAGAGAGGGGGAGAGAGAGAGAGAGAGAGAGAGAGAGAGAGAGAGAGAGAGAGAGAGAGAGAGAGAGAGGGGAAGAGGAGGAGAGTCAGGGATGTCATTTGTTAAACAACGTGAAATTACAGACAGACACTGGTCATGTGAGCTCAGTAGTAGAAGAGCCTGCAATAACAAACTAAGACATCCCCACTGGAGTCCGGATCGGGCCGCATTTTTCTGTCCGAGCCCGGCCCGAGCCTGACAGGCATTAACATATTTATGTCTGAACCCGACACAGTTAAAATCTCATTTTTTCCTCATATTAATGACACATGTACGTTTGTTTGTGTGGAAATTCCGCTTTTATTAAACAACTGTATGAAGGCATTCGGAAATGTCAACAGATGAGCGCACGGGGCAACAAGCACAGATTATAAGCTGTTTTAAATAAAAGTTGTTCAATGCCTTATCGCGCTGATGTGACCGAGCCCGACCAGAAGCCGAACATCATTTCTAAATATTTGTCCAAACCGTAGGGGTCGGGTATCCATCCTCTAATCCCCACGCAGATTCACATTCGTTCGCGTTTATCTTTCCTCCCACTGGTCACCCCTGTGTCTGAGTCATCCGAATGTTTGTGCACCAGCGGGACTGCCAGCAGCATCCAGTTAGCGTTAGCAGCCAGTTCAAATCAGCGGGAAACAAAGTTAAACCACGTTGTTCTACTTGTAGTAGTAGTAGTAGTAGTAGTAGTAGTAGTAGTAGTGGTAGCAAAAGTAAGGAACAGGGATCTCATTTATAAATGTGGCGTACGCACAAAACGGGGCTGAAAATGTGCGTACGCCACTTCCCACGCAAAGTTTGTGATTTCTAAAAAAAAACTTGACGGGAGAATGTGCGGTCCTCCACGCAAACTCTGACCCATGCGTACGCACATTTTGGAGACAAAATAGGAATTGGCGACGCAGATGGTGAGGTGGTGAACTGAAGTCAGACTGCAGAAAGTACATGTAGGAATAACGATTAGGCTACTCTTAATATGTTTAAGTATTAATGCCTCACGCACATTTCTTCACACCATATCATGAAGATTGTACAGAGTGATAATTGAGTGATAATTGAGTGATAATTGTTCCATAAACACCTTCAACTCAAATCTTAAATAGAAATGTATTCTTAATATTTAATCGGTGCTGTCTCACCGTCACATTGTCCGATACGGAGCGCAGGAGGAGGAGATGGCCCGACTGCATGGAATACAGGATATCATCAAATACCCTAGCATTAGATAATGGCAGAACACAGTGTAAATAACTAAATATCTGTCTTTAAAACTGTGCATATATCATCAAATGTCAAAGTCTGGAAATACAGCCGTTAAGCTCTCGCGCAATCGTTACGCTCTATGTCCTCGTTATCGGTCCGAACTTTAATACTGTTAGTGACAAAACCTGCATGAAGAAAAGTGTGTTTGCCTATTACACTTTCTTTCGTCTTCAAATTGTATCTCGGGGTGGGGGATACCACTAGTTGATGCTGTGATTTTAGGTGTTAATCACTAATTGTTGTAGGCTAAACATATAAATACTGCAGTGAACCAGTGCGTAATGCTGCATGATGGCCCTGCAGGAGGACAGCAATGGAAGAATCAGGAAAAAAAGAGACTTCAGGGACCATGACGATGACTTGCTCATATGCCGATTTAAATTCCCTCATGTAGCTGTAATAGTAATATAGCTGCGCTCTTGGATCTATGTACTGCATTGGGTCCAGTAGAGAGGGCAACGCGCCGGAACCGTGCCATCCCGGTCCAAATATAGGTCCTCGCCACTCTGGGTGAAACCGGCTGTTTCCAGAGGGAAATGTCAGACAGCTAAGTGTTTTTTTAAAATAAATATTATACATAATCTTCAACTTCATCAATAAGGCTTGTTTGAATATAATATATAGTTCTGTTAAATCTTATTATATACGTCTGGTATATCGAGGTTTCTTTTTTGTTTGTTTGTTTGTTTTCTCTGCCAGTCGTCATGATTCGGCATGTTTCGGTGTAACAAAGAACAGCTGCCAGGGTCATTAACATACTGATCAGCATTCACGAGGTGCTTTACATTGACTATTTATGGTTAAAAATGGGCGTGTACAGGGCGGGATAAGAGGTTGATCCATGTACGCACACTTGTAGTCAATCTGTGATTTAAAAAGGGAACATTGCTTACAGGTGTGTGTACGCACGGTTTTATAAATCTGACTTTTTTTCGGCGTACGCCAATTTGGGCTTTTGGGCGTACGTACACTTATAGTAAGGATCCTACGCACAGTTTTATAAATGAGACCCCTGGCCTGTTAGGAACGAGTTACACCACTGATGGTTTACAGTGGTGGAAGAAAGACTTAAGACCTTTTACTTCAATAAAAGGCATTACCACAGTGTTGTCACAGGTAAATAAAAAATCCTGCATTTAAACTTCTACTTGAGTAAAAGTATTAGCACACAACTATACTTAGAGTACCAAAAGTAAAATGTACTCGCAGAATGGCCCATTTCAGAATCATTTATATAATAATACTTGATAATAATTAGTGATGCATTATTGTGTTCATCACTTCAATGTTGCAGCTGGAAAAGGGACATTTTAACTACTACCTATAATCATGTATTAGTTAATTCATATTTTATATTAATAATTTAAATTCTGCAAAGTAACCTTAATAGATGTAGTGGAGTAAAAAGTGCAGTTACTTGCCTCTGAAGTGTAGTGGAGTACAAGTATAAAGAAGCAGAAAATGGAAATACCCAAGAACCTTTGAAATTGTACTTAAGTACATTATTTAAACCGTCCAGTACATGTTCTTAATTACTTTCAACCGCCGATGGTTTGGCTTCACTCTGAGCTACACGGACATCTCTGAGAAACAGTAGGAAAGGAAGAAAAGGAAAGGAAAAGGAAGTGGGCAAGGTTCCAGATTTAGCACCAGCTGCCTCTTTACAAATGACGACACTCAGGAAAATATCCTGGATTCGGATGTTGCCACAAAGATGCTCCTGATGGGAGGAAAGTCCCGTGCCATTCGGCTGTGAGGTCAAATAAACGCAGAACGCACTGAATTCACCACACGTCATTTGATTGTAAGAATCACAAAATCTGGTGGCGGATTTTTTTCGTGACTCCCATGTGTCTTTACAGACGGGAGCAATTTTCCGAAGGAGAAAAGAAAAAAAAAAAAACGCCACAGAATTAACTTTCTTTTTCCACAAATTTGTGTAAATGTCGAGTCCTCTGAAGCTTGTGAACCAATAAGGCCTACTCTGAGATTTATGGTGCATGATATTGGACAGAACTACGCTCAACCACACGTAAAACAAAAGGAGACCATACATTCTCTCATTCTCTCAGTCTGTTTCTTTTATGGGCTAACTCCACTGTTGTGGTTGTTTTGCTTTCGTGATTCCCCTCTTATGTATCTCTTTCTTCTTCTTTTTATTCTCTGCAGACCGCCTGCACAATACACTTTTAATGGTTTTCACTCCCCTGACTCCGTTCCTTAGGCTACAACGACTCCCTACTTTGATTTAGTTTCTTGATGAGGCCTTAGAATGACCCGTTTTCCATCTTTCAAAGGCCCTGCAGTTCAAGGAGCTTTACTTATTTTTACTTGTTACTCACATAGATTTATGCTTCATGCTCTACCTGGACCTTTTCATAAATGGATCGTGGACTTTAATAAGGCTTTTGACAAAGCTTTTGATGTAGCAACATGCATGAAGTAAAAAATATAAAAGGTTTTCATTTCTTGAAACTTTTAAGCATACAGAGAACACAAAAAACAGGATGTATAACCACAGAGGAGAGAGAAAAGAAAGGCCTGGGATAGATTTGAGCTTCTGCCACTAGCACACATAAATTAGTTCTGCATTCAAATACCTAAAACAGCACACGTTCATGTAAAGTTAAAGGTAGGGATGCACCGAATACCGAATCTAACTCCCATCCTCAGTCCATTAACACAGTAAACACATTAATGAAGTAAACAACGTCCACAGCTTCTAAAATAGTTCAAATTTAACAACTTAATGTTGAATTCACACGCTCTTTTCACATCGTAGGATAGCGCCAGATGAGTGACAATTTTGTTTGGCAAATTTTCGCTAACCAGTGTATGGTGAAGGCATGTTGGGTGGGTGAAATTAGCAAGCTAACGTTAGCTAAGGAGCGGCAGCCGGCTGGTGGGGCGCTCCGCTCCCACTGTAGGGAGACTTATTTGCCGAGAGAAGGGCTGACAGCCCGGGAGAGGCGCTGTCTGGTTAACACCAGTTTTTAGTCCTTCCTTCGCCGTACCTGAGGTTGCTGGTTTGGTTGGTTTGGTGGAAAAAAATAAGTCTGTTTTGTTTTGTTTTACATCCCGGATCTTGTTATCACAGTTTTAGCAGAACTGATTGTTTGCTAAGCCCCACCCCCCTTAGTTACTGTTGCTACGCCTGTCAAGCTTTTAGTACTTGCATGGCACATAATGCAGTTAACGGTGGCGGATTTACCATTGAAATTCATAGTAATTTTTGAAAATGCACATACAATTATTCAAGTATGGCAAGTCTATTTTTTTGGGGAGGGGGGCATTTCAGCCTTTAATGGATAGAACAGCTCAGATATGATAGGGCAGAGAGAGGGGGAAGACATGCAGGAAACTGTCACAGGTCAGACTCGAACCCTGGACCTTCTGCGTCGAGGAACAAACATCTTTATGTGTGTGCCTACTCTACCAACTGAGCTAACCGGCCACACGGCAAGTCTATTTTGATGCGGGAAGACTGTGAACTTTGATGGATGTTTTCAATGGACAGTTTGGGGAATCATTTAATGTCCGTCCCTGTTAAAACGTGTAACTAATGACATTAATGATGGCTCTGTTCCGTTTGGGTGTTTCAGTAAGCCATGACAGTGAGCCAGGATGGACAACACCGGGGGCATAGAACAGCACCACCCGACTGGAATGAAGCCTTTAATACTTGGGCTTTTCCTGCAATGAGATGTCAAAACGTCCGCTGTGAAAAACGCCTTTTACTTTGGCGAGTACAATGTTATCAAAACAGACAAAAACGATAATGGCCAAGCCACCGAAAACTGGATCCAAGCTGTAATAAATGGCAATTATCCTTTAACAGGTCTGGATCTGACTTGTATTATTTTAACAACCAATCTGACACTTTCTCTTCTTAGGTCTAGAACCAATTTCATCAGCCAGCACACAAAGGGCAGGTTTGCTTAGAGAGAGAGAAGAAAAAAAACATTTAAGAGGGCTTTTCACAAAGCTTTTAATGTCCTAACATCCACAGAGAGGAACATAAAAATATATTAAAAATATATCCCGCTAAAATGACAGCGATGATTTGTGATCTGGAACATCCTATTTAACATGTCTTCAGATCTGGCTTCCAAAAGCATTTCGAATTACAACTGTGGGAAAGCAGTTTAACACATTTGGAGCTGAGTGTTAGATCAACAGGAGAAAAATAAGCTTTCTCTGACTCTGTGATTTCTCCTTCTTATAGCCTAGCTCCACCGGCCAGCTCCTAACAGCGCAGTTTGTGCAGAAATTGGACGGGAATGTGACGAGGTGTGAGAGCGATGAGCGTGGAATCGGGCCTGACCGTGGTTAATGGGAGCAAGAGACCCGGGATCCAGAACTCCCGAAGCACTCCTCCCTAATCAGAACCAGCGGAGGGGGGAGTCAGATGACATGGATTTTCCACACCAAACCGACCGAAGGGGGAACTGGAGTACAGATCAGCGACTCCAGCCTCCTGATTGATTAAAGCAACACGGAGGAATGAAAAAAAGAAAATGATGGAATCAAAATATGATAGCTTTGAATGAGCTCCAGAGGCATTCTGTGTCCCCTTCTACAATCTTTTCTTAACATGCTTTTAGATCTAAAATTGGCAAAATCTTCGAAGAATCAAAAGGAAATGGCTTTTCCGTTTTTCTTTACGATGTACCCAAGTCATTGTTCCGTAGCTTAATCACTGGTACGAGGCGACGAGGGGATGGGCCAGTACATCTGTAAGCAGTCATGCGTGAGCACAATGTTGGCCACACATCCTCAGGAATATGCATAGGTTCATCCACTGAAATAAAATGTATAATCAGTGTTACTTCCTTGGGTTCATTCATGAGATCAGTCAGGAGCTCTGAGTGAGAAATCAAAGTGTTGTAGTGAAATCTAATTGCATCTTTTCATTGTTTACAGCATGAGCAATCAGATCAAAGCATTGCTCCGATTGGTATCTAAAAGCAATTACATCTTCGCACGGAAAGTATTTGAGATGTTACATGTGTTCGGAGGAGCTAAAAAGGCCACGGGGGATGATAAATGCGATGAGCGCGATCGTCGGTCGATTACCACCCAAGTGCAATTGATGAGGACGATGGTAAAGTCCTGAGATCTCAGGGTGCATCGGGCATATTGAAGACAGCTACAGCCATCAAACCACAACTAATGACTCTATTATAGAGGTCTGTTTTCTTATAGGCAGAACAAAAAAAAAGAGAAAAATAAGAAAAAGCAAAAAGCAAGTCGAGATCACCAAGGAGGATCAAAGTTTTAAGGCTGTCTAAGCCGTAGCGCCAAATTATTTCCACTCCAGATATGCAGCCTTTGAAATATGAATCATGCTTCATAAAACAGCATTATTAAATCAAGTAGTTGCTTGCACAGTGGAACACAAATACGACTTGAGCTCTTCATTGACTCGTGGCACAGCTTTAAGTAGTCACAACTGTCACTCAGGCTTTAAATGTGGTCGAGACAAAAGCACGACAAAGGGGTAGAATTTCTGAACAGCAAACAAACTCCGAGGCTTCGGAGATATTTGCATATCTAACTGCTTTCAGGCTGAAATCTATAGGACTTCAGTGTGAGGAAGCAAGTGAACTGATTGATCGGCGCTCAGGAAAGAGTTCACTCCAGTAAGTCTTGACAGACGAGAGCTGGTGCCTCTCCTGACCCGTTGGCGGGTGCGGCGCTCCATTCAGCCCGGGTCTCCTCTTTCCACCGAGGACCATCCCGGAGGAATAAAGCAGCTCTCTAATGAGCCGCTCGCTGGCTCATTTTTATGGGCACACAAACATCCATGAGAGGGAATACATGTGTTGGGACACACAAGAGAGTGCGCACGCATACGGAAGACGGACTGGGTAGACACTTCATCGGGTGTTCAAACTCGTACATGTGCACCCAGGAATGTGATCCAGGAGGGATTTGCATGTCTCCAGATCATCATTATAAGCAGCGCTGTCTATGTCCTCCAGCGTTTTCCACTGTGTCTGTCCCAGTGTCTCTTCCAGCAGAATATGGAAATGTAGAAACCAGTTCGCGAGCGCTCGAGAATAGTTCTCACTGTGGCAGCGCGGAGACAAACAGAGCTGGAGTAGAGGCGTAACTGAGCCTTTAAGATGGAAACCACAAGCAGATTAGTCTGATTGACAGAGCTATTTGAGCTAATAGGTGCTCCTCACCTGTTTACGGTGTGGAATTAATCTTCATACTTTCCAAAGACAGAAATGTCTTCATGTGCCAAAGTCTAAGTGCAGTCGCAGGCGGGTATTTTATTCTATTCTTTTCTAAAAGTGCTGGTTTTTGAGATTATTAGACATAAGGGGACCTCACTTTCCACTTCATAATGATTAAATATCACAAATCCTCGCTTAAAGAATCTCCCAGCCAAACGTATCATCATTTATTCACATTAGTGGAAGGACTATCACCGGTAATGCATGCCATGTTAAATGGGAAAGTGACACATTTACATTCTGAAACACAGCACTTTTTTTTTCCCCCACTGACAGCAGAGACTCTGCTACATCGATTACTGACGCGTCCAATCCTCTAGTGGCCTAGAAGACATTTATATAGTTTCTCTTGACAGATTTTACATTTAAAAATAGAGACGGTTAGCAAACAATTTATGAACTGGTATCAAGGGGAAAATACCACTGGATACGAGTCATAGTTGGAGACATGTCTGGGGACTTTACGGGAGATTTTGTATTTGTACTTTGTGGACCAGGAACCTAGACTATAGTCCAAGAGACAAGTCACATTGTGAAATGAAGTGACAGCATTGTTTTAATACATAAACAATGCAATATATAATCATTTGACTGGGCAGTAACTGAAAGCAAAATGTTCTCAATCACTGCCATGTGTATGGATGCACAAACACATGCATCAGCCTTGTTATTCCAGACTGCGACCACACGTTTTTTTGGAATGGAACTTCAATCATTAGCTTCTATTTTTGCTTACTGTGATTTTGACAAGCCGTGAGGGGACAGGTCTTTGAAACGCAGAGCAAAGGGAGAACGGGGAAGAAACGGGGGAGGAAGGCATCAACGGACCACACAAAATGCAATCCCCAAACTCGCTCTACTCTTAAATGCCACAGATGCAATCAACCTTTCCATCGGAGAGGAGCGTGCAGCAGCAGCACTTCCGCCACACAAGAAGAGCCTGCTTTGAAGCTTAAAGGTTTCAGGCAATTAGGACCTTTAATGGTGACAATTTGTATGCCTCTGTCATTTTCCCGAGATCCCCAGCCCCGAGGACTGCTGCTGCTGCTGCTACTGAAGGCTTCCGCTTCTGTTCCCTTCATAAAATGCCAAGGGTGCTGGGTCCTAATTGAAAAACAGCTTATGTAAAAGCTTGGCGCAGAGCCCGAGCCAAGGGACCTGGAAAGAGTTGTTAGAGTCACACCAGCTACCATAACCAATGTGGCCAAGAACATTTAGAAAGATGTTATGGCCTCTTTTACTGCCACTGTATTTTTGCAATCCTAAGAGTTGCAGCAGCCACTTGAGGGCAGTATCATTACTAGCAATAAACAGCATTCTCCACTCTGGGAGTCTGAAAAGCTAAACCCACCTAACATGAACTTCACTGAGCATTAATCTGATTTCTGCTCTTTAATAGATGAAGTGATTTCTCAGAAAAACTCTCCCTAAATGACCTGCGTGTAGAATCCCAGTGATACAATACTGCTAAAAACACCCAGCGCTTTGGTCTGAGAGAGGATAGTGTTTCAGGGCTTCTGACAGCTCGTCCCCGAGTGGCTATTGTGGTCCTGCTGCCCTCCGCTCTGTGCATCTTTGAAGACAGGCAGTAGCTTGGGGCTAAACCACGAGGAGAGAAGAGGGTAACAGGTCCAATTACCGGCCAGTACAAAAGTCTGATTAGAGCCCCAATTTTTACACTGCTAAGGTGCTTCAGAGACTCATTTAATACGATGAAGAATGGTGGCAGAATGACTTTGGTAGACGTAGCACTACAAGAGTCCTGTTGCATTTAAATCTTTAAACTCCTTAACATTTAATTCCCCCCTTTTTATTTCCCCTAAAGCAGCTCTGAGGTTCAGGATTGGTTATTCCACTCTGTCTGACAGTATCATATAGATTTTTTACAGCTTTTCATCGAAGGAAATATTCAAACCCAAGACTCCACGTTTTTATGGCTGGAAATATTCAAGATGTCTCGCGCATCATTTTATACACATTTTCCCCCCAAATTCAATCTGACATGTTTGGTATCGTTGGAAACGTGCGCCGCTAAAATTTTAAATAAAGCGCTCTGTGGGTTTGGATAAAATTGGGCTGCACAGCATGAATTTGTAATGACTGAGTCACCAGCAGGTCAATGTGATGGAAAAAGAGAAGTAAACAAGTATGAGCAGCAATATATCCTGAAATATCACAAATTGTGAAGAAGAGTATTGCAGCTTTCCTATTTATTTATTTCTAGTGTTGAGGGGATTTCAGGTCAATTTGAACAAGAAGTAATATAGCGAGAACATACAGAAAGAAGGAAGAACAAAATGAACATGTACTTGTGGTGTTTCTTTAAAATATTACAAGTACTCAGTGAAAATAAGTGTTAAAAGTTGAATTTTGTTGCACAGTGAAAACCTTTTATTTCTAGTTTGGAGACTCATTAACTCATCTGATACAATGACTCAACTGGTGAAAGTAGGAATACAACAACACTACCGGTAAAATGTTCAGCAGGACATATTTGGTATCGTTTGAAATCTTTTGGTAGTTTTGTAAAGACCGAGGCAACGGTGTTCGATGAGCCGGATTAAAAAAGTAGATAAATATATCCTCAGATATCACAAGTAAAAGTACACATTTTCAAGAGCAGTGTTAAAGCGTAGCTTTTTTTTGCTGCTCGGTGGAAACTTTTATTTCTAGTCTTTGAAATGTTCATGCTTTCAGATCAGTTGAAAGTCCAAAGAGAAGAGAGAAAACCTCCACAAACTTAGTTCCAGTCATTTTTATTTTTATTGCCGAGCTTTGGATCTAAACAACCTTCAGAGTATACACCATGCTTACCCTGACAGTTCAGCCATTAATATAAAAATGAGCTTGGATCCCATCTAAAAGACTGAGAGCTGAAGTTGACAGAGAAATGAGCATTATTTCGTACTTCTGGGAACGTGTTTTATTGAATTTCTGCGAGGTATTCAGTGTCATTGCCTGAATGTCTGTACTTTAGATACCCGTGTCGTTCCCACTCTGCCTCACTTCATCTGAAAGGGATCATAATGTAGGAAAGTGAATACGTCTGTATCCCAACCTACTTTTGTGAGTTCCCCTTAGACTTTCCAGCCATAGAAAAAGCTAACTTTTGTATAGATAACTGCTTTTCAGACTCCATTGAGAGAACAATTGCTGCCACACAACTCTTTCACGGTACACTGGTAAAGCTCTTTCAACGCGGGTTTCCAAAATATCCTGTCTAGGGGCGTCCATTGGGCAAACATAGCAGTTTGTTAGTCACGTCTAATGCACGACTTGTCTTTCTGCTCTTCAGAGAAGGCAAACCCTGCTAAGAATGGGACATCGAGGGGGTCTGTGTTTCCACTGAATCCCCTTACTAAGAACTTTTTCAAACAAGCTGTGGTGAGAGACGACTTTGTTTGAATTCAACTCACCGAAAGACATCCCTCAAAACAGTAAGCAGAACAATGGCTCCTTAGTTGAGGAGGTATGAAGGCATGGGTGGGATTTATGAACTGGGACATACCAAATCCCACATGCGGTGAGAGAGAGGCCCAAAAGCACACACACACACACACACACACACCCTCCGCGGATGCCTCATTTACTTATCACACTGTATCATTTACACCAAACCAAGGGAAGCCAAGCACAGTCTATATCCGAGGCCATCTTAGGTCAGGTGCAGGTGCAGGAATATTTCACAAAACAAGACATTTATTACAAGCTGGGTTTTCAGCAGCGCGCATCCTGGCCAAGGCTTAGTGCCCTCACTTCCATCCTTAATACAGTACAAGCACGAGATTGTAATCGCAGTAGGCCATGAGCCAAACATACAAACATAGGTGCCACACTGTGTTTTTGTACTGCTGTCAAAATATCGGTGTACCGCAGACTAAACATCAGGGGGATAAGGCCGGCCGTGTGACTTGACAGATGTAGTGTGGGAACAAGAAGGGACCGCTATGAGAAACCGTAAAGGATAATCATTTTCACATGACACTTCATGGCTGTGAGATTCATTTGAGGACATTAAATACAAAACCAAATTTCAGTTCTTGCACTTCTTGAATCCTACACTGAAATCGGGTTATTTATAACTTTATAAACCTTCAGTTGGGGTTTCCATTGGAGCAGGAAATTAGATTTTGGCATTGGGGCCCAAATCCCCAAACTCACCAGCCGTTTCACCTCCAGACAACTTGGTTGGTCATTAACTCCACTAAAGTTATGTATGTCAGTCTGATTCAGTCCTGTTTAAATTTTCCAAAATGTTGTGGAAGGTTCGGCCATGAGCCAACAAACAACAGCTGGATTTATGGTTGTGTGTTAAGGGCCTTCAGCATAGCTATACATGCGCAGGCTCTGAGGTTACATTGTGGCCTACACTGCAGCTGATGTTTACCTCCTCGATTTTTTTTTACTACATGTCAAGGCAAGAGGAGCTACAGAGATACCACATGCAGAGCTGCTGGTGTTTTCGGTTTCTGTTGCTCGGGGGTTGATTGTTGAGAGTAAAGATAACATTAAGGAAGTTGAAGAAAGGTAAAAGTTATCTTTCCCTTTTGAGTAGCA